>NC_054383.1:3907500-4248571 GCF_017654675.1 Xenopus laevis
CCAGTCCATAATGAACACTGCTGTGAGGCTCATACACCTCAGCAACCGCTCCTCCTCTGCCTCGCCATTCTGTCACTCCCTGCACTCAGTGGCATAACTAGATGTTACTGGGCCCCACAGCAAATTAATTTTAGGGCCCCCAACATATCCAGAGGTTGTTCTATTTTATCAATATTTTTTGAAATTGTATATGAACTAGAGCATCATGGTGCCCCTATACCTCCTGGGCCCCCCTGCAGCCGCAGGGTCTGCTTCCTCTATAGTTACGCCCCTGCCTGCACTGGCTTCCGTTACCTTTCAGAATCAAATTCAAATTAATGACACTGACATTCAAAGCACTTCATAACTCTGCCCCACCCTACATCTCTGAACTCATCTCTATATACTCACCCACTCGCTTACTACGCTCCTCTACTGACCTGCTACTCAACTCTTCTCTCATTACCTCCTCACATGCTCACATTCAAGACTTTGCAAGGGCTGCTCCCAGCAGCTTGTTTAAATAAATTATAGTAGTACTTATCTGTTATCTACTGTGTATCCTGTGCTTGAATGGTTGCCCCCATGACTACACAGCAGCTTGTTTATATAAACTATAGTAGTACTTATCTGTTATCTACTGTGTATCCTGTGCTTGAATGGCTGCCCCCATGGCTACACAGCAGCTTGTTTATATAAACTATAGTAGTACTTATCTGTTATCTACTGTGTATCCTGTGCTTGAATGGCTGCCCCCATGGCTACACAGCAGCTTGTTTATATAAACTATAGTAGTACTTATCTGTTATCTACTGTGTATCCTGTGCTTGAATGGCTGCCCCCATGGCTACACAGCAGCTTGTTTATATAAACTATAGTAGTACTTATCTGTTATCTACTGTGTATCCTGTGCTTGAATGGCTGCCCCCATGGCTACACAGCAGCTTGTTTATATAAACTATAGTTGTTTTTCTGAAGCAAACACCCCAGTTTTGCCAGTGCAGGGCAACACTACATTATATTGTCTGTCTTTTAAAATTTTTTTAGGTGTTACTGTTCCTTTAAGCATTAGCTTTTGTTATAAGACACATAGTAGGAGACCAATAGCTGCAGCTGAGCACTCACCCCCCATCCCACCCAATCTACATTACTGGGGCAGGTCAGTGTTTTTAGATCCCGAGACCCCGCACTCTTGTAGAGCTTTCTAATCCCATTTCCTCTTCATGGGCTTCTCTTCCCTCCTTCATTAATGACTTTAAAAGCCCAGGACCGATTGAAGGATCCCTTATTGCTTCCCCATCACACGGATCATCTCACGGCTTCTCACTAATGACTCCACTGCGCTATTTTATTTAACATATTTCCTTACAGTCGCTATTTGCCTCATTAACCTCTTTTCATCCCACATATCTTTGTGAAGTCGGATTCAGGCACCGGGGCTCTCAATGTGTTTATTCTCTTGAAGATAAATCAATTCTCTGCATAAAGGACAAGTAATACTAATGAATAAAGCTTTTATATATATATATATATATATATATATATATATATATATATATATATATATATATATATACAGTATACACACAGAACTTCTGTTATTATATTATACACAAATTATACTTAAGTTAAGGACTGCTGCTTACAATGGGGATCAGATAGGATCTGTGCAGCCAGTGGGACAGAATGTTCTGTTATACAGATAGCTAGAATCTCAGTTGCCATAAAGCAGGACAGGACTGCTGCTTACAATGGGGATCAGATAGGATCTGTGCAGCCACTGGGACAGAATGTTCTGTTATACAGATAGCTAGAATCTCAACTGCCATAAAGCAGGACAGGACTGCAGCTTACAACACATATGTTGATGGGGGGTGCCACCCAGCAGGTTTGAAGTGGCGCATTTGGGGCCCACCGAGTTCCAAACCTTGGGGCCCCACACGCATGAGCAAAAACTGCTGCACAGATTTTTTTTAAAATTTCGTTCGGTCAGAAAGCGGGTCTGGGCCAGCAGGAGCCATGAGGGCCGAGGCCCACCAGGTTTTTTCCCGGTGTCCCATCGACCCAGTCCGACCCTGGAACCTAGTCCCTGCCCTGGTGGAGCTTACAATCTAATTTCCCTATCACTTTCCTACAGAATATTAGGGTCACTTTTCCTGGCTGGCAAATCTCTACACTGCTCAGCAGAAACTAGGAAAGGGTTAAAGCTGCTCTGTGCCAAAGTCTGCTGGGGGGGGGACTGTGTGTGGGACCTGGTAACCTGTAGTGAGCCCTCCACCCTAAATGCACCTGCCCTCGAGTACATACGGTCGTATCTGCTGATTAATGACAAAGTACCATCATCGACCTCTGTAATCAGGTACAAAGATGAAACCCTTGTTTTCCCTCTGAATGGACATTGATTAATCCCATGGCGGGGACTGTCATTTCCCAACTGATGTTTAGGTACAAGGTATCAGCCTGCTGATTGGATGGATCAATAGTTTGGGCACAAAGACTACACTCTACAACCTTCTCATCTCTAGATTATTATGAGTAGACTTTCTCTTTAGCGTTGTGTTTAACTCTTTCTTCTGCCAGTTTGGCCTAATATATAGAGACAAGAGGAAAGTGTTGGAAGGGTTACTGTCTGCTCTCTCTCATTTCCCTACAGAAATAGGGATTGGTAACACTAGATAGGTACCTAATATACAGAGACAAGAGGAAAGTGTTGGAAGGGTTACTGTCTGCTCTCTCTCATTTCCCTACAGAAATAGGGATTGGTAACACTAGATAGGTACCTAATATATAGAGACAAGAGGAAAGTGTTGGAAGGGTTACTGTCTGCTCTCTCTCATTTCCCTACAGAAATAGGGATTGGTAACACTAGATAGGTACCTTATATATAGAGACAAGAGGAAAGTGTTGGAAGGGTTACTGTCTGCTCTCTCTCATTTCCCTACAGAAATAGGGATTGGTAACACTAGATAGGTACCTAATATATAGAGACAAGAGGAAAGTGTTGGAAGGGTTACTGTCTGCTCTCTCTCATTTCCCTACAGAAATAGGGATTGGTAACACTAGATAGGTACCTAATATATAGAGACAAGAGGAAAGTGTTGGAAGGGTTACTGTCTGCCTCTCTCTCATTTCCCTACAGAAATAGGATTGGTAGCACTAGATAGGTACCTAATATATAGAGACAAAGGGAAAGTGTTGGAAGGGTTACTGTCTGCTCTCTCTCATTTCCCTACAGAAATAGGGATTGGTAACACTAGATAGGTACCTAATATACAGAGACAAGAGGAAAGTGTTGGAAGGGTTACTGTCTGCTCTCTCTCATTTCCCTACAGAAATAGGGATTGGTAACACTAGATAGGTACCTAATATATAGAGACAAGAGGAAAGTGTTGGAAGGGTTACTGTCTGCTCTCTCTCATTTCCCTACAGAAATAGGGATTGGTAACACTAGATAGGTACCTTATATATAGAGACAAGAGGAAAGTGTTGGAAGGGTTACTGTCTGCTCTCTCTCATTTCCCTACAGAAATAGGGATTGGTAACACTAGATAGGTACCTAATATATAGAGACAAGAGGAAAGTGTTGGAAGGGTTAATGTCTGTTCTCTCTCATTTCCCTACAGAAATAGGGATTGCTAACACTAGATAGGTACCTAATATATAGAGACAAGAGGAAAGTGTTGGAAGGGTTACTGTCTGCTCTCTCTCATTTCCCTACAGAAATAGGGATTGGTAGCACTAGATAGGTACCTAATATATAGAGACAAGAGGAAAGTGTTGGAAGAGTTACTGTCTGCTCTCTCTCATTTCCCTACAGAAATAGGGATTGGTAACACTAGATAGGTACCTTATATATAGTCAAATGAAAAAGTTTGGGAACCCCTCTTAATTCTTTGAAGTTTTTTTTATCATTGGCTGAGCTTTCAAAGTAGCAACTTCCTTTTAATATATAACTTTGTTCCAAAATGACTGTGTCTTGTCTAAATGAGCTTTTCCATACAACAAGCGAGTGTGTTTGTGTGAGTGCAGAAATTGCTTTTTCTCATCCCCCTGCCATACACATGTTCTTTGTGCAAATTGTGCTGAATTGTAGAACGATGTACAGATACACCTGCATCTGCAGCAAGATCTTCTTGCAGGTCTTTGGAGATGATCTTTGGCTTGTCTGTAACATTCTCACAATCCTCCGCATATGTCGCTCCTGTATTTTTCTTGGCCTGTCAGACCTGGGTTTTACAGCAACTGTGCCTGTGGCCTTCCATTTCCTCATTACATTCCTTACAGTTGGAACTGACAGTTTAACCCTCTGAGATAGCGTTTTGTAGCCTTCCCCTAAACCCTGATACTGAACAATCTTTGTTTTCAGATCTTTTGAGAGTTGCTTTGAGGATCCCATGCTGTCACTCTTCAGAGGAGAGTCAAACAGAAGCACAACTTGCAATTGGTCACCTTAAATACCTTTTTTCTCATGATTGGACACACTTGGTGTTGCCAGTAATCAGTATTGAGCAGTTACATGCATTCAAATTAGCACAATTTCAAGGGTACCCACATTTTTGCACAGCCAGTTTTTCACATTTGATATAATTCCATACATCTGAATACTGCTTCACTAAAAATCTTTGTTCAGAAAACACCCAGTACTCAGATGTTCCTAGAAAATGAAAGACATACCCCTGTTATCTTTTTTTGTTGAAAGTGGAGTCAATTATTACGCAGGCTGAGAGGGGTTTTTCATATATGTATTGATGTAATATATCTCTGTTGGGGTGCCAACATTTATGCACCTGTATAATTCTGTTATGATGCATATTTTCTGTTAATCCAATAAACTTTATGTCACTGCTGAAATAATACAAGTAAAATAATACAATAATATAAGTTTCCATAAGGCATGTTATATATCAAAGGGAAGTTGGTACTTTGAAAGCTCCGCCAATGATAGACAAAACGCCAAAGAATTAAGAGGGGTTCCCAAACTTTTTCCCATGACTGTAGAGACATGGGGAGTGTTGAATTTGATATTCAATTTGTATGGGGTTTGGTATGAATTGGGCCAGTGAGTTTTTCCGATAACTAAAATCTTGCCCAATATACAGTATACTCTATTGACTTAATATTTGGGCCTTACGCCATGTGACTGACAAGTTTCATTGTTTCCCTCTGTATATTCCCAATATTCCTTTAAATCTCTTGGGACTCAAACACTCCTTGTGTGGCCCATTTCTTGCAGTTTCTGGTGGGCCCACATGACAGTAATAGCACTGCGCTCATTTCCAGGCCCCAGCATTAGGGAAAGAGGAATCAAATGAGCGGGGACATGAGGCGGCTAATGATGATAATGTGCATAATGCTCCTGCCGCACAAGTCATATTCTAAGTACCAGCGAAACAGCCAAGATAATGATTTAATTCCCTCTCTAAAATCCAGTGCGGGCGGCTTTAAACTTGTGCTTTTTGCTGCATATTTAGAAAGACAATGTAAGAAAAGAATAAAAGAACATGTTCATTTCCTCTCAGAAAATATAGCAGCAAAGGGGGTTCAAACCCTGTTTGGGTACATCTAATATCCTTATCATTTATAGTAGGGGGTACATTATCCCTTATAATACATGAGTGATACTCAGAGTTCCCTGTATAACTCAGCCTGCAGCCTTGTGTCTTTATATGGTCACAGAACCCCTCAGTGACTTCTAATATCCTTATCATTTACAGTAGGGGGTACATTATCCCTTATAATACATGAGTGATACTCAGAGTTCCCTGTATAACTCAGCCTGCAGCCTTGTGCCTTTATATGGTCACAGAACAACCCCTCAGGGACTTCTAATATCCTTATCATTTACAGTAGGGGGTACATTATCCCTTATAATACATGAGTGATACTCAGAGTTCCCTGTATAACTCAGCCTGCAGCCTTGTGCCTTTATATGGTCACAGAACAACCCCTCAGGGACTTCTAATATCCTTATCATTTACAGTAAGGGGGTAAATTATCCCTTGCATATAGGGTAGTATAGGTGGGTAGACAAGGAACCTATAAGCAGACTAATAATTAATGATAGAAAAGGGAAATGGACTAAGGAGCTTGCAATTTATCTAGGATCTAGTGAAGTCAGTAGAAGTGCTAAGTCAGCAATTTCAGATCCCGAGGGGACCATCCCATTTAGTATTTAGTGCAATATCAGCGACTCAGGCAGTGGATGGTCAGACAGAGACGCAGCAGAATCCAGTACAGGCAGCAGCATCTTGTGACCGCAGTGATGTCATTTCCATTGTGTCTCTGTTCGCTGGAAGAATTTTTTTAACATTTCCCCCCCCCCTCGCCAAGTTTCCTTCAAGTGCCATGTTGTTTTGTGGCAGGGACATCATGAGTCGTTTACTCTAGTGCACGTGCACCTCCACCCCCTGCTCGAGAGTCATGTCAGAAATGGGAAGTGGCATCTCATCCTGTCACCCCCCACACCCACCTTTCTGTAAATCACCATGTCCCACAAGCTGCCCCTCACTCCTTAGGGGTCGGCCACATGGGACAGTGAAAATAATACATGACCCCTGACCCCCCTCTGTCTCTGTTATGGGAATAAACAGTGAGGGGCTATAGATCAATAAGGGGGTCCCTGTGAGACAGTAAGGGGGGGGCTGCAGATTATATAATGTCCCTTACCCATCAATAGACAGTTAGGGGCCACACTGCAGATATTTAGGGGTCTCTGTGCCCCGAGTAGGGCTGCCACCTGACAACTGGATTGGCCGGTAAAAATTATGGCTGATCCCAATGTTATTAATAGGGAATAAAGATAAATATATAGGAAGGCCAGTGATCCCAATGTTATTAATAGGGAATAAAGATAAATATATAGGAAGGCCAGTGATCCCAATGTTATTGATAGGGAATAAAGATAAATATATAGGAAGCTCAGTGATCCCAATGTTATTAATAGGGAATAAAGATAAATATATAGGAAGGTCAGTGATCCCAATGTTATTAATAGGGAATAAAGATAAATATATAGGAAGGTCAGTGATCCCAATGTTATTAATAGGGAATAAAGATAAATATATAGGAAGGTCAGTGATCCCAATGTTATTGATAGGGAATAAAGATAAAATATATAGGAAGCTCAGTGATCCCAATGTTATTAATAGGGAATAAAGATAAATATATAGGAAGGTCAGTGATCCCAATGTTATTAATAGGGAATAAAGATAAATATATAGGAAGGTCAGTGATCCCAATGTTATTAATAGGGAATAAAGATAAATATATAGGAAGGTCAGTGATCCCAATGTTATTAATAGGGAATAAAGATAAATATATAGGAAGGTCAGTGATCCCAATGTTATTAATAGGGAATAAAGATAAATATATAGGAAGGTCAGTGATCCCAATGTTATTAATAGGGAATAAAGATAAATATATAGGAAGGTCAGTGATCCCAATGTTATTAATAGGGAATAAAGATAAATATATAGGAAGGTCAGTGATCTCAATGTTATTAATAGGAATAAAGATAAATATATAGGAAGGTCAGTGATCCCAATGTTATTAATAGGAATAAAGATAAATATATAGGAAGGTCAGTGATCCCAATGTTATTAATAGGGAATAAAGATAAATATATAGGAAGGTCAGTGATCCCAATGTTATTAATAGGGAATAAAGATAAATATATAGGAAGGTCAGTGATCCCAATGTTATTAATAGGGAATAAAGATAAATATATAGGAAGGTCAGTGATCCCAATGTTATTAATAGGGAATAAAGATAAATATATAGGAAGGTCAGTGATTCCAATGTTATTAATAGGGAATAAAGATAAATATATAGGAAGACCGGGATTTTTTTTGGAAGAAAAGGTAGAACTGTAGTTCAATTACAGGGAGGGGGTTGAACATTTACAGATTCTGACCCCCAATAAGTCACAGCGAGGGACTATCAGGTTATATTGGGGGGTTGCCCCCCCTGGAACACAATCAGGAGATGATTTATTCAGGGGTCTATAATAGGGGGGTCCCTGATATAATGACTGTTTGTTGTTAGAGAAATAAGAGTTTAGTAAATAAATAACAAGGATAGAATGAGGCCAGAGCTGCATTTAGACTGGAGATTCACTGATTATATTCGGGTCCCTGAGGAAACACTGATATAGGGGGGTCAGTCCCAGAGACTAAGGGCCCCTGTCCCCCATTACACTGAGTTGGGGCCCCAGTGAGGAGGCTGCAGAGTTCAGGGGAGTCTCACACTGAGGAGCAGCAGGACAGACAGGAGGCTGCAGGGAGTCAAGGTAATTCCCGGCCCCGCCCCATCCCCCCTCCTTTCTTCCATTTCCGGGGCCCGAGGCCGGCACCTTCCCTGCGCCGAGAGACGGACTGGACTGAACCATGAGCGGGAGGGGAGCGGAGCCGGAGCTGGAGCTGCTCGAGACCCTGAAGGAACAAGGTGAGGGGCCCGGGCTGCGCCTGCGGAATAGAAATGGGGAACAATGGGACCCCCCCTCCTGCCCCCGAGTCTCTCCTTCTGCCCCCGCCCCTTGTCCCCGAGTCTCTGTCTCTTTATCCCCCGACACCAGCCCCACCCCTCCTGTATTCAACTCCCTGCAACTCCCTGCAGCCCCTGCCCATGTCCGTGTGTCTATCTGTGCCCCCCCCGTATAACTGCCCAACCCTGTGTGTGAAGAATTGACTTTTATTTTCATTACAATTTCCTTTTACTGCAAAATGTGTCTTATAGACTATCAGCCCATTCACATCACTACTAATGACTAGAATAATAATAATGACAATAATAATAATAATAATGCACGGCTGTACAAAATCTATTGCAGGCTGCAGCGGTGAGTCGGGTCGTCACCTGACCAGTAAAACTGATGCTTGAGCCCAATGTTATTAACAGGGGAAAAAAAAAATATATAAATATAAAGGAAAGCCGGTATTTTTTTCCAAAAAAGATGGCAACCCTACCTGTGGCTAATGGTGGCCATACATTAAGATCCATGCGTTTGGCAAGGTCACCAGATGAACAGATCCTCCCCCTCATTCACCCACCAAAGGGGTCAATTATCAGACTGGGACCAATCAGACGACAGAGACAGGAATAGGGGGGCTGTGAGAGATCAATGAGCTGATACAGTCGTCTGTCCATCTGCTCAACTATTGGCCACAGATTCATCAATATATGTCCAGGGTTTAAAGGAATTGTTCAGTAGAAAAAAGAAAATTGATGAATAAATAGGCTGTGCAAAATAAAAAATATTTCTAATATAGTTAGTTAGGCAAAATGTAATGTATAAAGGCTGGAGTGAGTGGATGTGTAACATAATAGCCAGAACACTACTTCCTGCTTTTCAGCTCTCTTGCTTTCCACTGATTGGTTACCAGGCAGTAACCAATCAGAGACTTGAGGGGAGGTCACATGGGACATTACTGTTGCGTTTGAATCTGAGCTGAATGCTGAGGATCAATTACAAACTCACTGAACAGTTATGTCCCATGTGGCCCCCCTTATAGTCACTGACTAACTCAGAGTTAAGGTGGCCATCGATGCAAAGATCCGCTCGTTTGGCAACATCGCCAAACGAGTGGATCTTTCCCCGATATGCCATTAACGAGTATGGCTATATCGGGGGTAATCTGATTGTTTTTCGTATGGCCGAAAAATCCGATTACGATGTGTCATGGGCTCCGGCGGGATCGGTCGGTTCAAAATCAAACTTGACCGATCTCCGCCGGACGAAAGATGTCGGCACATGCCACACACGATCCAAAATCGTACGAATCCTCGATTCGTACGATAAGATCTGTGTGTCTATGGCCACCTTTAGAGAGCTGAAAAGCAGGAAGTAGTGTTCTGGCTATTATGTTACACATCCACTCACTCCAGCCTTTATACATTACATTTTTGGCCAAATAACTATATTAGATACATTTTTATTTTGCACCGCCTATTTACCCAGTTTTTATTTTTATACTGAACTGTTCCTTTAAAGCAGGGATCCCCAACCTTTAGAACCCATGAGCAACATTTAGAAGTAAAAGGAGTTGGGGAGCAACACAAGTATGAAAAGTGTCCTTGGGGTTCCAAATAAGTGCTTGTGATTGGCTATTTGTAAACCCCCTATGTGGATTGTCCACCTACATTAAGACTGTGTTTGGCAGTACAACTGGTTTTTATACAACCAAAACTTGCCTCCAAGCCTGGAATTCAAAAATAAGCTCCTGCTTTGAGGCCACTGAGAGCAACACCCAAGGGATTGGGGAGCAACATGTTACTCACGAGCTACTGGTTGGGGGTCACTGCTTTAAGGAGTGGGGTGCAAATGCTACAGTTGCAGGATACAGTAATACTTTTATTGTGGTAGAGTTGGTGGAGCTTCTGCACAAAAGAAAGTAAAGCGAAAAAAAGTCCTTATAGGGTAGGACTCCACAAGCGATTTTGTCGTGATCTGACGCGCTGCGACAAAATGCATGCGAATTGTCGCATGCAACAAAAATAAGGTAAGAGATAGAAGTGTCTCATGGTGTCGATGCGACACGACTGTCGGATGCAGACGACAGTCGGATCAACGCTGCGACACTTCTATCTCTTACCTTAATTTTGTCGCATGCGTTTTGTTGGATCGCGACAAAAAATCACTCGGAGTCCTACCCTTATTCTTGGGCAGTGATCCCTAAAAAGTAACTCGTGAGTAACATGTTACTCTCCAACCCCTTGGATGTTGCTCCCCTGTGGTTTGGGGTAACACTAGAGCTTCCCAGTAGAAAGTAGAAGGAAAGGAGGTCAAACCCAAATTCAGGACTCGGGAGGGATAAATGGCATCTCCCTGTCAGTCTGATGTACACGTCTGGGTTGGGCAGATATGAATGTATAATGCCAATGGGAACGTTTTAGTGATGTGCGGGTTGGGCTTTTCCCAACCCGCACCTGCCCTCCCACCACCCGCCAAGCCTGACTTCCGGGGTCTCTTATAGACCCGCCCATGACATATCAAAAGGGGCGGGGCAAGAGGCAGGCGTCTATAAAAACTCAACCCGGAAGTCGGCATTTGGAAGGTCGCGGGCAGGGAGAGCAGTAAGAAGAGCTCAACCCACACTGGAAGAGAGTGTGTGAGGTCGGCCTGAACCCACCCAACCCGCAGGTATCGGGTCGGCCCACACATCAATAGAACATTTGGTGGGGGAGGAATAATGGTTTGGGCTCCAAACTGGTTCCATTGATACCAACACATTCCTATAAAAATCATAGGAACACGTCGGTATCAAGTAGATGCTGCACCCGCAATAGTTCCCCTCAAAGCCGCCCCCAGCCCCGCCAACCTTTGTGCAGCCTATGGAAGGATTGCTCCGCCCCCAGCCCAGCGTCACTGAAGCGACGTAAAAGATCCGTTAATAGTGTCAGCTGCACAAAGGTTGGTGGGGCTGGGGGCGGCTCTGAGGGAAACTATTAGGGTGCAGCCTCAACTTGATACTGACGTGTTCCTATGATTTTTATAGGAATGTGTTGGTATCACTTTAAGGCTACAGGATACATTGACATTCCTGACAATTCTGTTCTTCCTACTTTGTGGAACAGTTTTGGGGGGCCCGTCTCTGTTTCAGCACAATAATGCCCCCCATGTCAGGTCCCTACAAAATGAGTTTGTTGAGATGGGAAAAACCTGACCTCAACCCAACTGAACCCCTGTGGGATGAACTGGAACCCCGACTGCGAGTCTGATCCAGGGTTGTTTTTCAAAACCAGCCAAAGTCGCTACAAAACCAGCCAAGAGGCGGTGAAAAAAGAAGTCTAATAAATAAATGAATATATGTGAAAATACACCTTTTTCAAATTTTTGCAAATTTTTCCATAAAGCAAAATGTGACAGATTGGGGAGCCCAGGAGGTATACGGACCCAATAAGGCCCCAATACATATACAATTTCAATAAATATTGGTACAACAGGTCAACCTCTAGACATGTTTGTTGCCAGCTGATTTGTGCCCCAAAATTGTCAGAAATTGAGCAAAGTCATAGGAAAATGTGAGAATGATTAAAAGGAGCGGGAGACTGTTGTACTGAGCCCAAAATCTAGTAACTCCCAACATCTACACAAGTCAGTCCCATTGCATGCTGGGAATTGTAGTCTTACAGTAAACTTGGCAAATTGTTAAGCAAAAACTACATTACCCAACATGCATTGGGAGACGCAGGCTTGGCACATTAGGGCAAGAAGAACAAAAAAAAGGTTTGTACTTTCAAAATCCGCCTGGTTTTTAAATTAGCAGCCCAATTGGCTTAAAACCCACCAACCCTGGCCTGATCCCCAATGGAAGCAACTCCCAGCAACAACTCCCAGCAACAACATTCCAACATCTAGTGGGAATCTAATCAGAAGCTTTTATGCAGCCATGTAGTATTCACGTATGTGTATTTATAGAGTGCGGTTTGTGTAGTTCTGGGTAATGGTAACTAGTTGTGCAAGATGTGGATTTGTTATCAGTGCATTTCTAAAGGGGAACTAAAGACTGGAATGAAAGTAAACAAAATATCTGTCAAAAGGTCATGCAGAACTTACAGGTTTTATTGCACTTTATAAAGGAGAGGTGAGCTCCCTGAACTTTGTATAGAGAGAGATTGGACACCTGTATAGCCCAACAAGGAGGGGTTGTTTTGTTGGTACTGTAACCTTAAAGGGCCAGAATCAAAATAAGTTGTATTTGTCTTTGTGGTTTATATCTCTATGTCCACATACCTGCAGCTGTTTGCACAGGCTCATCCGATGTATGTAAAATATTTACTTATCCTGATTCAAATTTATCAGTGAACTTCCTCTTTAAAACAAGACTTCCAGCTGGTAAACATTGTAATAATGTAATGTCTTTTTAAGAGCCACACAGGAAAGGATTGTGACTAATTCTGCTGTGGTTTAGATACAATGTAACAAAGTGCAGTCCATTGATTCATTCCTGTGATTTCTTTATGTACTGACCCTTTTATACATAAATATAGAGAAACAGTCACCCTGCTATAGTTCCAGGGGTACCCAGGGTACAAATAACACTCACCCCAAATCTCCCCCTAACTGACCTTCAGACTGGGCCCCCTTAGCTCATAACAAGGTTACAGATATATAGAAACATTGGGGTGTCACCCTGCTATAGTTCCAGGGGTACCCAGGGTACAAATAACACTCACCCCCAAATCTCCCCCTAACTGACCTTCAGACTGGGCCCCCTTAGCTCATAACAAGGTTACAGATATATAGAAACATTGGGGTGTCACCCTGCTATAGTTCCAGGGGTACCCAGGGTACAAATAAACACTCACCCAAAATCTCCCCCTAACTGACCTTCAGACTGGGCCCCCTTAGCTCATAACAAGGTTACAGATATATAGAAACATTGGGGTAACAGTCACCCTGCTATAGTTCCAGGGGTACCCAGGGCACAAATAAACACTCACCCCAAATCTCCCCCTAACTGACCTTCAGACTGGGCCCCCTTAGCTCATAACAAGGTTACAGATATATAGAAACATTGGGGTAACAGTCACCCTGCTATAGTTCCAGGGGTACCCAGGGTACAAATTAACACTCACCCCAAATCTCCCCCTAACTGACCTTCAGACTGGGCCCCCTTAGCTCATAACAAGGTTACAGATATATAGAAACATTGGGGTAACAGTCACCCTGCTATAGTTCCAGGGGTACCCAGGGCACAAATAAACACTCACCCCAAATCTCCCCCTAACTGGCCTTCAGGCTGGGCCCCCTTAGCTCATAACAAGTTTACAGATATATAGAAACATTGGGGTAACATATTGGTTTAGAAATAAGAATCTTTAAAGCACAAAACAGAATTCCCCCCCAAGACTTACTCTAAACAAACTGGGTTTTCAGGATTACTCAGTAGAACAAACAAGTTCTGTTCTCAAATCTCACCCCGGTGTATTCGCTGCCCCTCCCCCATGAGGTATAAATACACCTGAGTATTAATGGAATGTTAATTAGTGGCAGCAGTCGCTTTCAGTGTAATTTATATTGTGTGTATTTGGGCAGTTCCGTGTGTGTGAGACGAGGGGGGGGAGGGGGGTAAATAGGAGATGTAGAATTGAGGAGGGAATAAGGGATTGAGATAAATCTGTTGTTTGGGTCGTTACACTGAACTTGGGAATTGAATTTAATCGGGGGGTGCACACCTGTCTCTCTCTATTCTGTAAGTAGGGGGGGGTCTCCTTTTCTAGGGCCCAAACCATTGGCCCCATTACTTTGCTGGTTGAACGACAGAGTGTGTTATTGTGAGACTTTGCCCTCCCATATACACATATATCTGTCTCCCATATCTCATTTACTTGTTTATTCTCCTTTATTTCTATGGTAACGCCCCATTCACACTTTACTGATGTTCTTGTTCATTCCCATAACGACAGAGGCAAACACTCACATTCGGGGAGATTAGTCGCCCGGCGACAAATCTCCTCTTCTTCGGGGCGACTAATCTCCCTGGACTGCCTCCCGCCGGCTAGAATCGAAATCACCGACGGGATGGCACTCGGAGCAAATCGTTTTCCGAAGTCGCCCAAAGATGCCTCACAAGGAAACGTTGCGCGACTTCAGAAAACGATTCGCTCCAAGTGCCATCCCGCTGGTGATTTTGATTCTAGCCGGCGGGAGGCAGTCCAGGGAGATTAGTCGCCCCGAAGAAGAGGAGATTTGTCGCCGGGCAACTTATCTCCCCAAATCTGAGCGTGTGCCCTGACCCTAAGGGCCCTATAACACACACAAGGCTCATCAGTCAGGAGCCAATGGAATGGCCTGTATAGTTTTGGAGCAGAACTGCAACTTGTAGTTGGATGTCTGGTGCTCCGGCAGAACTGCAACTCTCAGCAGATTTGGTGGAGACGTTTTGGGATGTGTAGTTGCTACACAACCCAGGGTATGAGACGTTCCATGCTGTGGATGAGATACATGAGATACAGATGAGATACAGATACTCAGATACATGGGGCTGTTGGTGGTGGCAGGACCCAGGGCAAAATTAGTGGCATTTGGTCTTATTTAGGGATGCACTGAATCCAGGATTCGGCCTTTTTCAGCAGGATTCGGATTCGGCCAGGCCGAACCAAATCCGAATCCTAATTTGCATATGCAAATTAGGGGCAGGGAGGGAAAATATCGTGACTTTTGTCACAAAACAAGGAAGTGAAAAAATGTTTTCCCCTTCCCACCCCTAATTTGCATACGCAAATTAGAATTTTGGTTCGGTATTCGGCCAAATCTTTCACGAAGGATACAGCGGTTCGGCCGAATCCAAAATAGTGGATTTGGTGCATCCCTAGTCTTATTAAATATATATATATACACATACAGTGAAACCTCAATTTTACATCCCCGATTTTAAGTTCCCCTCATTTTACATTGTTGTGTATTGGTCCCACCTATATATTATGCAGAATACATTTTCCTGGATTTTACACCATTTTTTTATGGTCCCCTGAAAAATGTAAAATGAGTAGTAGTTATAAATACAGGTGTGGGACCTGTTATCCAGAATGCTCGGGACCTGGGGTTTTCCAGATAACGGATCTTTCCGTAATTTGGATCTTCATACCTTAAGTCTGCTAGAAAATCCTATAAACATGAAATAAACCCAATAGGCTGGTTCTGCTTCCAATAAGGATTAATTATATCTTAGTTGGGATCAAGTACAAGCTACTGTTTTATTAATACAAAGAAAAAGGAAATTGTTTTTAAGAATCTGGATTATTTGGATACATTGGAATCTATAAGAGACGGCCTTTCTGTAATTTGGAGCTTTATGGTAACGGGTTTCCGGATGATGGATCCCATGTGTAATTGAATGTCTAATGAAATTTACGTTTTTCTCACATCAGTACTGGGACACATCAAATAGGAATTTTGTTCTGACTACATTGTTACAAGTATTTTTGGAACAAAATTCTTTGGCTACTTAATTTGTCAGAAAAATGGTTACATCTATACTGACCCTGTACTAATAGAGACGTCTATTCTTTTAACTGTGATTGTGATTAAATATGTTTTTTTTATATGTTTTTTACATGATTTTGTTTTCGGCAGTGAAGTAACTTGGTTTCCTTTCTTGCCACTGGCGCTTTAAACGGTTGCTCTTGGTTTGTTTATGCACTTTGAGAAAGGCAAGGGAGTTGGCCGAAACGTTGGTTGTTTATTGCCTAATAAACACCTTTATTTTTTCCTAAGACCTGTGAGTGTGATCCACTCTTGTGCCTTTATACATTTGTTTAAGCTTCTGCACCCATGCTTTTTTACTGTTTATCTTGTGCCGGCATCCAGTTGCGCATATATATATATATATATATATATATATATATATATATATATATATATATATATATATATATATATATATATATGTGTGTGTGTGTGTGTATAGATAGATAGATAGATAAAGTTACACTAGCCATAGGCAACATAAGCATTTGCAGGTGTCTAGTACAACTGCAACCCTCTCCTCTGCTGACACTGTGTTGCTTTATTATATACTCTATGAAACATGTTGACTTATTATTGTGACAGGTCACAAAGAAGGCTGTGGGTTTATTGTGCTTTGGCTGTGGGGTTGGAGCCAATAGAGAAATTGAGAATGAAATAAAACACTTTGGGGCAGATTTATCAAAGATCGAGTTAAATTTTCGAATGAAAAAAATTAGAATTTTGAGCTATTTCTTGTGTACTTTGGGTTGGTCTTTTTGAATTCGAATTTCAACGTTTTTTTTTTCAATTCAAAATTCGACCCTTGATAAATATGCCCCTTTATGCACAAAGGTCCCTCCCCATTGTATTTGTCCATTAATTATCCTGGTTGGGACACAAGGGAGAGAGAACAATACATTACCTGTGCCAGGTGGAAAGGACTGTAATAATAATAATAATAATATACAATAATAATAAAATCGGGGTGCCTGTTGCTGGGGAGAGGTTGTTAAAAGTAGAGTGTTTGACTCCATTAAATCAGCAGAAAGTTGGGCTCCATGAGACACTGATACACTGATACACTGATACACTGATACACTGATACACTGATACACTCATACACTCATACACTCATACACTCATACACTGATACACTGATACACTGATACACTGATACACTGATACACTGATACACTGATACACTGAGACACTGAGACACTGAGACACTGAGACACTGAGACACTGAGACACTGATACACTGATACTCTCACGTGCTCACTTGTGTTTGTGCCAAAATAAACACTGACACTCCCGCTGGAATGCTTTGCTCCTGTCTAATGATTTACTGGGCACACAAGGCCCTCATAGTATATATTTATATATAAGTATCAGCTCATACACTATACACACTCCCTGCTCTATAAACCCCACTATTATACACTGCAGCTTGCTGGGGATAAAAGCATTTCATATAATTAATTCTGATGAATTTTTCTGATGGGGTAAATGGCTCAGTCTGTCTTGTTCTACTTGTTTTGCTGGGAATAATGGGTATGGGATCCGTTATCCGTTATCCAGAAAGCTCCGAATTACGGAAAGGCCGTCTCCCATAGGCTCCATTATAGTCAAATAATCCAAATGTTTAAAAATGATTTCCTTTTTCTGTGTAATAATAAAACAGTCGCTTGTACTTGATCCCAACTAAGATATAATTAATCCTTATTGGAGGAAAAACCAGTCTATTGGGTTTATTTAATGTTTATATGATTTTATAGTAGACTTAAGGTATGAAGATCCAAATTACAGAAAGGAGCATTCTGGATAACAGGTCCCATGCCTGTACTTAGTGCTACAATTGCACGCAGGGCACCTATGAAATCACTGGGCATCACTAGAATTTGGCTCCTCCTATCAGATGCCCCTGTCCAATGATCAAGTCCCAGTGGGGGCCTCACCAACATGACTTTTCACCCCACCATCCAACTATCAGTTGTGCAGAGATTTTTTTTATATATATATAAATTTTAATTATTACCTTATTCTGACTCAATCCAGCTTTCAAATGGGGGTCACTGACACCTACATCTTTACTGACACACACATACATGTAGCTATATAGTGATTAAAGTACCCCCTCTTGTAAATTATAAGGATATTATAAGTTACCGAGGAGTTTCATGACCATATAAAAGTACGAGGCCGCAGGCTGAGTGTTTTTATACAGGTCATGGAACTCCAAGGTAACTTCTAATATCCTCATATTTTGCAACTTTATTTATTATAATACACAAATTTCAGTGAGTCATGTGACAGAAATGACATCAGAACTGACCGTTTATATCTGATGACATCAGAACTCGCCGTTTATAAGGATATAATTTACAACATATTCATGGCGTTTGTGTATAATACACAAAAGCTATGAATTTCTTGTAAATTATATCCTTATATAAGTATAAGTCAGTGGCACAGTGGCTATTTATTGTCTGCACTTTATTGATGGGCTGGTAAATATCTTATAAAAGCATCATTTCATGTAGATTATTACTGATCTGCACAATAAGGAAGAATCATCTGAGTTTTATGAGAAGTCTGTGCTAAAAAAATGTTTTTTTGTTCTTTCAGCCATTGAGAAGTACGAAGAACTGAAAACCGAGAATATGAAAACAAAGGATGAGGTAAATAATTATGTGATGGGGTGGGAATTTAGCTTGGACATAGGAGATCTCACCATCAGCATAGGAAGGGGTTCTTTACTGTAAGGGCATCAGATTATGGGATTCCCTACCAAGAGAGGGGGAATGAGTGATTCATTGGTGGGGAGGAAAGGAGATCTCACCATCAGCATAGGAAGGGGTTCTTTACTGTAAGGACAGTCAGGTTATGGGATTCCCTACCAAGAGAGGAGAATGAGTGATTCATTGGTGGGAGGAAAGGAGATCTCACCATCAGCATAGGAAGGGGTTCTTTACTGTTTACTGTAAGGACAGTCAGGTTATGGGATTCCCTACCAAGAGAGGGGAATGAGTGATTCATTGGTGGGGAGGAAAGGAGATCTCACCATCAGTATAGGAAGGGGTTCTTTACTGTAAGGGCATCAGGTTATGGGATACCCTACCAAGAGAGGGGGAATGAGTGATTCATTGGAGGGGAGGAAAGGAGATCTCACCATCAGCATAGGAAGGGGTTCTTTACTGTAAGGACAGTCAGGTTATGGGATTCCCTACCAAGAGAGGGGAATGAGTGATTCATTGGTGGGGAGGAAAGGAGATCTCACCATCAGTATAGGAAGGGGTTCTTTACTGTAAGGGCATCAGGTTATGGGATACCCTACCAAGAGAGGGGGAATGAGTGATTCATTGGAGGGGAGGAAAGGAGATCTCACCATCAGCATAGGAAGGGGTTGCCCAGGATACATGGAAAGCTGGGGGGTCATTTGTGGGGGGAGAGTTGGGTGTCATTGCTGATATTGTAATGTATATAGTGTATATAATGTATATAGTGTAATGTATATAGTGTATACAATGTATATAGTGTAATGTATATAGTGTATATAATGTATATAGTGTAATGTATATAGTGTATACAATGTAATGATAATGAGCTCAGGGACCGTTGGGGGGAGGGGTATTATGTTTCAGCAGCTCAGCTTTGTCCAATAGGAAATGAGAGTGACACTGATGCTCCCTTTACTGATGAGACATTGGACACTCCTAATTAGTGAATCTCCCAGCATGCATCACACACAGGGTGCCCCTCACTTATTGCAGCATCTAGACAAAATGTTAGGGCCGCCTTCTTGTAAGAATCTTACTGTTTTATTTGCAGACTTTTAACCCAAAAAACACAATTGAAAGATTTTCTATTTTTGGGCATTTGTGAAGCTGACGAGGTTTCCCATAGATGTGAGGGTCATGTGATGCTGTGGGTTTAGTAGCCCAGATTACCTGTGATTGGCTGTGATTGGCTGTGCCAGGATTGATATGATACAGACAGGGTGGGACCCTTCCACATTGTATTATATTAAGGACAAGGAAAGGTCCAAATATACACAGATTAGGGCTAATACCTTTATGTGTGTGTGTGTGTGTGTGTGTCCGGCATTTAGTATTCAGCAAATTCAGCTCAGGTGCTGCTTCACCTAAATACACTCGGGTTCTGGTTCCTTCTAGCGACCAATCAGATGTCAGTGAGGGGGGCAATTAGAAGGCAAATTATAACTTCAGTTTTTCCTCTCCTCCCCCCTCACAGTACGACAAACTGAGGAAAGAGAGAGATGACGCTGTCAAAAAGCTGGAGGAGTTCAGTAAAAGTAAGTGACAATGTACTTACCCCTGTGCCTAACTTTTGGAACCCCCATAGTGGGGGGTGGGGCTTAATTTTCTGGGCTGCCAGTGGGCGGTGCTGAGACAGACAGGAGGTGTTACTCTGGGATCCAGTTATGTCTCCTGCCTGCCCTGTGCTCACTCCTTCTCTACATGGGGTTGTTCCCTGCCACTATTTCACTAAAAATGATGGTTGATCCCAATGTTATTAATAGGGAATAAAGATAAATATATAGGAAGGTCAGTGATATGATCCCAATGTTATTAATAGGGAATAAAGATAAATATATAGGAAGGTCAGTGATCCCAATGTTATTAATAGGGAATAAAGATAAATATATAGGAAGGTCAGTGATCCCAATGTTATTAATAGGGAATAAATATAAATATATAAGAAGGCACATGATGTCACATGCTATTTACATTTCTATTCACATGTCACCTAATTGCCCCCGTGTCTCAATTAGTGACAGGGTTAATAAAAGTGTCACTGCAATGGCTTTACATAAATATAAATATATATAAAAGACTTCTATGTCTGCAGACAATAGAATGCCGGGGATGTGTTGCCCATGACGATGCCTCACAACTGATCCTTTTATTCTTTCCAATTAAATAACATTTAAATCCAAAGGCTCCTTTGCATAATAAAGTGACTCTTTCGTAATCGCTTCCCGGAATTACTATTTGCCCAGCACTTATATATGGGAGCTCAGCTCTTAAAGGGGTTGTTCACCTTTAATTAAACTATCAGTATGATGTAGAGAGGGATATTCTGAGACAATTTGTAATTGGGTTTTCATGTTTTATTATTTGTGGTTTTTGACTTATTTAGCTTTTATTTAGATTTAGCTTTTTATTCAGTTTGTAATTTCAGCAATCTGGTTGCTATGGTGCAATTATACTAGCAACCATGCATTGATTTGATAAGAGACTGGAATATGAATAGGAGAGGCCTGAATAAAGAGATAAGTAATAAAAAGTAGCAATAACAATACATTTGTAGCCTTACAGAGCATTTATTTCCAGAAAGGGGTTCTGTGACCATATAAAGGCACAAGGCTGCAGGCTGAGTTATACAGGGAACTCTGAGTATCACTCGTGTATTATAAGGGATAATGTACCCCCTACTGTAAATGATAAGGATATTAGAAGTCACTGAGGGGTTGTTCTGTGACCATATAAAGACACAAGGCTGCAGGCTGAGTTATACAGGGAACTCTGAGTATCACTCATGTATTATAAGGGATAATGTACCCCCTACTGTAAATGATAAGGATATTAGAAGTCACTGAGAGGTTGTTCTGTGACCATATAAAGGCACAAGGCTGCAGGCTGAGTTATACAGGGAACTCTGAGTATCACTCATGTATTATAAGGGATAATGTACCCCCTACTGTAAATGATAAGGATATTCGAAGTCACTGAGAGGTTGTTCTGTGACCATATAAAGGCACAAGGTTGCAGGCTGAGTTATACAGGGAACTCTGAGTATCACTCATGTATTATAAGGGATAATGTACCCCCTACTGTAAATGATAAGGATATTAGAAGTCACTGAGGGGTTGTTCTGTGACCATATAAAGGCACAAGGCTGCAGGCTGAGTTATACAGGGAACTCTGAGTATCACTCATGTATTATAAGTTAGGATCAAGTACAAGGTGTGTATATAAATATATATAATATAATATATAGCAGCCAATTCATGGAATAAACTCAGTAACGTACAAGCAGGACATTCCTATCTTATACATTACATGTTACACATTCCGTTTCATGCGTCTCATTTTAGCTGGATAAGATTTTTGTCCCAGTGCAGTTTGCGGGTGCATTGGGCAGTTAATGCGGCGCTGCATGCATGGCCCAGGCAATTTCGGCTGCACGTTTGCTCTGTCTAATGAACCGGCTTTGTTCACAAGGGCACAAAGCAAGAATTGCTAAAATCAGGGATAGGGGGGAGGCAGCCGTAAAGGAACGAGGGAATCCGCATGGCTGCTGTGCATTTATTTTCCCTTACAATTATTTGGCATGGGAATGGGCGCATCTATTGAGTTGTATCAGTGTGAAGTGTGTAATGGGAAACTCAGGCTACAGCATTGTAACCCCCCCGCGCCTCCCCTCATTCCATCTATACCCCTATCCCCCCGGCCATAGACCCACTCCCAGTTAATAAAAATATCTCTTGTTTCTCTCTCTCGAGAGCGATGGGAATCATGTTGTCATTTCCACCTGTTCCCCCCTGCGCTCACAATGGACTCTCCTTGTATCCTCGCTATAGACTTGCTGGGGGTGCTACATGTGAATAACACAAGTGACTATACCTGGATCCCCCTTTGTGTTCCGTGTGTTTGAAGGACTCGCCTGTGCCAGAATTCCTGGGATATATTGGGAATTTAAGGAAATATTAAGCCCCATTATGAGCGGCACAATGTGAAAGGCAATTATATTGATAAAGAGGAGCCCACGGCTTTGTGTATGTGAATAAACTTGCCCCCCGGCTCAGCTTTTATTCTCCAGTGTAAGAACATATTGTGTCTGATTCTAATTTAATGGGGGGCCGGGCGGGGGGAGGGGGGGTTGAGTGAAGCAGCTGCATTTTAGGGCCTATTGCTGGATTTTTGCTGAAAATTGACTCTATTCAGTGGAAGAGATAGGAAGGAGGGGGCTTCACAAAAAAAAAAACAATCATTTCTTTTCAATTGGCGCCGGCGAGGTTGATAACAACATGGGCATTTTGTTGTAATGATAAGACTCGGCATGTGTAGCTCTCGCACACACACACACAATCTAATTCACTGCGCTGACACCATTGTGCCGTCACTCTCGTTATAATCACCGGCCTCCGAAAAATGCCGTGGAAATGATCCCGACGAGTCGGAGAAACTCTCAATTACGACTGCCACTTGCCAAGTGTCACATTGTGTGTCTTGTGCGACAATTTGCGCTTCCAATTCTGTTTATTTACAATGGCCACTAGTAATTACGCTTAACGTGTCATTTATCGAGGCTGGGGGGTGGGGGTAAGATTGCAGGGTGCCTTCAATTCCACCGGGGTGGGAGTTCCTTGCGGCCCTGAGAATGCGATGGGATGCGGCGGTGAAAACGTTGGAAAATGCGAGGGTCCGCGCTCATCGAGTTGTAATTAGTGGCCCTGAGAATGGGGCTCTTGTCATAATGACAGTGTTGATTCATGTTTCTCTCCCGGGAGGCAAAACTGCTAATTACTTAAGTGGTTTTGGTCGGACTGCGTTTGTTGCAAAATAGTCGTCGATTGCGGGGAAAAAAATGTCAAGGTTACGGGCGGTTTTATCTGGAAAAAAGTTTCGTAGAGCAGAGTTTTCCTCTGATAAATACAAGAATAAGCGTATTTATGCATAAATATATATATATATATATATATATATATATATATATATATATATATATATATATATATATATATATATATATTGTGCTGTACATGTATATACAGACATCAGAGAAACAGGGGAACAAACATTGCAATACATTTAAATCGACAGGCAGATAAGGAAGTTGATCCCTGCAGATATCTACAATCTCAGCTGCCATAAAGCAGGACAGGACTGCTGCTTACAATGGGGATCAGATAGGATCTGTGCAGCCACTGGGACAGAATGTTCTGTTATACAGATAGCTAGAATCTCAGCTGCCATAAAGCAGGACAGGACTGCTGCTTACAATCGGGATCAGATAGGATCTGTGCAGCCACTGGGACAGAATGTTCTGTTATACAGATAGCTAGAATCTCAGCTGCCATAAAGCAAGACAGGACTGCTGCTTACAATCGGGATCAGATAGGATCTGTGCAGCCACTGGGACAGAATGTTCTGTTATACAGATAGCTAGAATCTCAGCTGCCATAAAGCAAGACAGGACTGCTGCTTACAATCGGGATCAGATAGGATCTGTGCAGCCACTGGGACAGAATGTTCTGTTATACAGATAGCTAGAATCTCAGCTGCCATAAAGCAGGACAGGACTGCTGCTTACAATGGGGATCAGATATGATCTGTGCAGCCACTGGGACAGAATGTTCTGTTATACAGATAGCTAGAATCTCAGCTGCCATAAAGCAGGACAGGACTGCTGCTTACAATGGGGATCAGATATGATCTGTGCAGCCACTGGGACAGAATGTTCTGTTATACAGATAGCTAGAATCTCAGCTGCCATAAAGCAGGACAGGACTGCTGCTTACAATGGGATCAGATAGGATCTGTGCAGCCACTGGGACAGAATGTTCTGTTATACAGATAGCTAGAATCTCAGCTGCCATAAAGCAGGACAGGACTGCTGCTTACAATGGGGATCAGATAGGATCTGTGCAGCCACTGGGACAGAATGTTCTGTTATACGGATAGCTAGAATCTCAGCTGCCATAAAGCAGGGCAGGACTGCTGCTTACAATGGGGATCAGATATGATCTGTGCAGCCACTGGGACAGAATGTTCTGTTATACAGATAGCTAGAATCTCAGCTGCCATAAAGCAGGACAGGACTGCTGCTTACAATGGGGATCAGATAGGATCTGTGCAGCCACTGGGACAGAATGTTCTGTTATACAGATAGCTAGAATCTCAGCTGCCATAAAGCAGGACAGGACTGCTGCTTACAATGGGGATCAGATAGGATCTGTGCAGCCACTGGGACAGAATGTTCTGTTATACAGATAGCTAGAATCTCAGCTGCCATAAAGCAGGACAGGACTGCTGCTTACAATGGGGATCAGATAGGATCTGTGCAGCCACTGGGACAGAATGTTCTGTTATACAGATAGCTAGAATCTCAGCTGCCATAAAGCAGGACAGGACTGCTGCTTACAATGGGGATACCACTTATTAAGGAACACAATATGCTGCTCTTCAGGGTTTCCCTCGCCCCATTACATTCTACTGAAATGAGAATGAATAATGTAAAAGTGATTTCTACCTTTTGTGAAATAACAGGTTTAAAGGACAAGTAAAGAGAGCAGGTAAGGAAGAAAAAAGGGCCAGTGGGCAAATACCATAGATGTTATGTTTTCATCTTTCACTTAAATCTGTGACTCCACTTTCAGCACACTGTGTATCAAGATCAAAGTTCCCAGGTACTTAAAGGGTTAAAAGACATCTTTTTTTCTGATGTTGAAATGCCATAGCTGTGGGAATAAAGCAAAATCCTGGCGCTGACCTCGGTGTATTTATACGCAGCAATCACGTCTCTTTATTCGGGTAAAAGCAAACCCAGATAGGCAAAGCTTTGATCAGAGCTCAAGTCTTCAAACCCCTTTTTTATTTGAATTGCCCTAAACACATTCAAGTTCACTTATGTTTTCTTGGCTGAAGCCGAATCCCATATTATCGCTGTGAAACATCAAGATATTTATAGAGGTGCAATAATATGTTTGTTTTTTCATGTTTACCCCTTTATGCAGGATTGGATTTTATTGCAAGTTATTAAGCACAATTTAGCAGACTGATCCCTCATTCTGTCTTTATTAACCTCCTTCTTATAAGACCATCTTATGTCTGGGAGTCAATCTGTATAACTCAGCCTGCAGCCTTGTGCCTTTATATGGTCACAGAACAACCCCTCAGTGACTTCTAATATCCTTATCATTTACAGTAGGGGGTACATTATCCCTTATAATACATGAGTGATACTCAGAGTTCCCTGTATAACTCAGCCTGCAGCCTTGTGCCTTTATATAGTCACAGAACAACCCCTCAGTGACTTCTAATATCCTTATCATTTACAGCAGGGGGTACATTATCCCTTATAATACATGAGTGATACTCAGAGTTCCCTGTATAACTCAGCCTGCAGCCTTGTGCCTTTATATGGTCACAGAACAACCCCTCAGTGACTTCTAATATCCTTATCATTTACAGTAGGGGGTACATTATCCCTTATAATACATGAGTGATACTCAGAGTTCCCTGTATAACTCAGCCTGCAGCCTTGTGCCTTTATATGGTCACAGAACAACCCCTCAGTGACTTCTAATATCCTTATCATTTACAGTAGGGGGAACATTATCCCTTATAATACATGAGTGATACTCAGAGTTCCCTGTATAACTCAGCCTGCAGCCTTGTGTCTTTATATGGTCACAGAACAACCCCTCAGTGACTTCTAATATCCTTATCATTTACAGTAGGGGGTACATTATCCCTTATAATACATGAGTGATACTCAGAGTTCCCTGTATAACTCAGCCTGCAGCCTTGTGTCTTTATATGGTCACAGAACAACCCCTCAGTGACTTCTAATATCCTTATCATTTACAGTAGGGGGTACATTATCCCTTATAATACATGAGTGATACTCAGAGTTCCCTGTATAACTCAGCCTGCAGCCTTGTGCCTTTATATGGTCACAGAACAACCCCTCAGTGACTTCTAATATCCTTATCATTTACAGTAGGGGGTACATTATCCCTTATAATACATGAGTGATACTCAGAGTTCCCTGTATAACTCAGCCTGCAGCCTTGTGTCTTTATATGGTCACAGAACAACCCCTCAGTGACTTCTAATATCCTTATCATTTACAGTAGGGGGTACATTATCCCTTATAATACATGAGTGATACTCAGAGTTCCCTGTATAACTCAGCCTGCAGCCTTGTGCCTTTATATGGTCACAGAACAACCCCTCAGTGACTTCTAATATCCTTATCATTTACAGTAGGGGGTACATTATCCCTTATAATACATGAGTGATACTCAGAGTTCCCTGTATAACTCAGCCTGCAGCCTTGTGTCTTTATATGGTCACAGAACAACCCCTCAGTGACTTCTAATATCCTTATCATTTACAGTAGGGGGTACATTATCCCTTATAATACAGAAGTGATACTCAGAGTTCCCTGATTATGATTAATTATGATAATTATGATGTTTGGGGGTGGGGGTATCAGGTCCAGTTATACGTGGGAATGGTGTAAGGGGGTGTCAGGGAGTTGTGAGTAGGTAGGTAGTTGTCTGTGGTTCTTTAGGGTTCCAGACCTGTATTTCTATTTATTTCATCTGCCCCTCAGTGTACTTTGCGATTTATTATCATCATTGGAAAAGGGCCAATAATGACTTTTTCCAGTATATGACGCCCCCCAATTACAAGGAGTGATCTGGGGGTTTCCTGGGAAAAGTCTACAAACGACATGATTGTGTTTTATTTCTATAGACAAGTCCGGGCCTCGGTCAGTCGTCTCGGTGTCACACCAGCCATGAATATTTTATATTTTAATATTGTCGCCTTTAAAAGTCATGGGAACGAAAAGCAAAGTATCAAGTGTCTCTTGTGTTCTTGTCTCACCCGTCTATCAGGATATGGGGACCCTTCACCTTGAAATGAATTCTCATTAATTGTCCCAGTGATGCGTTTACTCTCCAGCCCAATACGATATTTATCATATACAGGTATAGGATCCTTTATCTGGAAACCTGATATCCAGAAAGCTCCGAATTACGGAATGGCTGTCTCCCATAGACTCCATTTTATTTTTCATATAATCCAGATTTTCTGTGTAATAATAAAACAGTCGCTTGTACTTGATCCCAACTAAGATATAATTAATCCTTATTGGAAGCAAAACCAGCCTATTGGGTTTATTTAATGTTTACATGATTTTCTAGTAGACTTAAGGTGTGCAGATCCTAATTATGAAAAGATCCGTTATCCGGAAAACCCCAGGTCCCGAGCATTCTGGATAACATGTCCCATACCTGTATATATTTATATGCTAATGAATTGGTTACTGGTTATGTGTAAATGTCATTCAATTCAGTGTCTGTCCTTTTCCCTGGCTCCGACTCTTGAAACGATGTAGCAGGACTCAGTTCTAGTGATGGCGAATTTGTGGCAAATTTCTGCGTTTCGCCGCCGGCGAATAAATTAGTGAAATTGCAGCGAAAATACTCAGCCGAAAATTCGCTGGCGTCAAAGTTTTTTTGACGCCGTTGACAATTCCGACACCAACGTCAATTCCGAAGCCGGCGACAAGTAAATGGACACCCATTGGCTTTATATGTTTACATAGTAACATAGTAACATAGTAACATAGTAAGTAAGGTTGAAAAAAGACACATGTCCATCGAGTTCAACCTTTTTTTTTTTTTTGTTTATTAACTACCTATCTGCCAGTTGATCCAGAGGAAGGCAAAAACCCCATTTGAAGCCTCTCCAATTTGCCTCAGAGGGGAAAAATTCCTTCCTGATTCCAAAATGGCAATGGGACCAGTCCCTGGATCAACTTGTACTATGAGCTATCTCCCATATCCCTGTATTCCCTCACTTGCTAAACACCATCCAACCCCTTCTTAAAGCTATCTAATGTATCAGCCTGTACCCCTGATTCACTTCCCAGCTCTCCCTGTAACACCCCTTTCCCTCCTCTAATCTCATTGGCTCCCTCCTGTCTGCTGGGAGGAGCTACTGGTGAATAAAGCATCTGACCCTTCCTTATACCTATCTAATGTATCAGCCTGTACCCCTGATTCACTTCCCAGCTCTCCCTGTAACACCCCTTTCCCTCCTCTAATCTCATTGGCTCCCTCCTGTCTGCTGGGAGGAGCTACTGGTGAATAAAGCATCCGACCCTTCCTTGTACCTATCTAATGTATCAGCCTGTACCCCTGATTCACTTCCCAGCTCTCCCTGTAACACCCCTTTCCCTCCTCTAATCTCATTGGCTCCCTCCTGTCTGCTGGGAGGAGCTACTGGTGAATAAAGCATCCGACCCTTCCTTGTACCTATCTAATGTATCAGCCTGTACCACTGATTCAGGGAGACAATTCCACATCTTCACAGCTCTCACTGTAACAAACCCCTTCCCAATATTTAGCTGGAACCTCTTTTCTTCTAATCGGAATGGGTGACCTTGTGTCAGCTGGAAAGACCTACTGGTAAATAAATCATTAGAGAGATTATTATATGATCCCCTTATATATTTATACATAGTTATCATATCTCCCCTTAAGCGCCTCTTCTCCAGCGTGAACATCCCCAATTTGGCCAGTCTTTCCTCATAGCTAAGATTTCCCCTTTACCAGCTTAGTTGCCCTTCTCTGTCCCCTCTCTAATACAATAATGTCCTGTTTGAGTGATGGAGACCAAAACTGTAGGGCATATTCTAGATGGGGCCTTACCAGTGCTCTATACAGTGGGACCCCCTCCTCCCGTGACTCTCTGCCCCATTTAATACAAGTCAAGCCCTTATTTGCCCTTGATGCTGCTGACTGGCATTGCTTGCTACAGACAAGTTTATTATCTACAAGGACTCCAAGCTCCGTCTCCATTATGGATTTGCCTAGTGCAGTCCCATTAAGGGTATAAGTGGATATTGTTACATCCCAGGTGCAGGACTTTACATTTATCAACATTGAATCTCATTTGCCACTTAGCTGCCCAGATTGCCAGTTAGTCAAGATCCTGTTGCAAGTGCCACATCCTGGATGGAATTAATTGGGCTGATAGTTTTGTCTCATCTGCAAACACTGATATATTACTTACAACACCCTCCCCTAAGTCATTAATGAACAAGTTAAATAAAAGTGGACCCAATACTGAGCCCTGGGGGACCCCACTAAGAACCTTACTCCAAGTAGAGAATGTCCCATTAACAACCACCCTCTGTACCTGATCCTGTAGCCAGTTTCCTATCCATGTGCAAACGACTTCATTAAGCCCAACAGACCTTAGTTTAGAAAGCAGTCGTTTGTGGGGCACAGTATCAAACGCTTTGGCAAAATCCAAATAGATCACATCTACTGCCCCCCCACTGTCCAGCATCTTACTTACCACATCATAAAATGCAATCAAATTCGTCTGACATGACCTATCCTTCATAAAGCCATGCTGATTGTTGCTTATAATGTCATTCACTAGGACAACATTTTGAATGTGATCCCTTAACAAGCCTTCAAATAATTTGCCCACCACAGATGTCAGACTTACTGGCCTATAATTGCCAGGCTGAGATCGTAATCCCTTTTTAAATATTGGAATAACATCAGCTTTTCTCCAATCCATAGGCACCATACCAGATGACAGTGAATCTGAGAAAATCAGAAATAAGGGCTGGTCTAAAACTGAACTAAGCTCTCTTAGAACCCGGGGGTGTATGCCATCATGCCCTGGAGCCTTGTTTACATTCATTTGTATTAAAGCTTTATGGATCATATCCTGAGTCAGCCACTGACTAGATTGAGCTGAGCCATTAGTGCAGTTATTAAGTGAGCCTGGGAACTCACACTCCTCTATTGTATACACTGAAGAAAAGAACTGATTTAGTACATTTGCCTTTTCTGTATCTGTTACAACCATACTGGTACCATTATTTAATGGAGCAACACTATCAACCTGCATCTTTTTACTATTAATATATTTAAAAAACTTTTTAGGGTTAGTTTTCACCTCCACCGCAATTAACACCTCGTTTCTTTTCTTAGCCTTCCGGATTGCTGATTTACAACATTTATTACAGTGTTTATATTCATTAAATGCATCTTCTGTCCCTACAGATTTGTAGTTATTAAATGCCTTTCTCTTCTTTCCCATTAACTTCTTTACCTCTGTATTAAGCCACACAGGATGATTCTTAGAGCTTCTACGTTTAGTCCTTAAGGGAATAAATTGAGAACAGTAATGATTTAATATCATTTTAAAGGACAACCATTTCTGTTCTGTGTTTTTAGCTGAAAACCTAATGCCCCAATCAATACTCTGTAGGGCAGCCCTCAAGGCACTAAAATTAGCTTTTGCAAAATTCATGGTTTTTGTTGCCCCAGTATATTTTTGTTTTTTGCACCAGACATTAAATGATATAACATTATGGTCACTATTACCCAGGGGTTCAATGACTTGCACATTTGCTATAAGTTCTGGGTCATTTGAGATCACTAAATCAAGAATAGAATTTTTTCTGGTTGGCTCCTCAACAACCTGTGCTAAAAAATTGTCTTGCAATAAGTTTATAAACTTGTTCCCATTAACTGATCTGGCAGTACCGTTGCTCCAGTCAATATCTGGGTAATTAAAATCCCCCATTATCATTACTTTACCTAAACTAGCAGCCTTTTCTATTTGCATTAGGAGCTTTGTCTCTTCCTCCTCACTTACATTAGGGGGTCTATAGCGACTCCTACAATTAATTTGCTGGATTCTTTACAATTGGTGAAGAACTCCCCCCATAAGACTTCTGCCCCCTCATTTTCTAACATAACCTCCTCCTTTATATTAGATGTAAATCCTGCCTAAAAAACAGACATACCCCTCCTCCTTTTCTATTGCCTCTGTCCCTCCGAAACAAAGTATAGCCACTGATATTTACTGCCCAGTCATGTGACTCATTCAGCCATGTTTCGGCCAATCACATCATATTTTCTGTTTGGCAGAATTCTGCTGGAGCAGCACTATTAACTGATGTGTTTTGGAAAAAACAGGTTTTCCCATGACTGTATCCCTTTAAAGAATCATTTTTTAAATTCCTTATGTTTTTCTGAAGCAGCTCTGGGAAGTGGATCATCAACTCTTTATAAGGCTTCTAAATTTATACATTAGTTAATTTCTTATGTTTGGCCCTGCTCAGCTGAGTCCATTTCATTAAAGGGATTCTGTCATGGAAAAAAATAGTTTTTTTCAAAATGAATCAGTTAATAGTGCTGCTCCAAAAGAGCAAACATATTTTTTTATATTCAATCTTGAAATCTGACATGAGGCTAGACATTTTGTCAATTTCCCAGCTGCCCCCAGTCATGTGACTTGTGCTCTGATAAACTTCAATCACTCTTTACTGCTGTACTGCAAGTTGGAGTGATATCACCCCCTCCCTTTCCCCCCCCCCAGCAGAACAATGGGAAGGTAACCAGATAGCAGCTCCCTAACACAAGATAACAGCTGCCTGGTAGATCTAAGAACAACACTCAATAGTAAAAACCCATGTCCCACTGAGACACATTCAGTTACATTGAGAAGGAAAAACAGCAGCCTGCCAGAAAGCATTTCTCTCCTAAAGTGCAGGCTCAAGTCACATGACTGGGGGCAGCTGGGAAACTGACAATATGTCTAGCCCCATGTCAGATTTCAAAATTGAATATAAAAAAAACCTGTTTGCTCTTTTGAGAAATGGATTTCAGTGCAGAATTCTGCTGGAGCGGCACTATTAACTGATTCATTTTGAAAAAAAACATGTTTTCAGATGACAGGATCCCTTTAAAGGAGAAGGAAAGGCTAAACGTAAGTAAGCTTTATCAGAAAGGTCTATATAAATACACCAGTAACCCCTCAAAGTAATGCTGCTCTGAGTCCTCTGTCAAAAGAAACAGCACATTTCTTTCCTTCTATTGTGTACTCATGGGCTTCTGTATCAGACTAACTGTTTTCAGCTTAAACCTCCAGGGCTAGAGCTTGAGCATGCTCAGTTTGCTCCTCTCTCCCTCCTCCCCTCACTGCTGTAATCTGAGCCCAGAGCTACGAGTGAGCAGGGAGCGACTCCAAGCTAATATGGCAGCTGCTATTATAAACAAACAGAGAGCTTCTAGAGCTGTTACTCGGGTATGGTAAATCATTCCGCAGAATAAATATAGCATTCTAGCTTGCACTATTGAGGCTAATCTATTGGCAATAAACTGCCTCTGTAGCTTTCCTTCTCCTTTAAAAGGGGTTGTTGAACTAAATTAACTTTCAGAATCCGAAAATCTGGCATCTCATATCTGTCGCGGTCATGTATAAGTCAATGAGAGAGGCACCTATGTCAATTTGAAGTTATCATGGTTTGCACTGGTTGTAGCCCGAAATTCCAAAAAAAAATCTACCAATTCCAGAAAAAAAGTGGGTGGGGGGACCCTTGCATATTCCTTTATTTCCTGGGGGAATATATTTGGGGGAACCCTTGTATATTTCTTTATTTCCTAGGGGAATATATTTGGGGGAACCATTGTATATGTCTTTATTTCCTGGGGGAATATATTTGGGGGAACCCTTGTATATTTCTTTATTTCCTGGGGGAATATATTTGGGGGAACCCTTGTATATTTCTTTATTTCCTGGGGGAATATATTTGGGGGGGGACCTTGTATATTTCCTGGGAGAATAAATTTCCGGGGACCCTTGTATATTTCTTTTTCCTGGGGAATATATTTGGGGGAACCCTTGTATATTTCTTTATTTCCTAGGGGAATATATTTGGGGGAACCATTGTATATGTCTTTATTTCCTGGGGGAATATATTTGGGGAAACCCTTGTATATTTCTTTATTTCCTGGGGGAATATATTTGGGGGAACCCTTGTATGTTTCTTTATTTCCTGGGGGAATATATTTGGGGGGGGACCTTGTATATTTCCTGGGAGAATAAATTTCCGGGGACCCTTGTATATTTCTTTTTCCTGGGGAATATATTTGGGGGAACCCTTGTATATTTCCTGGAGGAATAAATTTGGGGGGAACCCTTGTATATTTCTTTATTTCCTGGGGGAATATATTTGGGGGAACCCTTTATTTCTTTATTTCCTGGTAGAATTAATTTTCGGGGACCCTTGTATATTTCTTTATTTCCTAGGGGAATAAATTTGGGGGGGACCCTTGTATATTTCTTTATTTCCTGGTAGAATAAATTTTGGGGGACCCTTATGTATTTCTTTATTTCCTGGGGGAATATATTTGGGGGGACCCTTGTATATTTCTTTATTTCCTGGGGGAATATATTTGGGGGGGACCCTTGTATATTTCTTTATTTCCTAGGGGAATATATTTGGGGGAACCATTATATGTCTTTATTTCCTGGGGGAATATATTTGGGGGAACCCTTGTATATTTCTTTATTTCCTAGGGGAATATATTTGGGGGAACCATTATATGTCTTTATTTCCTGGGGGAATATATTTGGGGGAACCCTTGTATATTTCTTTATTTCCTGGGGGAATATATTTGGGGGAACCCTTGTATGTTTCTTTATTTCCTGGGGGAATATATTTGGGGGGGGACCTTGTATATTTCCTGGGAGAATAAATTTCCGGGGACCCTTGTATATTTCTTTTTCCTGGGGAATATATTTGGGGGAACCCTTGTATATTTCCTGGTGGAATAAATTTGGGGGGAACCCTTGTATATTTCTTTATTTCCTGGGGGAATATATTTGGGGGAACCCTTTATTTCTTTATTTCCTGGTAGAATTAATTTTCGGGGACCCTTGTATATTTCTTTATTTCCTAGGGGAATAAATTTGGGGGGGACCCTTGTATATTTCTTTATTTCCTGGTAGAATAAATTTTGGGGGACCCTTATGTATTTCTTTATTTCCTGGGGGAATATATTTGGGGGGACCCTTGTATATTTCTTTATTTCCTGGGGGAATATATTTGGGGGGGACCCTTGTATATTTCTTTATTTCCTGGGGGGGATATATTTGGGGGGGACCCTTGTATATTTCTTTATTTCCTGGGGGAATATATTTGGGGGGGACCCTTGTATATTTCTTTATTTCCTGGGGGGATATATTTGGGGGCCCCTTGTATATTTCTTTATTTCCTGGGGGAATATATTTGGGGTGGGGGGCAAGTGTTCAAACTAAAGGAAGCAAAAAAGAGCACAAAACTCCTTTATCGCCCGTCTGATTAATCTTCTGTTTCTCCATTAGTTTCCCACATGGTTATTGAAGAAGTCGGTTTCATCCAGAACAACCTGGAGGTGGAGAAGTCGTGCCGGGAGAGTGCAGAGGCGCTGGCATCAAAGGTAACCCTATGGCACCCTAATATCCTGGCACCCCGAGTCACTAAGAAGCACTTACAGGGGCGGTTTACCTTTAAATTAACTTTTAGTTTGTTATAGAATAGCTAATTCTACACAACTTATCAACTGGCCTTCATTTTTCCTTTTTTTTTATTTTCTGAATTATTTGCCTTTTTCTCCTGATTTTTTCCAGCTTTCAAATGAGGGTCACTGACCCCATCTAAAAACAAATGCTCTGTAATGCTACACATTTATTGTTATTGCTACTTTTTAATACTCATCTTTCTATTCAGGCCTCTACTATTCATATTCCAGTCTCTTATTCAAATCAGTGCATGGTTGCTAAGGGGTTTTGGACCCTAGCAACCAGATGGCTGGAATTACAAACCGGAGAGCTGCTGAATAAAAAGCTGAATAAGTCAAAAACCACAAATAATAAAAAATGAAAACCAATAGCAAATTGTCTCAGAATATCCCTCTCTACATCCTACTAACAGTTCATTTAAAGGTGAACACCCCCTTTAAAAAGACAAAAAATGTACAAACAGATATAACAGGATATGGAGCTTCCAGGCCATTGTTTTGTGGAACAAATTAATTACGTTCTGTAGAAAAAAAAATAAATAAAGCAACGGACGTCCTTGTTTGTGGTGTTTTTACGTCGCCGTTATCGGATTCGGCCTCGGCGTCTGTGCAACGACTGGTGAGCAATTTAGTATAAAATGTGTTTAGTAAAAGAAATAAATAAGGGAAGAAAGGAGCATTTCAGTGTTTGTGATTGAATAGAAAGAGGTAAATTCGCAGGCGATTGTTTATGAAAAGGGAACGCGGGACGCGCGGGTGCCGCTGACCTTCTCTCTCGTATCTCTGATTACTTCAGTCTGATGAATTTACTCAGTGTGTAATTTGCTGCACTCCAGCTCATCAGAGGAGGAGGATTATTAAAGAATGTTTTTATCAGGGGCTTATGTGTTTCTGCTGCTGCAAAATGCGTCTCGGCAACTTCATCACAAAATGGATTACAGCAATTTTCTGCCCAATTTCATTAGCCAGGCTGGACACGCTCTCTCCCCAAGCACAAAGCCGAAATCACGACTCCAAGAAGCCTCCGATGCATTAGCCCCGACCTTTTCTGCTCCTTCTGTCTCCGTCATACCTTAAAGGGGAAATAGAATCATCTGCAACTCAGATCTCTTCTTAGTCTCCATTAAATAAGCAATAGAATAGTGTGAGGCGGATGTGCCCAGAACATTCCCACTGTGTATTGTATTTCTGTGTGTGGGTCGCAGCTGCCATATTGTTTACACATTGATAAATAGATAGATAGATAGATAGATAGATAGATAGTGGATAGATAGATAGATAGATAGATAGATAGATAGATAGGATAGACATAAATGGATATATAGATGAATATATGGAGAGATAGATAAATAGTGATAGAGAGATAGATGAGAAATATGTAGATAGATAGATAAATAGACAATGGATAGATAGATAGATAGATAGATAGATAATAGATAGATAGATGATAGATAGATAGATAGATAGATAGATAGATAGATAGATAGATAGATAGATGATAGATAGATTGATTGATTGATAGATTGATATAGATATAGATGATAGATATAGATGATAGATATAGATGATAGATAGATAGATGGATGGATAGATGGATAGGGATAGATAGATAGATAGATAGATAATAGATAGATAGATAGATAGATAGATAGATAGATAGATAGATAGATAGATAGATAGATAGATAGATAGATAGATATAGATGATAGATAGATTGATATATAGAAGGATAGATAGGGATAGATAACAGATGATAGATAGATAGATAGATAGATAGATAGATAGATAGATAGATAGATAGATAGATAGATAGATAGATAGATATAGATAGAAGGATAGATAGATAGATATATAGATAGATATAGATAGATAGATAGATAGATAGATAGATAGATAGATAGATAGATAGACGATTAATCCAGGGACATTTCCCAGTCTACTTTTTAAGATTAGATGAATGGATGGATGGATGGATGGATGGATAGATAGATGATATATAGATAGATAGATAGATAATTGATAGATAGATAGATAGATAGATAGATAGATAAATAGATAGATAGATAGATAGATAGATAGATAGATAGATAGATAGATAGATAGATAGATAGATGATAGATAGATATAGATAGAAGGATAGATAGATGATAGATTTAGATTGATAGATAGAGAGATAGATGGGATGGATATATAAAAGATTAGATAGAGATAGATAGAGAGATAGAAAGAAAAATGGGAAATATGTTTCTTGTGGCAAATCTAAAATGAACCGAATATAAATAATATTTATTTATAAAACAGATGATAAAGAGCAGCCAATTAGAGTTGAGAAGCCTTTAAAGTTCAGCTTGTGTGTTGGGAGGGGCAGGTCACATGTTTTATAGTGTAGGAGGAACAGAAGCCAATTGAGCGGCTCGTTTCCCTGATCTGCCTCTGGATAAACAGACACTGACACTGAAGCAACTTGTTACATAATTAATTGTAACTGAAAAGGAGACAACATTAAATCAAGTTTAACCTCTTCAAATTTCCCCAGCATAGATATATATATATATATATATATATATATATATATATATAGACAGAGAGAGACTTATTCAATACAGATTCTCAAACTTCTCAAAACCTTAAGGGAGACCTCTTGTTTGTTCCTATTTGAGCCCTCTCTGCTCTCTCAGATCATTATATCCTTCTTAAAGGGGACATTTAGTGTAAAAAATAAGAACGTACCATTATACTCATTTAGATATAGAAGAATTGTACTTTAAAAAGTAGTGTTTCAGGCTGATTTATTGAATATTTCTGCAAAAACCCTAATAATCCCTCCCTTCTCTTCCACTTGCTGCTCCCTGAATTCCCAGACTGTGCTCTCTGCTCACTGCACTGTAGGACAGGAACCAATCAGCAGCTAGCAGGACCTGATAGGGAACTGAAGCCTGTCTGTGCTTGTGTGACTGCAGGGCTGTGATTGGCTGTCCCCCTCCTACTGTGCTTCTGGCAGGGACCGTTAGGACACGCCCACCCCTCATTTGAAACACAGACAGGGACCAGAGAACATCTATAGGGAGCTCCAATAAAGGGGCTATGTTTAAAGATAATATTAAGGTTTAGTACCATGTAAAAGCAACACCATATATTACTTATAATTGCCTACAAATTAGGGTTTCTTCATTTATCCTTTATGTCTCCTTTAAGGACTGGAGTCCAAAACTGCCCCCATACTCCAGATGAGGCCTCACCAGGGACCTATAAAGAGGCAGAATTATGTTTTCATCCCCTGAGTTAATGCCTTTTTTATGCAAAACAGAACTTTATTTTCTTTATTGGCCACTGAGTGACACTACCTATAGTTGCACAGTCTGTTGTCCACAAATACCCCAAATCAAACCCCCAACACGCTGCCATTCAGTGTATATGTCACATCTATGCCATTTCTACCAGTGTTCATAATCTCACATTTATCAACATTGAACCTTATTTGCCAGTTTGCTGTCTAGTTCTTCAATGCAAATTGGCAGCATCCTGCACGTAATTCTAGTTTTGACCAATTTAGTATCATCAGCAAAAAAAAAGACACTACTTACAGTGCCCCCTCCAAATTAAAAAGTAAAGGACCAAGGCACTCCACTTCCAATGCTCTAGTCACCCTCAACTCTGTGTAAAATATCCTTCAGCCAGTTCTCTATTCAAGTACAAATACTATGTTCCGGGCTAATATTCCTTAATTGAACCAGTAACCTTCTGTTTTGCTTTAGCAAAGTCCAAGTTGATCACATCCACTGCCATCCCAGAGTTTAGGCTCCTGCTTCTTTTGTGTGTCAGTGCACTTTCTGCTGTTGAGAAGCGTAGGGGTTGTTAGAAATGACTAATCAGTTGTGTTCCATGAATATTATATTATATATGTATATTGTGGCTGGGTCCCTAAGTTCAGATAAGTGGCAGCAGAACAGAGCATTGGCTGGGAATCAGCAGACAAGAAGAAGCTACTGGAGGCATCTTCTTCACTGGCAGATTTATTCCCAGCTCCTAAGCTACAATCACCATTTCAGTGAATTTACACATTTGAATTTCTGCGAGTAAAAGGAATTTTAATGAGCCAGAACTTGACTGGCACTGCCACGGGGACAGCCCTGTGCCCTCTCCTGCCACTTACACACTGGCCTTTAATGAGAAGGATCAGAGATGTTTCCTTCTTGCCCGACCTTAACAGGTTTTTCATCTGGGCATTTGACTGCAATAATCAGCACTTGTCATGGGGCACAGAGACTGTGGGCAGACAGAACAGGGAACTTACTTATGAGCGCTGGGGGGGGGGCAAACTCTGGGAATGCGAGACATTCTCTCCCACTCTCATCTGCTGCAATAGGAAATGTGCCGAAGGAGAAAGCAACACAAAGAGGACACATTACATCCCCTACCTCCCAATTCTTAGTAACAACTCTCACCTCTCTTTTCTCTTCTCACCTGACTCACCCTAAAAGTTCTGCTTTGCATGGCGCCGTGAGTTCCCTTTAATTCCATGGAAAGTCTCCAAAAGTTTACTATTTACTAGTGTGGATTTTTTTTTTCTTCGATCTGACAACAATTTGTTCTGTTCCACCAGTTAAACAAAGAGAACAAGACCCTGAAAAGGATTAGCATGTTGTGTATGGCCAAACTGGGCCCCGACGTCATCACCAAGGAGATTAATTTAGATGAAGAAGAACCAGCGACCGAAGCAGAAGCGGCTGTGTGCACCTCACTGGGCTGCCAACAAAGGATAAAAGGTAGGACGAAGGCAAAACATAAAGATTAACCTGCTGATTAACTACAAGCAGCAATCTTAATGAAGAGTGATTGGAACTGGGGGACTTTGTGGGTTGGTCATCTGGAGGTCAACCAGGAGAGTTAACTGGTCTGATGTATTCATTAGATGTTCTGAAACTATGGGACTGGCATTCCTGTGGTGACCCAAAGCTGTGGATGAGTAACCCAGCCTGTTACCCCAATTGTTTCTATATATCTGTAACCTTGTTATGAGCTAAGGGGGCCCAGTCTGAAGGTCAGTTAGGGGGAGATTTGGGGTGAGTGCTTATTTGTACCCTGGGTACCCCTGGAACTATAGCAGGGTGACACCCCAATGTTTCTATATATCTGTAACCTTGTTATGAGCTAAGGGGGCCCAGTCTGAAGGTCAGTTAGAGGGAGATTTGGGGTGAGTGATTATTTGTACCCTGGGTACCCCTGGAACTATAGCAGGGTGACACCCCAATGTTTCTATATATCTGTAACCTTGTTATGAGCTAAGGGGGCCCAGTCTGAAGGCCAGTTAGGGGGAGATTTGGGGTGAGTGATTATTTGTACCCTGGGTACCCCTGGAACTATAGCAGGGTGACACCCCAATGTTTCTATATATCTGTAACCTTGTTATGAGCTAAGGGGGCCCAGTCTGAAGGTCAGTTAGGGGGAGATTTGGGGTGAGTGATTATTTGTACCCTGGGTACCCCTGGAACTATAGCAGGGTGACACCCCAATGTTTCTATATATCTGTAACCTTGTTATGAGCTAAGGGGGCCCAGTCTGAAGGTCAGTTAGGGGGAGATTTGGGGTGAGTGTTTATTTGTACCCTGGGTACCCCTGGAACTATAGCAGGGTGATTGTTACCCCAATATATCTATATATCTGTAGCTTTATGAGCAATATATATATATATATATACTATGTTGAAAATGCAAAACATTAGGGCGTTTTCTTTCACCATGCTCATCTGTATTGGCCATTCTCTGCCCCCCACTTCCATGACATTATATTATTTCCCACAAACAGAGCTGCAAGAGCAGGTGATAACTGGACAAGAGGAGAAGAAATCAGTGACCCTAGAACTGGAAAACTTGCGCTCAACGCTTTTGGGTTTAATTGAGGAGGTAAGAAATATAATGGATGTGCTTCTGGTTGGCACAGGTATGTGCACTGACAGTCATATCTTTGATTCCAATGTTCTATGTTAGTCTAAATATGCACAAAATAGTGTAGTATTAGTAATTAATGTAAAAAATTGTCTCAGTCTGGGCTTTTAAATGAGAAAGAAGACAATTTAGTTGTAAAATAGGGTTGTTTTAGAAGATTGTTCCATGTATGGGGCACCAAAAGTCTATTATCCACCACAAAGCTGGAATGACAACCTGGATGAGTAGATTTGCTTTAATGGTCACCTCTGGGCCAAAAAACATGTTATGTGGTGGAGACATGGAGACCCAATCAGATAGGGGTTGGGATGGGCACCTTTTGGCACCAAACACAGGCCTGTAAGCTTCTAATATGGACAGGAGTGTATGAGTTGGAAGTCAATATTGGTCTTTCAGACTCTGGTTTGAGTGCCCCAGTATTGACTGACCAGAACAGGAGATTGGTCAAAACGATTCCATATTCTGGGGCCTACGCAGGCCCATCGGCAAAGGAATGCATCAATACATTGATACGCAGATTGGCTGAAAATCACTTGAGCTTTGAAAAGCCAATGAGACAGAGGGTCCCATGTGCCAGTCGGCAGATTTTAACAGCCTGGGTATGGGCCCCCTAGTACATCAATGTTCAGAGGGGCCCGGCACTTCTGAAATCATCCATCGCGGACATGCAACTGCCACATGTACTAAAACCGTCTATCCATTGTGGCTATAGAGAACGCAGACCCTGTGCCCAGGGATCCCCACCACCGAGGGGTCTCCTTGCTTTACTAGGGATGCACCAAATCCAGGATTCGGCCAGGATTTGGCCTTTTTCAGCAGGATTCGGATTTGGATAAATTCTTCTGCCCGGCTGAACCAAATCCTAATTTGCATATGCAAATTAGGGGCGGGGAGGGAAATCCCGTGACTTTGTGTCACAACACAAGGAAGTAAAAAATTTTTCCATTTCCCACCCCTAATTTACATGTGCAAATTAGGATTTGGTTCGGTATTTAGCCGAATCTTTCGAGAAGGATTCGGGGGTTTGGTTGAATCCAAAATAGTAGATTCGGTGCATCCCTAGTAGTTACACCACTGGGTTGGACTAGAGCACAAGTGGTTCATAAAATAAATAAATACAGGTATGAGATCCATTATCTGGAAACCCGTTATCCAGAAAGCTCCAAATTACGGAAAGGCCGTCTCCCATAGACTCCATTATAATCAAATAATCCAAATGTTTAAAAATGATTTCCTTTTTCTCTGTAATAATAAAACAGTCGCTTGTACTTGATCCGAACTAAGATATAATTAATCCTTATTAGAGGCAAAACCGGCCTATTGGGTTTGTTTCATGTTTATATGATTATCTAGTAGACTTAAAGGGATACTGTCATGGGAAAAAAATTTTTCAAAATGAATCAGTTAATAGTGCTACTCCAGCAGAATTCTGCAATGAAATCCATTTCTCAAAAGAGCAAACAGATTTGTTTATATTCAATTTTGAAATCTGACATGGGGCTAGACATTTTGTCAATTTCTCAGCTGCCCCTGGTCATGTGACTTGTGCCTGTACTTTAGGAGAGAAATGCTTTCTGGCAGGCTGTTGTTTTTCCTTCTCAATGTAACTGAATGTGTCTCAGTGGGACATGGGATTTTACTATTGAGTGTTGTTCTTAGATCTACCAGGCAGCTGTTATCTTGTGTTAGGGAGCTGCTATCTGGTTACCTTCCCATTGTTCTTTTATTTGGCTGCTGGGGGTGGGGAGGGAGGGGGTGATATCACTCCAACTTGCAGTACAGCAGTAAAGAGTGATTGAAGTTTATCACATGACTTGGGGCAGCTGGGAAATTGACAATATGTCTAGCCCCATGTCAGATTTCAAAATTGAATATAAAAAAATCTGTTTGCTCTTTTTGGAGCAGCACTATTAACTGATTCATTTTGAAAAAAATGTTTTTTCCCATGACCGTATCCCTTTAAGGTATGAAGATCAAAATTACGAAAAGATCTATTATCCGGAAAACCCCAGGGCCCGAGCATTCTGGATAACAGGTCCCATACCTCTATTCTCTTTAGATTATATTCAGCCTTTTTTCGTGATGGCAGTTGCCCTGGTATTTTATGTTGAATTCTCTGTAGAGAACAATGAGTAGATTCCGCCGGATGCTGATTTAATCATAATTCACTTCTATATTAACCATCATATTTGTTTTATTGTCTGCAGGTCCTTAGTTGCTTTCCCTTTGTATTTTTTTAGGTAAACAGCACAAAGAAAGAAAATGTCATGCTGGCAAAACAGGTCTTTGAACAGCGCAAACTCCTAGATAAATGCAACCGAGGTACAAACGTCACCCCCTTGTTATTGGTTTGACTCACAGTGAATGGGGCGTTGGGTGGGAATGTGCCACAGAATGTGCAGAGAGGGGTGGGACACAGGCATGGGACGTTGCCTAATATAAGCCTGAAATTCAGGGCGACTATAGGAATAGGGTGTTTAAAGGGCATGTAAACCCCTCTGCATGGCCTCTTTGAAATCTTTATATTACTGCCACTCTGGCTGTTAAAGGGGAACTATTGCAAAAATCTAAATTTAATATAAGCTTCAGCATACTGAAATAAGAAACTTTCTTAATACAATCATTAAAAAAATTCTGTACTATTTCTGAAATAATCAAGTTTCTCTTCACTATTCCTCTCTCAGCATCTGTTTCTCTTCATTCTCTGTTCATGCAGCAGTTGGGTGTCAGATATTCACTGACAGTTAGATCCAATATATCTTATAGGGGGGCTCCTTTTGCCTAGAAGATGTATTAGAGCTCACTCTATTAAACTCACCAGACATCATGTCTCTCTACATGCAGAATTTGTGCAAAAGGCAGTTATTTTGTTGATTTTGTTTGTACTGGAATCAGTTATTTGAGTGAGCTCTAATTCATCTGCTAGGAAAGGAGCCCCCTATAAGATTCATCTAACACCCAACAAATGTGTCCCTCCAGGTTGGTACCTCCATATTTAATGGGATAGGTAGATGGGCTTCCAGACTCTATTATAATTAAAATAATTCACGTTTTTTTTTTTTAAATCTGTAATAATAAAACTGCACCTTGTACTTGATCCCAAAAAAGGGACCTGTTATCCAGAATGCTAAGGACCTGAGTTTTCCAGATAACGGATCTTTCCATAATTTGGATCTTCATACCTTAAGTCTACTAGAAAATCATGTAAACTTTAAATAAACCCAATAGACTGGTTTTGCCTCCAATAAGGATTAATTATATCTTAGTTGGGATCAAGTACAAGCGACTGTTTTATTATTATTATTATTATTATCATTATTATTATAATTATAGAGAAAAGGGAAATCATTTTTGAAAATTTGGATAAAATGGGGTCTATGAGAGACAGCCATTCTAGATGACAGATTTCCAGATAATGGATCCCATACCTGTATAATTAATAGGGATGCACTGAATCCGGGATTCAGCCATTTTCAGCAAGATACGGATTAAGCCGAATCTTGTGCTTGGTTGAACCAAATGGGAATCCCAATTTGCATATGTAAAGTGATAGGAAAGGAAATCACGTGACTTTTGTCATAAAACAAGAAAGTAAAAAAATGTGTTTCCGCTTTTTCCCTTTGACGTTCCTAATTTGCATACGCAATTAAGAGTTCGGTATTCGGCCCAAAGGATTCGACTGAATACTTAAAGGGATACTGTCATGGGAAATTTTTTTTTCCCCAAAACGCATCAGTTAATAGTGCTGCTCCAGCAGAATTTTGCACTGAAATCCATTTTTCAAAAGAGCAAACAGATTTTTTTATATTCAATTTTAAAATCTGACATGGGGCTAGACATTTTGTCAATTTCCCAGCTGCCCCTGGTCATGTGACTTGTGCCTGCACTTTAGGAGAGAAATGCTTTCTGGCAGACTGCTGTTTTTCCTTCTCAATGTAACTGAATGTGTCTCAGTGGGACCTGGATTTTACTATTGAGTGTTGTTCTTAGATCTACCAGGCAGCTGTTATCTTGTGTTAGGGAGCTGCTATCTGGTTACCTTCCCATTGTTCTGTTGTTTGGCTGCTGGGGGGGAAAAGGGAGGGGGTGATATCACTCCAACTTGCAGTACAGCAGTAAAGAGTGATTGAAGTTTATCAGAGCACAAGTCACATGACTTGGGGCAGCTGGGAAATTGACAAAATGTCTAGCCCCATGTCAGATTTCAAAATTAAATATAAAAAAATCTGTTTGCTCTTTTGAGAAATGGATTTCAGTGCAGAATTCTGCTGGAACAGCACTATTAACTGATTCATTTTGAAAAAAATTTTTTTTCCCATGACAGTATCCCTTTAAGAGTGGATTCGGTGCATCCCTAATAATTAATCCTTATTGGAGGCAAAACTATCCTCTTGGGTTTATTTAATGTTTAATGAATTAAAGCAAGATGATCCATTTTATAGAAAGATCCCTTATCCAGAAAACCCCAGTTCCTGAGTATTTTGGGTAACAGATTCCATAGCTGTATCTAATAAGCCCAGTGGCAGCTGTGAGGCCATAAAGAGGAGACTTTGTTGGGTGGGTTTCTATTCTTTGCCATATCTCCAGGTAGTGGGGGAATGTGCAGCTGCATCGCTTCATACGTCGCATTTAGTCAGGCAGAGAGACAATGCGCGGGCGCAATTACACCCCCCCCAGTATGTTTGTTTAACTCCATTCAATTGCCCGACGCAGCATTTAATAGACACTTTGTATCAGAAACACTGGCACAACATTATATAATTTATACCATTGAGTTGCCAAGGTAGAGACAGGGCATGTCTCCAATAACTCTCTTACTGCCATCCCACCAACTGCCACCTCCATTACACGCCAGCTAAACACCGGGGGGAGAGGTGGCCGCTAGGACGTGTGTTTGCCAACAAGGAAATGTGAATGGCAGCCTGGGCTAATTGCTCTGCTTTTGATTAGCAATTAAACCCCCATTGAAAAGAGAAGCCCATGAATATTAATATAGTGTGGGTGCGGGGAGAGAGAAGTGCCGGGCAGTTCCAATGCTCCTGATTATAATTATTGTGTTGTGCTCCTCGCTGCCCGGGAACGGGGGGTGTCTGTTTGCAGCAAGAGTTTAAACTGGATCACCCTTTAATGGGATTAGAAACTTATGCTAATTGTAGGGTATTTATACTAACAAGCGCTTACGTTTGCTGCACAAACAGCACCGCCTTTAATAATGGATTTACTGCTCTTGCCAGAGGTTACGCCATTTGTTATACAAAGTACAGGCTGCCCCCTCTTTTACCCTTTCTCTTTTTATAAACATTCTACTCATTAATCCTGACTTATGTGTCACCCCCATATCTTCTACAGGCAGATAGTAAAGTCTACACATGCTCCTGTATTGACCCCATTGTGCAACTGTCAGCGGGAGATGTAGCAAAGTAACGGCACGACTGCTGGAGTTATGGATTTCAGTCATTATGGGCGACCAATGCCGCAATACGGCACAAATTGTGTTTATCCCATAGTCCTGTACAACTAGGAGAAGATAATAAACCAGTAGTGAAATTGTGGGGCTGGTAGAAGGGGCACTGGTTACCCATCGCTGATATCCATTAGATATTCTTATGTACAACCCAATGAAATAAAATGTAGATTGAGATAAAAAAATAAAGAACAAGAGCCGCTGGGTAGGAATTCATTTGGGTTTCTCTTACCAGTGTCCTTATTGGCTGTGGAAGAATATGAAGAGTTACAGAGCAGTTTAGACATGGAGAAGGACTTGCGGCAGAAGGCAGAATCGATCGCCCATGAGGTAGGTACTGGATTCTGGAATGGAGTTGGGAGTAGGTGGGGATGTACGTCCCCAAACAGAAATGGGAAGCAACTGGTTGTGCCAAGGCTTATGTGCTAAAGTCCAGTGGCCAGATGAGCAGCAAGTCAAGATTTTTGGCCAATGTATAGTAGTAACTAATATAGTAATACTCTGTTGTGTTATTGTAGATGTACATTGAGCAAAACAAGCTGAAGCGACAGAGTCAGCTCCTCCTGCAGAACTGCGCCCCCGACGCCCAGTTGCTGAAAGCCCTCGAGGAGAATTCCAGACTCACTCATCTATTAGAGGAGAGCAAGATTCAGCATCAGCTAAAGGTAAGATGGAAGCTCATATGGTCTCTACTAGGGCTGCAGACTCTGCAGGCTACCGGCCATCTTGTTCTACCTGGAGGTGAAGCCTCAGTGTCGTAATGGGACTCACCAGGATGGGCTCCAGAGGCCAAGTATTCCCCTGACTCCTATGAATGACTTCTGATACTCATTGAGCCCAAGTCTTGCGTTCTTTATGTAAGTCCCAAGGGGCATCCTCTGCATATTTTACATATAAAGGCAAGAAAAGTAAAAGCAACTGTAGGAGACTGGGGCCCAAGACAAGAACTATGCACCTGAAAGGTATAAGATCTGAGACTGGGAATGAAGTCACATAATGGCACCTTAGTTCTGAAGGATCTGGTCTAGTTATCTGTTTTCTGTCATTAATGCCATGGCATGGTTGCTAGGGTAAGTGACCATAGAACTCAGAGAGCATCTGGACTTTTACAAAGAGCACCCAAGAACCTAGACAATAACTGCAAAATGTATCCCTGATGCCATCATCGTACAGGTTAAGGCTGTGATGATGATGATGATTAATTAATATTGTGATTAGTAGCAAATATTTTGTTAATGATAAACCTGCAGGTGAAGGAGCTGGAAGAGGAGCTGGAGGAGGCCCGGCTGAGAAAAGAAGTGCAGAGTCTGAAGAAGCAGCTGGAACTGATAGAGGAGGAGAAAAGAGAATTAGAGGCCAAGTGGCAGAGTTCAGAGTCAGCTGTGAAGGACCTGAAGCACTCGGGTACAGACTCTTATATCAAGTACAATCGTCTAGTAATGTCTTATTGTTTGACTCTGACCTGGACACTCCCCTTTACTGGCTCTTATCTTAAGTGCAATCGTCTAGTAATGTCTGGCTCTATGAGGTCGGCCGTCTCCCACTCGTGCCTGTGGCTGCCGGTATTTTCCTTCCCAGACTCATTTAGTCGGGTCCATTGCACTTTCCAGTGTCTGGAGCCAAAAGAAAGATTTCTAGTAATTGTATTTCATAAAGGGCCCCTGCAGGTGAATGTATGGGGCTTTACTGTATCGAATTATACGCTCATTATTAAACCCAATTGGACCAATCCCAATCAAATACTGTACCAGTGGCCAAATAAAGGATACGTTTCTATTGCTCCATAGTAACGGCACAATCACATGTGGACATGATATTTAATTGCTGCTGATTTAATACAAAAAAAAAAAAATACAGTTATTAATACATATTTCCCCCTGCACAGTGGATGAGCTCCAGAAACGACTACAGCAATCCGAAAAACCAGCCCCGCCCCCACCACCACCTCCACCGCCCCCTCCTCCACCCCCACCCAATCCTATAAGGTAAGAATGAAAATCAAACACATTTGCCCCCCTAGTCCTAAACTGAGACATTGCTGTTATGTGTTTGTGTCTGTGTCCCATTAAGGTTTAGATTTGGGGTGAGTGATTATTTGTACCCTGGGTACCCCTGGAACTATAGCAGGGTGACACCCCAATGTTTCTATATATCTGTAACCTTGTTATGAGCTAAGGGGGCCCAGTCTGAAGGTCAGTTAGGGGGAGATTTGGGGTGAGTGTTTATTTGTGCCCTGGGTACCCCTGGAACTATAGCAGGGTGACACCCCAATGTTTCTATATATCTGTAACCTTGTTATAAGCTAAGGGGGCCCAGTCTGAAGGTCAGTTAGGGGGAGATTTGGGGGTGAGTGCTTATTTGTACCCTGGGTACCCCTGGAACTATAGCAGGGTGACTGTTACCCCAATGTTTCTATATATCCGTAACCTTGTTATGAGCTAAGGGGGCCCAGTCTGAAGGTCAGTTAGGGGGAGATTTGGGGTGAGTGCTTATTTGTGCCCTGGGTACCCCTGGAACTATAGCAGGGTGACACCCCAATGTTTCTATATATCTGTAACCTTGTTATGAGCTAAGGGGGCCCAGTCTGAAGGTCAGTTAGGGGGAGATTTGGGGTGAGTGATTATTTGTACCCTGGGTACCCCTGGAACTATAGCAGGGTGACACCCCAATGTTTCTATATATCTGTAACCTTGTTATAAGCTAAGGGGGCCCAGTCTGAAGGTCAGTTAGGGGGAGATTTGGGGGTGAGTGCTTATTTGTACCCTGGGTACCCCTGGAACTATAGCAGGGTGACACCCCAATGTTTCTATATATCTGTAACCTTGTTATGAGCTAAGGGGGCCCAGTCTGAAGGTCAGTTAGGGGGAGATTTGGGGTGAGTGTTTATTTGTGCCCTGGGTACCCCTGGAACTATAGCAGGGTGACACCCCAATGTTTCTATATATCTGTAACCTTGTTATAAGCTAAGGGGGCCCAGTCTGAAGGTCAGTTAGGGGGAGATTTGGGGGTGAGTGCTTATTTGTACCCTGGGTACCCCTGGAACTATAGCAGGGTGACTGTTACCCCAATGTTTCTATATATCCGTAACCTTGTTATGAGCTAAGGGGGCCCAGTCTGAAGGTCAGTTAGGGGGAGATTTGGGGTGAGTGCTTATTTGTACCTGGGTACCCCTGGAACTATAGCAGGGTGACACCCCAATGTTTCTATATATCTGTAACCTTGTTATGAGCTAAGGGGGCCCAGTCTGAAGGTCAGTTAGGGGGAGATTTGGGGTGAGTGCTTATTTGTACCCTGGGTACCCCTGGAACTATAGCAGGGTGACACCCCAATGTTTCTATATATCTGTAACCTTGTTATGAGCTAAGGGGGCCCAGTCTGAAGGTCAGTTAGGGGGAGATTGAAAGAAAATGTTATTGTTGTTTATCAGACCTGGAGAACAACTGACAATGCAAATCAATTTCCCCTTTAAGAAATGAACATGCCAACTTGGCCTTGGAATAGTAGCCTGGTGGCCACTGCTGAACTAACTTGTGTGATTTTTTTTTGAATGCAGATCCTTAATGTCCATGATTCGGAAGAAGCCCAGTGCGACGTCTAGTGCGGCCAAACGAGAACTTGCACCAGTTTCTGAGTCTGGTGAGGAAAGGGTGGGGGGCTGCATTTGTTCAAAACAGTTCCAGGGGCCAACATTGCAGGAAGCCCTGGGATATTGGCAGGACTATAGGAATTGTGTGTCCATCCTTTTGGGGAAGCTTGAATTCTGCACAGTCACTGTGGGAGGGAAGAGGAAATATAATTGCACCAAAAGTAGGGATGCCCCCAATCCGCTATTTGGGATTCAGCTGAATCCTTGGAGAAAGATTCGACCCAATCCTAATTTGCATATGCAAATTAGGGGCAGGAAAGAAAAAAGTGGAAAAAATTCTTTTGTGATGAAAAGTCATGATTTCCCTACCGCCCCTAATTTACATATGCAAATTAGGATTTGGTTCGGCCCAATCCGAATCCTGCTGAAAAATGCCAAATCCCTAACCGAATCCTGAAAACCAAAAGCCTCTCTTACCTCTCTGTGCTGCCTGTGCTCTCAGACACAATAAATGAAAAGCTCATTAATATGAGGAAGAAGAAGGTCATAAAGAAATCTCAAGTTTCCTAGGGAATCCTGTGTGCAACAAGAAACCATTTGTAGCATACTCTTTTAATAATAAAAACTACAAAAAACAACATAAATTTATATTTTAAAGGGACACTGTCATGGGAAAAACAATTTTTTTCAAAACGCATCAGTTAATAGTGCTGTTCCAGCAGAATTCTGCACTGAAATCCATTTCTCAAAAGAGCAAACAGATTTTTTTATATTCAATTTTGAAATCTGACATGGGGCTAGACATATTGTCAATTTCCCAGCTGCCCCTTGTCATGTGACTTGTGCTCTGATAAACTTCAATCACTCTTTACTGCTGTACTGCAAGTTGGAGTGATATCACCCCCCTCCCTTCTCCCCCCCAGCAGCCTAACAACAGAACAATGGGAAGGTAACCAGATAGCAGCTCCCTAACACAAGATAACAGCTGACTGGTAGATCTAAGAACAACACTCAATAGTAAAATCCAGGTCCCACTGAGACACATTCAGTTACATTGAGAAGGAAAAACAGCAGCCTGCCAGAAAGCATTTCTCTCCTAAAGTGCAGGCACAAGTCACATGACTGGGGGCAGCTGGGAAATTGACAAAATGTCTAGCCCCATGTCAGATTTCAAAATTGAATATAAAAAAATCTGTTTGCTCTTTTGAGAAAGGGATTTCAGTGCAGAATTCTGCTGGAGCAGCTCTAGTAACTGATGTTTTTTGAAAAAAACATGTTTTCCGATGACAGGATCCCTTTAAATGATAAAACCAACGACAATGAGTTTTTCTAAACGATTTCTTCGTTCTTTACAAGTGAAGCTTATTCAGCCCCTCGGCAGTAGGTCGCCCTGGGTGATTGAAGTGAAACAGTAAAAGCTAAGGGCACAAATCCGACCGGCTATTCATATTCCCTGACTCATTCCTGTCTTTGTCGGTTGGTAAAGACGAAGTCCGTTTCCTCAGGGAACCCGAAGCGTCAGGTTGTTCTTTATTCTCCGAGCGCAGGGCCCCCGGCTCACGGAATGTTCAGTACAAATGGCGCTGGGGGTTTTGGGCGCAGAGAATAAAAAGGCAGGTTTGTTTTTGGTTGCTAATGGCTTAATGCACTTAAAGCCTAAAGGCGGTACCAGGGAACTGAACTTTCACATAGAAATGGACTTGAGTGCAAGAGATTACATCTTGGGGAGACAGCGTTCGGATTCCTTGATAAAGGGGCGACTGTATTGCATTCTGGGTTAATAGACCGAGATCTCCGTCTGGCTGTGCCATTAGTGCTGCAATATACGTCCCACTTTCTTGCCGTATATACGATTGGTGACCTTCAACTCCTTATTGTATGTCTGAGGGGGTCAGTGCTCTCACGAGTAATAACCATTTATTGTTCAGCCTTCGAATAAAGCTTTTCATTTGCACTCGTACATATAGGGAAGAGCCGCCATAATAATTCCTTTCGTTTAAAGGGATAGTGTCATGGGAAAACATGTTTTTTTCAAAACGCATCAGTTAATAGTGCCTTGCTTTAGCAGAATTCTGCACTGAAATCCAGAATTTTTTTTTATATTCAATTTTGAAATCTGACATGGGGCTAGACATATTGTTAGTTTCCCACCTGACCCCAGTCATGTGACTTGTGCCTGCACTTTAGGATGGAACTGCTTTCTGGCAGGCTGTTATTTCTCCTACTTAAAGGGATACTGTCATGGGAAAAAAATTTTTTTTCAAAATGAATCAGTTAATAGTGCTGCTCCAGCAGAATTCTGCACTGAAATCCATTTCTCAAAAGAGCAAACAGATTTTTTTATATTCAATTTTGAAATCTGACATGGGGCTAGACATATTGTCAATTTCCCAGCTGCCACCAGTCATGTGACTTGTGCCTGCACTTTAGGAGAGAAATGCTTTCTGGCAGGCTGATGTTTTTCCTTCTCAATGTAACTGAAGGAGTCTCAGTGGGACCTGGGTTTTTACTATTGAGTGTTGTTCTTAGATCTACCAGGCAGCTGTTATCTTGTGTTAGGGAGCTGCTATCTGGTTACCTTCCCATTGTTCTGTTGTTTGGCTGCTGGGGGGGGGAAGGGAGGGAGAGAGGTGATATCACTCTAATTTGCAGTACAGCAGTAAAGAGTGACTGAAGTTTATCAGAGCACAAATCACATGACCAGGGGCAGCTGGGAAACTGACAATATGTCTAGCCCCATGTCAGATTTCAAAATTGAATATAAAAAAAACTGTTTGCTCTTTTGAGAAACAGATTCAGTGTAGAATTCTGCTGGAGCAGCACTATTAACTGATGTGTTTTGAAAAAAAACATGTTTTCCCATGACAGTATCCCTTTAAGCTTATAGCAGGATTATGGAATGGTTATTGCGATTAGAGGGCACCTCTTGATTTGATACCTGCTTGTGGAGGGTCCTCAAAGTGTTTGTTTTACCCCGCAGAGAACGTGGGTGATCTGAAACGACAGGCAGTGGAAGAGATGATGGATCGCATCAAGAGAGGGGTTCCCCTGCGGCCTGTGAACTCTGCCAGCCGAATAAAGAGTAAGGTCAGAATCCCAATCAAGCCTCTAATGTATTCCTAAAGCAGAATTTGAAGGCGTTGTTCACCTTTAAATTAATTGTTAGTATGATGTAGAGAGTGGTATTCAGAAGCTATTTGCAATTGGTTTTCATTTTTTATTATTTGTGGTTTTTAAATTATTTAGATTTTTATTGAGCAGCTGTTCAGTTTGTAATTTCAACCATCTGGTTGCTAGGGTCCAAATTCCCCTAGCAACCATGCATTGATTTGAATAAGAAACTGGAATATGAATAGGAGAGGCCTGAATAGAAGGAGGAGTAATAGAAAGTAACAGCAACAATACATGTGTAGCCTTACAGAGCATGTGTTATATAAATGGCGTCCGTGACCCTATTTAAAAGTTGGAGAGAGTCAGAAGAAGAAGGAAAATAAATCAAAAACTATAAAAAAAGAAAAACTGATGTGCAACTGAAAAGTTGTTTAGAATTAGCCATTCTATAACATACTAAGGGGCAAATTCACTAAAGCGCGAAGCGCCGAACGCTAGCGTTAATTCGCTAGCGTTGGCCATATACGGTACTGCGCAAATTCACTAACGAACGCTGGCGTAGTTTCGCTAGTGTTACTTCGCAACCTTACGCCAGGCGAATCTTCGCTAGCGACGAAACTACGCAAATTCACTAACTTGCGCAGTGTAGCGAACGCTACCTTTTACGCTAGACTTCCTTCGCCACCTCAGACCTGGCAAAGCGCAATAGAGTAGATAGGGATTGTTTAAAAAAATTTTTTCTAAGTCCCAAAAAACGCTGGCGTGTTTTCTACATGATGGCTGATAGGCTGAAAAAGATCGAAAATTTTTTGGGGCTCCCCTTCCTCCCCCCTACATTTCCTGACTCATGGCAACTTACCTAGACAGTGGGCACATGTGTAGGGCAAAATAAAATTTTTATTGGCTGATTTGAAGGTTTTCTTGGCATTTGTAGTGCTGATACGTGTTCCTCCATTGAAATTTGAATTTGGCGCCGTATGCAAATTAGCCTTCGCTAGCGCAACTTCGCTTTATATAGCAAAACAACGCTAGCGCAACTCCGCAACCTTTCGCTACCCCTGTGCGCAACTTCGCATTTTAGTGAATTTGCGTAGCGCTGGCGAAAATTCAACTGGCGAAGTGCGGCGAAGTTGCGCCTGGCGCAACTTCGATTCTTAGTGAATTTGCCCCTAAAAGTTAACTTAAAGGTGAACCACCCCTTTAAGGGGCATATTTATCGTAGATCGAGTAAGAGGTTTTTTTTAACTCAGACTCGAATAGTATGTTATTTAAAAAAAAATAAACGTCTAAAGCTTGAACTAATATTACTGACCCCAAAACTCGAACCAAAAAGACTTGAATGTCAGGAAGGCCATTAACATCTTCCGATGGGTCACTGGACCTCTGCCATTGACTTCTACATGAACTCGGCAGCTTTTAGGTGGCGTTCTATCGAATTCGAGTTGTTCCCGAGGTATGATAAATCTCGAATTTGAGTTTGGATTATTCCCAACTTGAATTTGGAGGTTTTTTTTCAAAGATCCAACTCTAAGAACAACACTCAATAGTAAAATCCAGGTCCCACTGATTAAATCACGGGGGGGAGAAAAGTGCTCTCAGATTATTTCTATTACAGGGAAACCATCAGAATAATATGTAACCCCCCCCGCCGAGACTCTAGCGAAGCCACTAAAGTCGCCAAATGTTTCCTAGTGATACTACAAGACTTCAGCCATTTCACAGCCTCGATGTAAAGCTTAGGGAAACCACCTCCGTTAGAAACTTAAAGGGATACTGTCATGGGGAAAAAATTTTTTTTCAAAATGAATCAGTTAATAGTGCTGCTCCAGCAGAATTCTGCACTGAAATCCATTTCTCAAAAGAGCAAACAGATTTTTTTATATTCAATTTTGAAATCTGACATGGGGCTAGACATTTTGTCAATTTCCCAGCTGCCCCTGGTCATGTGACGTGTGCTCTGATAAACTTAACAACAGAACAATGGGAAGGTAACCAGATAGCAGCTCCCTAACACAAGATAACAGCTGCCTGGTAGATCTAAGAACAACACTCAATAGTAAAACCCATGTCCCACTGAGACACATTCAGTTACATTGAGAAGGAAAAACAGCAGCCAGAAAGCATTTCTCTCCTAAAGTGCAGGCACAAGTCACATGACTTAGGGCAGCTGGGAAACTGACAATATGTCTAGCCCCATGTCAGATTTCAAAATTGAATATAAAAAAATCTGTTTGCTCTTTTGAGAAATGGATTTCAGTGCAGAATTCTGCTGGAGCAGCACTATTAACTGATGTGTTTTGAAAAAAAAGTTTTTTCCCATGACAGTATCCCTTTAAGAAAAAAGCAGCACAATAATTGGCGGAGGTATCATTTAAGTCTTTATATGCCCCTAAGGTGACATGAGAAGGCTGCGCTTTTCTGGTCTGAAACAGGCAGTTGGAAAGCGGCTATTTGTACCGAGTCGGAATCCTGCCTTTGAGCCAATTAGGAAGCAATTTGCTGTTATGAAAATATAAAAAATGATTGACGGCGCAGAAGGCGAATGTAACTGACAATCCTTTTAGCCGCGACGTTGATCGACGCCTCTGAACGTCCCCGTTTGCTCACACTGAGCCCCATGTGACTAATGTGCCATTACTGAGCTTTTAGCTGCCGCCGTAATCGGAGTTAATGACTGAGCCGTGATTGTGCCCTTCCTTCATCAGCAGGGGACGGCGGGAGCAGCAGCACCCCCTGCTGTCAGTGCAGGAGACGTGGAAGTAAGGACACTGTGCATGCACTTTGTATATGAACCATTGCAATTATGGGCATGAATGAATGTTTATACTGCCGGCACCGCATGCCCGAATTATACCCTGCATGTTCAACAGCAACAAACTCATATCCTTGCATGATTGTGCCTGGGGGTATCATACTCCATCAACAAACACAGACAGTGCACGTGACATCACATTTATGCTACACTGCATGAGAGGAATTCTATTTCCTATTGAGTGTATTCAAACTTTTGCATTTTTTGGCCTCTGTATATAGAGAGAGAGAGAGGGGGGGGGGAAATTCACTAAAGAACGAAGCGCTAATTCGCTAGCGTAGCGCATTTTCATTAATTCGCCGATTCACTAACGGACACTGGCGTAAATTCGCTAGTGTTACTTCGCACCCTTACGCCTGGCGAATTTGCCCAACGGACGTAACTACGCAAATTCACTGACTCGCGCATTGTACTGAACGCTACCTTTTACGCCAGACTTCCTTCGCCACCTCAGACCAGGCGAAGCGCAATAGAGTAGATAGGGATTGCTTAAAAAAAAAGTTGACATTTTTTCAAAGTCCCAAAAAACGCTGGCATTTTTTTCTTTTTTTTATGGGTGATAGGCTGAAAAAGATCGAAATTTTTTTTGGGGCTCCCCTCCTTCCCCCCTGCATTTCCTAACTCATGGCAACTTAACTATACAGTGGGCACATGTGTAGGGCAAAATAAAAATTTTATTTGCTGTTTTGAAGGTTTCCCAGGCTTGTGTAGTTCTGCTACATATTCCTCCATTGTAAATTCAATTTGGCGCCGTATGCAAATTAAGCATCGCTAGCGAAACTTCGCTTTGCCTGGCGAATTAACGCTAGTGCAACTTCGCAACCTTTCGTTTCCCCTGAGCGCAACTTCGGATTTTAGTGAATTTGCGTAGCGCTGGCGAAAATTCGCCTGGCGAAGTGCAGCGAAGCGGACGCTGGCGCAACTACGAATCTTAGTGAATTTGCCCCTGAGAGAGAGAGAGAGAGAGAGAGAGAGAGAGAGAGAAAGAGAGAGAGAGAGAGAGAGCTTCAGCCTGGAATTTTGGGTGTAGCTTGAGAGGCCAATGCACTTGCAGCTGAACTCTGTATGGGATCCGCTCTCCAGGAACCCGTTATCCACACAGCTTCAAATTCAGGGAAACCTATCTTCCACTGGCATGCACCAATCCAGGATTCAGTTCTGGATTCAGCTAGGAGTCCGGCTTTTTCATCAGGATTCGGCTGAATCCCTGTCCCTGGCCGAACCAAAATCCTAATTTTCATATGTAAATTAGGGGAGGGGAGGGAAATCACTTGACTTTTTGTGACATAAGAAGAATTTTTTCCACATTTTACTTTTCTGCCCCTAATTCGCATATTCAATTTAGGGGTCGGTTTGGTATTCTGCCGAATCTTTAACGAAGGATTCGGGCGAATCCTACCGTATATACTCGAGTATAAGCCGAGTTTTTCAGCCCCCAAAATATGCTGAAAAACTCTACCTCGGCTTATACTCGGGTCAAGCGCAAAAACGGTCGCCGGCGTCTAAGAATAGTCGCCGGCGCCTAAGAATAGTCGCTGGCGTCCAAGAATAGTCTCCAAGAATATTCGCCGGCGTCCAAGAATGGTCGCCAGCATCTAAAAACGAGACGCCGGCACCTCCAATGGGAGCAGAAACCCTCAATTATTTGATTGAAACTTACCAGAAGCTGCTGCATTTCTCACCCTCGGCTTATACTCGAGTGAATAAGGTTTCCCAGTTTTTGGAGGTAAAATTAGGTACCTCGGCTTATACTCGGGGCGGCTTATACTCGAGTATATACGGTAAATACTGGATTTGGTGCATCCTTACTCCATGTTAATCAAATTTAATTCCAGGTAAAGTTGTTGTACAGAGTTAGCCAGTCCCAGGGCAAGAAAAATAACAAACAGGAGGTATAAAGCTGAATTATTACTGGTACTGTTTTATTACTACTGAGAAAAGGGAAATTATTTTTAAACATTTCAGTTATTTGACTAAGAATATAACAAACATGAGGTATAAAGCTGATCGTTTTATTGGCTCATAACAACATTTTAGTTCCTTTTATTTTCTTTTTCAAGCTGAATATCAACTTAAAAAAGGAACTAAAATGTTATGATTATCTTAGTTAGCCAAAAAATGTGTTTCCTTTTCTTTAGTAATAAAATAGTACCAGTAATAAATCAGCTTTATACCTCCTGATTGTTGTTTTTCAAATAATTCAAATGTTTAAAAACGATTTTCCTTTTCTCTGTAGTAATAAAACCGTACCTTGTACTTGATGTACTTTTTTTAGTAGACTTGAAATATAGAGATTGAAATTACAGAAAGTCCCCAGGTCCGGAGCATTCTGCATAACAGGTTCGGTACCTGTATTAATTGAAATTAATATTTGTCTGTATGTATTTGAGTCATTGGAGATGGATTAGAAAAAACTAATGGACCGGAGCAAGAGGGGCTGCAAGTGCTAATTATCCCATTGGACTCCTATGCCCTTTGGGTTACTATATAGTGTAGATCAGGAGAACCCTACTTTTAGTGATGTTGTCCCATTAGGATCTGCAGCCATAAAAGTAATGTTCACATTCTGCTCCATGGAAAATATCACTTACCGTATATACTCGAGTATAAGCCGTCCCGAGTATAAGCCGAGGTACCTAATTTTACCTCCAAAAACTGGGAAAGCTTATTGACTCGAGTATAAGCCTAGGGTGAGAAATGCAGCAGCTTCTGGTAAGTTTCAATCAAAAAATTTAGGGTTTCTGCTCCCATTGGAGGTGCCGGGGTCTCGTTTTTGGATGCCGGCGACCATTCTTGGACGCCGGCGAATATTCTTGGAGACTATTCTTGGATGCCGGTGACTATTCTTAGACGCCGACGACCGTTTTTGTGCTTGACCCGAGTATAAGCGAGGTAGAGTTTTTCAGCATATTTTGGGGGCTGAAAAAACTCGGCTTATACTCGAGTATATACATTAAATATTGATTTATGAGAAAATGTATATTGCTATATTTAACAAACAACTATTTCTTATGTAACCTTACCTTAATAAATATCTGAATGAAAATCATTAAATAGGAGGGTGATATAGACAAGCTCTTGAGATCTACTGATCACCAGCTAAAGGTCTACTGATAGATCCCCATCTACCTTTTGGGCACCCCTGATATAGGCACTCAAGGGCCTGTGCTTGGGCGGCAGCTTTTTAGGGGTGGCCCTTGGATGCCTATATGATAAAAAAAAATTCTGAAAAAAAACTCACTTCCCCTGCTGCTTGATACTTCCCTATCGAATCCAGCAGCAGTGATTGGGGGAAGGTGGGTCCATGTAGGGCCAATCAAAGTTCTGGTGCCTATGGTAGAGCTATTGGGTGTATATTGTACCCCAGCCTGTATCATACATGTATAATTAATAGGAACATGTCAGTATCACCCACCCATTCCCCGGGTCCCTACAGTCCCAACTTGGTGATTGAGGAGAACACTGACCAGGCACCAATGGTCACCACTGCTGTTTTTGGCATTGCCATGTAAATCCTTATAGTTGGTCACTGGGCAATGACACGTTTGAGTTTGTATTGATACAAATGTTCTGCAGAAGCTACAACACACAATCAGTCGGCGTTTCCAGGGAAGTCTTATAATTAGAGGTTTAGGATCATCTGCAGGAACCACAACAAAGGAAAAAGGTCTGAGCTGTGAAGGACCCTCCAGAGGTGACCCACTTGTGGAATTGTTGGCTGCAAGTGAAAGCCTGTCCTTGAGACCCTCACAATCATGTAATTTAGCACAAACTGCTTGGAGTGGGCAAGGTGGACCCGGGCTCTCCATAGCCCCCGAGAAGGTAGAGAGAGAGGAACACTCATGGACAGAATGAAGCTATTGTGTGCCAACAATAGGCTCCGACTTGCCTTAGAAGCCGAGGTGTGGACCATTTACTGAGGCCTCAAGATCTTGGCTAGGCCGGTTCACAAAGGCTTTTATATCGGAGATATGCGTTCAGTGGTGAATGGCGAATATACAAGTCGGCTCTGCAGTGATACAGTGTATCGGCTTCTCTCATATTATGTTTATAACTTTATTCTGCGCCCCCTCTGTTATACCACAAGTGAGGGAGCAGGTACTAATGTCGAGCCCTATATACAGTAAGTGCCTAGAAGAGGAAGAGGAGGACTATCCTGGAATTAAAGGGGAGTTATTACCCCTATACCGCAGAATAGATTGATAATGCTTTGCTACTATTCCTTGTATAATTACCTCTGTCCTCTCGTTTGCTTAGACACTTTAACTGCCTAATTGATATTCATCCAGTCCCACCAATCAGGATGACCTACATTTTTTTTAATGTTTTCTTTTGTTTCTCTGCAGAGACCTGGGTTAAGTACACTTCTAATGCTCAGATAAGCAACCCTATTATGCTATATCTTCCTGACTCTAGTACTTCTAATAATGTGTATCACCCTATGTTAGAGCTCAATAGCATTCTAAACGGTATAATAATATAGGGAGAGGAATTGACTTGACACAATAAGCTTTAACAATGCTTCAAGGGAACATGAAAAGGTAGGTTTGTGTGCCTTTCAAGAGAAGAAAGCTTTTATACACTCAATGCATAGCAGACAACCAAAAAAAGCACAGTTGCCAGGCAGATTTGGAACAGACAAGCCAGCATCCTGATTGGTGGAGCCGTATGAATATAAATTAGGGGCATATAAAGGTGTTTTAAAAAGCAGCATCTCCAAGATCATGATCTATGACAATAAAAGAGTCTTATGAATATGTCCTTACTTAAAGGAGAACTAAAACCTATAAATGAATATAGCTAGAAATGCTGTATTTAATATATTGTACTTACTGTACAAGGTCAGAGGTTCAGCAACACTATAACTGTAATGATCACATTTTTCCCAGCAGCTCCCCATCTTGGATCTTGTTGGGCATCTTTTGTGTGTCAGCGGCACTGCACATGCTCTGTGGGCTCTGGGCGGCTGCTGAGAAGCTGAGCTTAGGGGTCGGGGCAAATCATCAAGCCTTGTATTCTAAATGGTATATTGTATCTATACTGTATATTGTGAGCGGGTCTCTAAGATCAGGTAAGTGACAGCTGTGCTGGGAATCAGCAGAATAGACAATGGGGAGCTACTGGGGCATCTTTGGCGTTACAGATCTTCCCTGCTAAAGGGCTGTTGTAGGTTTTGGGGTAGTAAAAAACCCTAAAATATAATGTGTAGCATTAGCAACTTGATTATTTCGTTTAAGCTTTAGTTTTTGTTTGAGAATGATACACATTGAGCTCCAATGGCAGATATTAAGGGGCCGATTCACTAAGGGTCGAATATCGAGGGTTAATTAACCCTCGATATTCGACTAGGAACTAAAATCCTTCGACTTCGAATATCGAAGTCGAAGGATTTAGGGCAGATAGTACGATCGAACGATCGAAGGATTTAAATCCAACGAACGAAGGAATATCCTTCGATCAAAAAAAGTTAGGCAAGCCTATGGGGACCTTCCCCATACACTAACATTGACTTCGGTAGCTTTTAGATGGCGAACTAGGGGGTCGAAGTATTTTTTAAAGAGACAGTACTTCGACTATCGAATGGTCAAATAGTCGAACGATTTTTACTTCGAATCCTTCGATTCAAAGTCGTAGTCGAAGGTTGAAGTAGCCCAAAAAAAACTTCGAAATTCGAAGTTTTTTTACTTCGAATCCTTCACTCGAAGTTAGTGAATCGGCCCCTAAGTGTGAGTAGCGGACAACTGAATTTGGGTGTCGATTGCGTTTCCAGTGCGTTCTTGTTACGCTGCCAGGGCTTCTCTTTAGCTGCATTCGCTGTCACGTCTCGCATCTTTTTTATTTTGCTGCTGTGCCTTTAGGAGATATAGAGAGTAATGTAACACATTGTTTATCCTTGGGGGAAGGCCGATTGTATGATGTTACATTGGATTTAGTGAATGGCGTGTGCTGGAACTTAGAGGATATAAAAGGAAGCCGGTGTGTCCATTTTGTCTCGTCTGTGCCATTTAAAAGCCGCAAAACGTTTTTTTTTTCTCTTCTGTGATGCGTTTGTTATGTAAATCCTTAGTGACAAGTATAATAGTTTCCTCTTGGCTTTCTTTCAGCCTCAAGTCCCAAAGGCTTCAAACACTGCAGTGCTGGAACTGAAAGGAATACTGGTAAGTACTGAGTCTCTCTGTCTTACTGCCTTTTTTGTACAGGTTTTGTATGAAGCTGAAGCGGCTGTTCCTGCTGAATTGTGCTTAGTACAGGGAATACCTATGCTGCCATAGTTTTATGGGATCTCTCTGTACAGACTATGAGCAAACTTAGGGACTGTTCCTGCTGAATTGTGCTTAGTACAGGGAATACCTATGCTGCCATAGTTTTATGGGATCTCTCTGTACAGACTATGAGCAAACTTAGGGGACTGTTCCTGCTGAATTGTGCTTAGTACAGGGAATACCTATGCTGCCATAGTTTTATGGGATCTCTCTGTACAGACTATGAGTAAACTTAGGGGCTGTTCCTGCTGAATTGTGCTTAGTACAGAGGAATACCTATGTGCCATAGTTTTATGGGATCTCTCTGTACAGACTATGAACACATTTATATGCCCAGTTTTGGTAACTTTCGGCATTCAAATACCTAATTGATGAGGATGGTTCTCTGAATTCGGTGGCAGTTGAAGGTTTCACCACCAAAGTTGACATTTATATGACCCTTCCCACCATCATCAATTATGGCAGTTGAGTTGGTTTCTTCCCCGAGTAGATCATTTCAACGGATACTCCCTCTTCCCTTTTAGGAAACTCTCAGCACTTCCGTCGGTGGAAACAGGAAACCGAAGGACATCGCTAATCCCTCGAACGAATCAGAGCTGGAAAGGATATTACGCCGCAGAAAAGCAACAGCCGAGCAAGACGCTTCCAGTAAGTTGTGTAGAAAGGGAAGACACGGCATTTGGAGTCAATTGGTGGACTTTGAAAAATCTAAGGTTTTTTTGGGGAAAAACTTTGAATCAAATTCGGTCGAATGTTCTATTCCTTCAATTCGTACGATTCGAACTCTGCCTTATTCGATCGAAAACTGACCTATTCAACGGGAAAAAAAACTTTGACTTAACAATAAATTATAGATAGATAATTAGATAGTACTTGGTACCAGCAAAGTTTGCATCTTCTGTTTATCCTAAGGGGCCCATTTGCTAACAATTACATTTAGATTTTTTTTTTTCCACTAAGCTCTAAAAATTTGTGGTTTTCTCATTTTTATTAAAAAGCTTTTTATTAAAGGGGTTGTTCGCCTTTAAATTAACTGTTAGTGTGATGTAGAGAGGGATATTCTGAGACAATTTGTAATTGGTTTTTATTTTTTATTATTTGTGGTTTTTGAGTTGTTTAGCTTTTTATTCTGCAGCTCTCCAGTTTGTAATTTCAGCCATCTGGTTGCTAGGGTCCAAATTCCCCTAGCAACCATGCATTGATTTGAATAAGAGACAGGAATATGAATAGGAGAGGCCTGAATAGAAAGATGAGGAATAAAAAGTTGCAATAACTATATTTGTAGGGATCTACAAATGTATTTTTATTGTTACTTTTTATTCCTCATCTTTCGATTCAGGCCTCTCCTATTCATATTCCAGTCTCTTATTCAAATCAGTGCATGGTTGCTAGGGGAATTTGGACCCCAGCAACCAGATGGTTGAAATTCCAAACTGGAGAGCTGCTGAATAAAAAGCTAAAAAAAACTCAAAAACCACAAATAATAAAAAATGAAAACCAATTGCACATTGTCTCAGAATATCCCTCTCTACATCATACTAACTGTTAGGGGCAGATTTATCAAGGGTCAAATTTTCGAAGTGAAAAAAACTCGAATAGGGTAGTCCGACATTCGAAGTCGAAGGAAATCCTTCGACTTCTCAAAACTTAGCCAAACACTGGCTATAGGTTCTAGGAGGTCCCCATAGGCTAACATAGCAGTTCGGCAGGTTGAAGGTGGCGAAGTTTTTTAAAGAGACAGTACTTCGATTTTCGAATGGTCGAATTTGTGAAGTATTTTCAATTCAAAGTCGAATTTGGCCTATTCGATGGTAGAAGTACCCAAAAATTACTTTGAAATTCGAAGTTTTCAAATTCGAAACTTCACTTCGACCTTTGATAAATCTGCCCCTTAATTTAAAGATGAACAACCCCTTTAGTAGGTAACCAATCAATTTGGTTTTTTTTATCTATAGGGTCCAATTCCCACTTCATCAATTAGATACTCACTGCCGATACTTCTTTCTTTGTTCTGCATTACTAACTGTCATCTTCTGTAGGCCCGGCCGGTGCACTGACCAGCCTGGAATCCAAATCGATGCCCATCCTGGGAACTGCCTCCAGCCCGTCTCTCAGAGAAGCCGAGGTGAAGTCTCTGTGCCAGAGTAACGTGGCAGAAGGGCACCTGCTTTTCCAAGGCAAGAAGGAAAGCCCAAAGGTTTCCTCTCAGTGAGTAATGGAACATTGTATCTTTCGCTGCGAGAGTTAATAACTGCCAGTTGTGTTGCACCCGTGATGGGCAGGGGTAGTTCTCCTTCGCGGTAACTTTTAGGGTAAGGGCACAGGCTAAAATTTGGGGAGATTTAGTCGGCCAGAGACAAATCACCTCTTCTTCGGGCGACTAATATCCACAAAAAGCCTTTCCGTTGGCTAGAATCGAAATCTGAAGGCACTCGGATCGCTTAATTTTCCGAAGTCGCCCGAAGTTTCCTAGTGAGGCAACTTCGGGCGACTTTCGGGAAAATGAGGTGCTCCCGAGTGCCATCCTGCCTGCGATTTAGATTGTAGCCGGCGGGAAGGCTTTTTGGGGAGATTAGTCGTCCGAGGAAGAGGCGATTTGCTGGCGGGAAGGCTTTTCAGCGAGATTAGTCGCCCGAAAAAGAGGTGATTTGCCCGGGGGAAAGCTTTTCGGGGAGATTAGTCGTCCGAAGAAGAGGCGATTTGCTGTCAGGAAGACTTTTTTGGGGAGATTAGTCGCCTGAAGCAGAGGCGATTTGAAAAGCCTTCCCGCTGGCAAATCGTCTCTTCTTCAGGCGACTAAATCTCCCGAATCGCAGCGTGTGCACTTACCCTTAGGGTAGAACTACACTACACAAGTGTTTTTCATCAGAGCCGACACGCTGAGAGGAAACGGATGCAACAAGACGGATGCGACGAAGTAAGACCTTGTCGGACCTTGTTGATGCGCACTTACGACACGACTGTCAGATGAAGGCGCAATGTGCAGCGATCGCATCCGACAGTCGTGACGTATGCACGCAGCGACAAGGTCCGACATTTCTATTCCTTATTTTCGCTGCGTCCGTTTCCTCTCCGCATGCGTCAGATCTGATGAAAAACACTCGTGTAATTCTACCCTTAGTATGTTATAGAATTACCAGTTCTTAGCAACTTTTCAATTGGTCTACATTATTTTAGCGTTTTTGAATGACTTGCCTTCTTCTCACTCTTTCCAGTTTACAAATGGGGGTCACTGACCCCATCTAAACAATAAATGCTCTGTATGGCTACAAATGTATTGTTATTGCTACTTTTTATTACTCATCTCTCTATTCAGACCTCTCCTATTCATATTCCAGTCTCTTATGCCAATTAGTGCATGGTTGCTAGGTTAAATTGAATCCTAGCAACCAGATTGCTAAAATTACAAACTGGAGAGCTGCAGAATAAAAAGCTAAATAAGTCAAAAACCACAAATAGTAAAAAATGAAAACCAATTGCAAATTGTCTCAGAATATCCCTCTCTACATCATACTAACAGTTCATTTAAAGGTGAACAATCCCTGCAATGTAAAGGCATCAGAATGGTTACTATGTTATACTTCTCTGCTTTAATCTGACTCCCTTTGTAGCTTTTGGTTACCAGCAAAGGTGAGTGTGACTGATTCCCAGTGGGTTTAATGAAAGGGGAGGATGGATTGAGTGTTACATTGCACAGACATCCGGCCAGGGATCAACTGCTTCTTTTTTTCCTTTACCAACGACGGCTTTTTCGTTTTCTCTTCCGCTTAATTTGATTTAGCAGAACGTCAGGTATAGCTGCTCAGGGTCAAAGCAAAGGAAGCAGGTGAGACAATGAGATCAGCCGAATATTCTAATCTCGCTTAATTAAACCTTTGATTTCCCCTTGGGCTTCCAGGAGAATAATGGAATTAAAGGAGAGAACGAGGGAAGGAAAAAAACACATTTTTTTTTTTTAAAAAAAGGAAGTTGCTTTGCTTCAACAACATTTCACTTGAGATTTAAGACTGGGGAGGTGTTTGTTTAACCAATGCTGCAGCTTTTGGGACATTCTGATATCCCTTTATAGGTATGACTGTCACATACAGCTACTACTGACTGTAAATCTGTATAACAACAAAAGCTTATGGTGAAATATTTCTTCTTTATACACTGCTTTATTGGAACATTCTGTCCCAGTGGCTGCACAGATCCTATCTGATCCCCATTGTAAGCAGCAGTCCTGTCCTGCTTTATGGCAGCTGAGATTCTAGCTATCTGTATAACAGAACATTCTGTCCCAGTGGCTGCACAGATCCTATCTGATCCCCATTGTAAGCAGCAGTCCTGTCCTGCTTTATGGCAGCTGAGATTCTAGCTATCTGTATAACAGAGCATTCTGTCCCAGTGGCTGCACAGATCCTATCTGATCCCCATTGTAAGCAGCAGTCCTGTCCTGCTTTATGGCAGCTGAGATTCTAGCTATCTGTATAACAGAACATTCTGTCCCAGTGGCTGCACAGATCCTATCTGATCCCCATTGTAAGCAGCAGTCCTGTCCTGCTTTATGGCAGCTGAGATTCTAGCTATCTGTATAACAGAACATTCTGTCCCAGTGGCTGCACAGATCCTATCTGATCCCCATTGTAAGCAGCAGTCCTGTCCTGCTTTATGGCAGCTGAGATTCTAGCTATCTGTATAACAGAGCATTCTGTCCCAGTGGCTGCACAGATCCTATCTGATCCCCATTGTAAGCAGCAGTCCTGTCCTGCTTTATGGCAGCTGAGATTCTAGCTATCTGTATAACAGAGCATTCTGTCCCAGTGGCTGCACAGATCCTATCTGATCCCCATTGTAAGCAGCAGTCCTGTCCTGCTTTATGGCAGCTGAGATTCTAGCTATCTGTATAACAGAACATTCTGTCCCAGTGGCTGCACAGATCCTATCTGATCCCCATTGTAAGCAGCAGTCCTGTCCTGCTTTATGGCAGCTGAGATTCTAGCTATCTGTATAACAGAACATTCTGTCCCAGTGGCTGCACAGATCCTATCTGATCCCCATTGTAAGCAGCAGTCCTGTCCTGCTTTATGGCAGCTGAGATTCTAGCTATCTGTATAACAGAACATTCTGTCCCAGTGGCTGCACAGATCCTATCTGATCCCCATTGTAAGCAGCAGTCCTGTCCTGCTTTATGGCAGCTGAGATTCTAGCTATCTGTATAACAGAGCATTCTGTCCCAGTGGCTGCACAGATCCTATCTGATCCCCATTGTAAGCAGCAGTCCTGTCCTGCTTTATGGCAGCTGAGATTCTAGCTATCTGTATAACAGAACATTCTGTCCCAGTGGCTGCACAGATCCTATCTGATCCCCATTGTAAGCAGCAGTCCTGTCCTGCTTTATGGCAGCTGAGATTCTAGCTGTTAAAATACCCCATTTTTTCTACTTAAAGGAGCTTTGTTGCATTGCAATAAATGTATTTTCTTATCGATTTCCTTTTGTGCTCTTGAATCTCTCTGCCATTTTTTACTGTGTATTCAGAGCACAAGTTGGGAATTCTAGTGTATTCAGATCAGAGCTTTGGAAATAAATAAATCCAAAATGTGCCTTTTTAAAGGCTGCCATTCAATGGGCAATGCAGAGAGTGGGAAAAATGGAGCCTTATGTTGGCTTTTATTGAGCCTAACAACTGTGACTGTCAGCGAGAGGGGATCCTTTTCATACACAATTCCGTGTGCGGCGCATAGACCTTGGGCCTGCCGTCATTTCATCTCCTTTCTTTACACAGCTAATTCCATTCTGTCTTCTCTCTTTCTTTCTTTTTTGGGCAGAACAAATAGTAGACAAAGGGGGATCGCAGCCGCTGCTGCCGTTGATGAAGGTTATCTGTTTTAACACAAAGCTAAATCCCTGAGTTTTGACACAGTACAAAAATATCATTGTTTTGCCTCATGTATCCCAAATAACAAACAATAATACTCTTAATAACTCACAGGCATATGTATTATCTGGCTTTCCCATCGGATAAATACCAAGTGTGGTCAGCACTATCCACTTAAGAGATACAATATATATATATTAATATTATTCTTTATATTATAAATACACCATTTTCACATATAATAACATTAGTTCTGTTTACCTTTTCTATACTATAGCTATCAATATTACAAGGTTTTATTTTCTTTGGCTTAGCTTTTGATAACCTATCCTACAGTTCTGTTGTATGCTCTGTTATACAGATAGCTAGAATCTCAGCTGCCATAAAGCAGGACAGGACTGTTGCTTACAATGGGGATCAGATAGGATCTGTGCAGCCACTGGGACAGAATGTTCTGTTATACAGATAGCTAGAATCTCAGCTGCCATAAAGCAGGACAGGACTGCTGCTTACAATGGGGATCAGATAGGATCTGTGCAGCCACTGGGACAGAATGTTCTGTTATACAGATAGCTAGAATCTCAGCTGCCATAAAGCAGGACAGGACTGTTGCTTACAATGGGGATCAGATAGGATCTGTGCAGCCACTGGGACAGAATGTTCTGTTATACAGATAGCTAGAATCTCAGCTGCCATAAAGCAGGACAGGACTGCTGCTTACAATGGGGATCAGATAGGATCTGTGCAGCCACTGGGACAGAATGTTCTGTTATACATATAGCTAGAATCTCAGCTGCCATAAAGCAGGGCAGGACTGCTGCTTACAATGGGGATCAGATAGGATCTGTGCAGCCACTGGGACAGAATGTTCTGTTATACAGATAGCTAGAATCTCAGCTGCCATAAAGCAGGACAGGACTGCTGCTTACAATGGGGATCAGATAGGATCTGTGCAGCCACTGGGACAGAATGTTCTGTTATACAGATAGCTAGAATCTCAGCTGCCATAAAGCAGGACAGGACTGCTGCTTACAATGGGGATCAGATAGGATCTGTGCAGCCACTGGGACAGAATGCTCTGTTATACAGATAGCTAGAATCTCAGCTGCCATAAAGCAGGACAGGACTGCTGCTTACAATGGGGATCAGATAGGATCTGTGCAGCCACTGGGACAGAATGTTCTGTTATACAGATAGCTAGAATCTCAGCTGCCATAAAGCAGGGCAGGACTGCTGCTTACAATGGGGATCAGATAGGATCTGTGCAGCCACTGGGACAGAATGTTCTGTTATACAAATAGCTAGAATCTCAGCTGCCATAAAGCAGGACAGGACTGCTGCTTACAATGGGGATCAGATAGGATCTGTGCAGCCACTGGGACAGAATGCTCTGTTATACAGATAGCTAGAATCTCAGCTGCCATAAAGCAGGACAGGACTGCTGCTTACAATGGGGATCAGATAGAATCTGCTACTCACGGTGGGCACAGATCCTATCTGACTGTCTGAACGGAGACCCTTTCTAAAACCAAAAGTAAACTTTTTTCCCCCATATGACTATGAAGATTTTCATTCATCCAGGTGATGGTATATCAAGTATAGGTAAATCTACCACCAATTTTTTACTGCCACAACCATTAATTGCCTGTAGGGAAGTTGCATTTTCTAGTGCCTCCTGTTACTGGTTATGAGCTGATCTGTCAGTTCACCTGTGAGCAGATTCTTATCACCATTTGGGGAGAAAAGTTGAACTTGTTGTCCGTGGAATGTAGTAGGAAGGGAAGAGTGAGAGTCTACACTCAGGGTAACTATGGGGTGTCCTGTGTATCCTGTAGGGCAGCATTCTTTAAATTGGGCTCTGAATTCTTGCCTCACCCGCCCCTCGGTAATCACTTGCTGGAGGGGCCGCGACACCTTCCTGGACAGAACAAGCTTAATCTGATGATCTTATACAATTAAAGGATTTAGTCTCTTTCCCTGGGCTGTAATCTTAGTACTAACAGATTGTCTCGTGACTCTGCAGGAAGCCTCTCTGTGTGTCCTCTTTACATGCCCAATTAGCCTTTAACAGGAACATTAGCACAATTAGTAACGGCCTGGAGAAGTTTAGATTAGTTTTTTTCCCCCCACCCCCTGACTGTTAAGAATTTGTTACATTCTCTGATCTGAAAGGGAAAAAAATGGCAATAAAAATTCACTTTTCAGTAGAAGAAAAGTCTATGGCAAAAAAAAATTCTTTTTATGGAGAACTTGGGGGGAACCTGGAAATGAGCCATCATGGAGCCATAGAAAACAGCCTTAGAAAATCGTGTTATTTGAGAATCTGTTTTTTAAGATGATGGACGTGCCACACAATAATATTTCCATTTGACTTCTGGGAATTTTCGGTCTGGCCACCAAATGCGACCTGTCTCTTCTCCAACTACGTTCCACACATCTGGCAATCGTTTAAGGCCAAGATGTCCACACACACCCCTGAGATCAACAGGTGGAGGGGTTTTATAACAACCTGGAGTAAGTAAATTGCCTCAAGCTGCTTATTTTGGTCTCATTATTATCATCAGTGCGAGTTGCCATGGTTGCCTCAACTGCATTCTGTAATAAAACGTTGCCCCCAGTGAGCAGAAATGAAGGATGGACATGCCCTGCAGAGGAACTAAGAATTAAGATATATTTGTTAAAGGGCAACAAGGACCCCTAAGAAATCTGGATTTTTTTGGTGCTCTTATTTTCTAGGACTGCTATGCCATTGAAAATATAGGCTCTTCTTCTTCTAGGCTCCATGTCTACGGGCTTCTTTCATTCGCCCTTCTTGTCTTCTTCGAACTAGGGTTGCAGGACTCTATTGCACATCAGAACAGCGTCCATGACGTATGCCTGTCATCATCTGACCCAAACTACACAGGTCTTCTCCTCCTTGCATAGATCCGATTGAATGGCCCTGAACCAAAGCATCAGATTAGCACAATATCACCAATCACTTGTATTGGATCACATTAATATCCAAGCAGTTGTCCTGTTAGGTGGATGCCCAGCTGCTTCTTGAAGATAGTTTGGTTGCTCAGTGTGGGAGTTGGAGATTGAACAACCCAACACCTTCTATAGGATCTTAATAAAATAGATTGGTCCAAGACTTCAGCTGGCCATATTATCAACCACAAGACTGATTGTTTTAATGAAAGACCATTAATGTGAAGAACAAACATCTGCTTGATGAGATCCATCATAACAAAGGCCAGCCAGTTGACCGTCCATGCATGTAAAGGTGGCAGTTGAGAAACCAGTCAGTCCCATCATATCATTATTGTCCTATTGACTTTACACAAATAATTATGATCATATGTATGAGCCCAACTGACCAAAATGGTCTAGCCTGTCTGATAGACAGTTTGACCAAGTTCCACATCTGCTTGGTGGACAAGGTGATTGCTATCCATGGTACAAAGATGTTTGTTTCAGTTTTAGTCTTGGAAACACTTTTATCATCAGTGGTGATATCTGTAAGGGTATGCTGACAAATATGTGTTGGCTTGAGTTGTTGCACTGTTTTCCATCCCATGACCATGGCTGGTGCTACATGAAGAAGGCAATGACCTCATATACATAGAAGTTTAGATTGGAGAGCATCCCTTGATATGGAAGGCCCACCCATAATTCCGCTGGAAATTACCCCGTGGCATCAACCTAATTGATTCCTCTGAGTGGCCTAAATGCTGCAATTTCCTGATGTCCCCAATGGAAGGGAGAGGGGAAAAAACAACCCTAGTTCCATTTGAGGCTGATGCCATTGCTCCCTCGGCTCAGAAGGAATAATCCCGTTTCTTTAGTGCCACTACTTTAGGAGATGAGGAATAATTTTAGAATCGTATAAAGTACATGTTCTCAAAAGGAACAAAAGGGAAGAAAATATAATGAATGACATTTTTCTTCGCTGTGCTCTGGGCATCTGCTTAAACAAAGCTTTTGGCTTTTCTAGCACAAAAAAAGCCCTCAATTTTACATCACAACCCCTTTCAGATCCGACTGACGTTGCCTAAATGTTTTTTTTTTTCTCCCTCGGAAAGCTACTTTCCACTGACAGATGTAAATTTCTTCATTTTTCTCTCCTTGAAGGTGGTAAATATGATTGCCGTTTTTTTTTTTTTTTTATTGCAAATGAAACAGAGTTCAAATTGTTTTGCCTGTGCATCAGTCTTTGGATCGGCGCCACGCACTAATGCAGACGCCCCGCGGAGAGGCCGGCATAGAATTCGACTTTGATTCACCGGGGCTGCGTTAAATAGTCCAGCTGCTGAGGTTTGAAAGATAAGTCAGGAGTAAGGTGGGAGGCGGAAGGACTCGCCCGTTGTAGCTTTTCACTATTTTGTTCTTGCTCGTATAATAAAACGATTCTTCTACCTCCCCGTCGGCTCGGAATAATTTCCTTTGGAAATGGAAATATTCTATAAAACGGAGACTAATTGCCGCGCATAATAAAAAACGTAACTGCTTTAATTTTAAAATGAAAGGTTGGGTCAAATTAAAGTGCGGATAATTCCACTTTTTTTTTCTAAGTATTTGAATTTCTGTCTGGCTTTCGACAAAGCGCTCTCTTATAGTTCTGTCACTTTCTTTTTTTATATCTAACTGGTCGGGAATTCGGCGAGGGGCAATTGGGAAGGATCGCGAGTATGCAGAATAATGCTTGGAAGGTGTAACTCTAATGACTGTGTTTAATTTGATTTCATGTATAATATGGCGTTGTGTGACAGCTGTATGTTATCCATTAGACGCAAGGGAAATTCACTTTACCTTAAGTCTGCCCCAAAGCTTAGGGCTGAATGGGATATAATCACTAGATTTGTTACTGCAACCCCATAGAATGCCATTAAAACCGCAGGTGAGGTACTTACATGTATGAACGACTTACACGGCATCCGAGGGAATAAGTGATGTTTTCTTATGGGAAATACAATGGCGGTGTTTGCAGTCGAGCAGGAGATGGAAATGCTTCATGCACTTATAGGTACATAGAAGTATAGAATTCACTAAAGCTACGAATAACCTGGAAAATATAGAGAGAATAACATCACCCCTGCTGGAAAATGTAAGGATATTAGACATCACTGAGGGGTTGTTCTGTGACCATATAAAGGCACAAGGCTGCAGGCTGAGTTATACAGGGAACTCTGAGTATCACTCATGTATTATAAGGGATAATGTACCCCCTACTGTAAATGATAAGGATATTAGAAGTCACTGAGGGGTTGTTCTGTGACCATATAAAGGCACAAGGCTGCAGGCTGAGTTATACAGGGAACTCTGAGTATCACTCATGTATTATAAGGGATAATGTACCCCCTACTGTAAATGATAAGGATATTAGAAGTCACTGAGGGGTTGTTCTGTGACCATATAAAGGCACAAGGCTGCAGGCTGAGTTATACAGGGAACTCTGAGTATCACTCATGTATTATAAGGGATAATGTACCCCCTACTGTAAATGATAAGGATATTAGAAGTCACTGAGGGGTTGTTCTGTGACCATATAAAGGCACAAGGCTGCAGGCTGAGTTATACAGGGAACTCTGAGTATCACTCATGTATTATAAGGGATAATGTACCCCCTACTGTAAATGATAAGGATATTAGAAGTCACTGAGGGGTTGTTCTGTGACCATATAAAGGCACAAGGCTGCAGGATAAGTTATACAGTATACAGTATATTATTAGTATTATAAAGGATAAGGAGTTCTATATTAATAAAGGTAATGAAAACAGAACTGTTCCCTATCAGGACAAGCAAAACTAAAACCTAAAGATCAGGTTCTTCTCCATCTTTCGATTCCATTTTAGGCCTTTATGTCATCTATGTGCACAGTCGTTATTTTAAGAAGCTGCTTCTCCAATAGCTGACATGTTCCAATAACACAAAACCTAATAAAAACTCCCTACTCCCGTCAATACTGGGTGGTTGTACTTTGCACCATGCGGCTACAGCCATAACAAATCCCAGATCATTCGTTTTGCAGAAGACAATGAAAATACCGTATTGGTCCGAGTCTCATGCTGCTTTATTTCAGCTCTGATCATCTCCGCAGCAATAATAACGCCGCAGCGAGAACTATCCATGTTTGTACGTCAGTATTTCAGTGGTTCCTTTCCTTTTCCCTAGGTCTGCGGAGGCTCTGAGCAATGCAGCGAGACAGGCTAAGGTAGAGGGTCCCGGCACACCCTTAGACTTGGGCCTACAGTCTGCAGAAAAAGCCGATCCACTCCAGAGATTACCGGCAGAAAATGGCAGCCCGGCCAACAGCTCCAACTGCTAATACGAAGGAATATTTACCCTCACTGCCTTTGCACCGAAAGAGAAGAAAAATGTTTATTAAATCTTCTCTTTCAGCAAAACACCCAAGAAGCCTCATCGACACTTCAAGCCTAAGCACAAGATGGCTACGTATTCTGCATCGTGGCAACAAGCAGCGCAAGATTCACTGCAACAAAATCACTGTCTCGTGTTTTAATGGCGCATTTGTAAGAGCACAAGGAAAACATTCCATAGTGTGTGTGTGTGAGTGCAGTTACACGTATATACACGCATTTACACGTATATACACACAGTTACACGTATATACACGCATACTGTGTGCCTAGATACAGGGGGGATCATTATGGCTCCCAGAATTGACAGATTGGCACATAGACCCTGCCTGGGTATAAATTAGTGAATTCCTGCTCATCCCGACATGCATGTGTAATGGAGTGTGAATATATTCAATAGCAGCAGAGGTTTCATTTCCCCCAATTTTAAATTAAAGGGGAACTATCGCGAAAATGTATTATAAGCTTCAGCATATTGAAATAAGAAACTTTCTAAATACAATCAATTAAATATTCTGTACCATTTCTGAAATAATCAAGTTTATCTTCACTATTCCTCTCTCAGCATCTGTTTCTCTTCATTCTCTCTTCATGCAGCAGTTGGGTGTCAGATATTCATTGACAGTTAGATCCAATATATCTTATAGGGGGGCTCCTTTTGCCTAGAAGATGTATTAGAGGTCACTCTATTAAACTCACCAGACATCATGTCTCTCTACATGCAGGATTTGTGCAAAAGGCAGTTATTTTGTTCGATTTTGTTTGTACTGGAATCAGTTATGTGAGTGACCTCTAATACATCTGCTAGGAAAGGAGCCCCCCTATAAGATACATTGGATCTAACTGTCAGTGAATATCTGACACCCAACTGCTGCATGAAGAGAGAATGAAGAGAAACAGATGCTGAGAGAGGGATAGTGAACATAAACTTGAATAATACACAAAAGCCATGAATATCCTGTAAATTATATCCTTATAAACGGTGAGTTCTGATGTCATCAGTTATAAACGGTGAGTTCTGATGTCATTTCTGTCACATGACTCATTGAAACGTGTGTATTATAATAAATAAAGTCCCCCCAGTTGCAAAATATGAGGATATTAGAAGTTACCTCGGAGTTCCATGACCTGTATAAAAACACTCGGCCTTCGGCCTCGTACTTTTATATGGTCATGAAACTCCTTGGTAACTTATAATATCCCTATATTTTACAAGAGGGGGTACTTTATTCACTATTTATTTCAGAAACTGTACAGAATTTTTAATTGATTGTATTTAGAAAGTTTCTTACTTAAGTATGAGGAATCTTATATTAAATTTTCATTTTCGCGATAGTTTCCCCTTTAATATAAAGGTACGCCATTCCTCCTTCCTGCTGTTAGAGCTAATTCCTTGCATTCCTCCTTTCTTTACCCATAATGCTACATGGTGGGACTGCCCTATGCCCAGTGGGTGTCTACGTGTTATTTGTATGTGGGTGTTAATATGTATATGATTGATTGATGCAGTAAGTGCATATGGAGGGGGGGGACAGAGCTGCTGATTCAGTTTTGATGTCCTGAATGGAACCCCCACACTGCTTAGTAAGACTTCCTCATTGTACAGGTATGGGATCCGTTATCTGGAAACCCGTTATCCAGAAAGTTCTAAATTACACAAAGGTTGTTTCCCGTAGACTGCATTTTTTTCCAAATAATCCAAATTTTTAATAATTATTTCCTTTTTCTGTGTAATAATAAAACAGTCACTTGTACTTGATCCCAACTAAGATATAATTAATCCTTATTGGAGGCAAAACCAGCCTATTGGGGTTTTTTCATGTTCATATGATTTTCTAGTAGACTTAAGGTATGACGATCCAAATTATGGAAAGATTCAATATATGGAAAACCGCAGGTCCCCAGCATTCTGGATAACAGGTCCCATACCTGTACTGGGCTTCTGAACTAGTTACCATTAACAGTACATAGAGAATTCCTATACAATTAATTTAGTCCCAACCTGCCCCCACGCGGGGAGGCACTTCTATCAAAGGTCGAATTTCTAATTCATGTGAGTTTTTTTAAACGAAATTCGACTAGTCGAAATTTATTAATAAAAATCGAATTTGTCGCATTCAAACAACCCGAAAACTCGAATAGAATTCGATTAGAATTATAAAAACTCGATTTGAAAAAGACTTGAATGTCGGGAAGGCTGCAAACATCACAAAAGTGATCCCTGGACCTCTCCCATTGACTTATACAGTATTTGGGAGGTTTTAGTTGGCGAATAGTCAAATTCGAGTTCTTAAAAGATGATGATAAATCTTGAAATTCTAATTAAAACTCGAATCAAGTTTGGATAATTCACAATTCGAATTGAGAGTTTGTATTAAAAATTATTTGAAAATTAAAAATTTCATTTCAACCCTTAATAAATCTGCCCCTGAGTGCCATGAGGTCCATTTACCCTTTTCCATCTCTACTCATTGGCACAGAGAAGGGATGACCTAACAGGACAGCGCCCAGAAGATGCCCAACCAACCAGCAGCCCAACCATGAAGTCAGTCTTATAATGGCAAAGGTTTTTAGTTCCTTTCAGATGAGTTTTTAAGGTTTTTTATGTCATACCAGATGTTCCCAAGAAACCCCTGCCTGACCGTTCCAGCATCTTCCATAGGCAGGTGAGAAGGTTTCAACTGTTCTCCTTGAGAAGACCATCAGGGTCATGATGCCTGGTGTGCCGTAGACCTACTTGGGTTTTAAAAGACATATTTATTTTAAATTTAACTATACGTAGCCATAGCAACTGCACTTAGCAATGGTCTGTAAATGTCATGTTTACAAGACAGGTGAAATCATTACTCGGCAGAATGTTCCTTTGCTTCAGGTTACCCAGCTACTTCGTACAGATGCTCCAACCTAACTGCGACTATTGCTGGCCCTTTATGTACATGCACTTTGGGTGGAGGGTTTACTGGCTCCTTTTTTGATGTAAAACTGCACTAGTTTATGATACTCTGTTATTTGAGCCATAGTAATGGAGCTGTAACATGGGCCACTATACTTTTATGCTTTATTTTCTCTGTGTATTTGTATTAAGGAAATATTAAGAGGTTCATCCCTCTTGCTTTGTTTGCCCCACTCGGAGGCTCAATCATCTTGTAGTTTTTGCTTCGCCTAATCAGCCACCGTCAAGACCATTTTTTTCGGGGGGATAAAACCAATATAATGATGTTGATATTGGTCAATGTGTGTGTGTGGGGGGGGTATTGGCTAAATGCATGCTGTCTGGCTACCAGTGTAATTTGGTCCATTCCACTTAGGGATGCTCTGAATCCAGGATTCGGTTCGGGATTCAGCCAAGATTCGGCCTTTTTCAGCAGGATTCTGATTCGGCCGAATCCTTCTGCCCGGTCGAACTGAATCCGAATTTGCATATGCAAATTATGGACGGGGAGGGAAATCATGTGACTTTTTGTCACAAAACAAGGAAGTAAAAATGTTTTCCCCTTCCCACCCCTAATTTGCATGATTTGTATTCGGTTCGGTATACGGCCAAATCTTTTGCAAAGGATGCGGGGGTTTGGCCGAATCCAAACTAGTGGATTCGGTGCATTTTATTCCAGTACTGCCTGGGGACCCACTAGATCTGTTCATTGGCCACAGGGGGGATCCGTGTCATGTGATCATTCAGCTCTTGGAATGGTAACCACTGAGATATAATGTGTTTCATGTTACACACTATTTCCTAATTATAGTTACACACTATTTCCTAATTATAGTTACACACTATTCCCACAACTTCATCGGCTGCCGCACATGAATCTCCAACCATGACGTAACACAAGCCATGTCGTGAGTGTTTACTCTTGATACAATTAAGAGCCTTAATGGATGAATGCAAGTGTGTGCTGATTCTTTATAGGAAATGACACCAAAATAATGCAAATAAATGGAGTTAGTAAAATCCCTGGATGTCAGCAATGGAGCACATTCTAACTTATCTCCATAATTAATACCAGGTGCTAATTCCATCTGTAGCTGCTGGAAAAAGCAGACTGAAGTGCCTATTGACACAACAGTGCTACTGTATCATTCCATAGACCAGGAGACTGGCAGAACAAGATGGAGGCTGAATCATGGAGGGTTCTGACTGCCATAAAGATTCAAGGCCTCTACTGTCACCCTGGCAGGCTGTAAGGTATATTAAGGCTTAAACAGGGTTTTCCTGTTAAATATTAATAATGCTCAAGGAAAAAAAACACATATATAAAGTAGACTCAGGTGCAAACCCAGCTGGTCTATTGGCAGGTTTAGGGAACCTTTCGGGGTCCTGTGTGACTTGAAACATTTGTCAGTAAATAAGTTGTATTTGCAGCTGAGACTCTATTGGTATCTGTTTTTCCATGAAATTAAAGTGTTTTATGGGTTAATGAGGCTTGTGAGCTCATCTACTGAATCTGTATTCAGCCCATTGGAAAGCTGACTGGGGCAGGGTTGGACTGGGCCGGTGGGACACCGGGAAAAAAACAGATGGGCCTCCGCCGGCCCAGACCCCCTCTCCTGATCTGCTACCAAAAAACTATTTGTAGCGGCGTGTGAACAGTGGCACGTGGCTCCGTTCGCGAATGCGCGCTGGGCCCCGGGGTTTGTAACCGGCGTGAGCAGTGCCGCAGTTGGGGGGCCCTGGACAGCAGTCCCGGAGGGCCCCCCAGTCCGACTCTGGACTAGGGTAACTAATAATCACAGCTGTTCTTCGAAATAGGATAAGAATATACTGCTAAAAAAACCAATATCCTTGCCTTTGTTCATTCAGAGACCTGACTACGGCCATTCCACTTTTAGGGGGTTATTTACTAAAGGTCGAGTTGTGTTTTGTCGAAAATATTCGAGTTTTTCAAGGGTAGTTTCAAAAAAAAAAAAACACGTTTTTCTACATTGGTTATGCCCCAAAGCTGCTAAAAGCCAGAAATACTCCCAACTAAAACCGGTCATGGTCATGTTAAAGTCAATGGCAGAGGTCCCTTTCATCAATTGAAGAGGTTTTTTGCCTTAATAATTTTAGGGTGTTTTAACCTGATTTGTGCTCGATAAATAAACTCGATAAATTCAAAGTATTCAAGGGGCTTTCGCCTATAAATTCGAGGTATTCTATTTTTTTCCACGATTGCGTCCAATCGAGTTTTTTACGTTTGGGTTTTTCGTAAATAAGTAAACATTTGAGTTGTGAGTTTAACCGAGGTAGAAAAAAACCTCACAAACTCGACCTTTGATAAATAACCCCATGACCACGTCTTGCAATTAATAGGATATACAGGAATTCATTTACTTGTACGATTTTGTAAAGGAAAAAAAAGTTCTTTTGTAACAGTATACGCACGCACTAAAGGTGGCCTTGTGTTCCCCAAAAACCCTTCTCCCCCAGACGGCCTTGTGATGGGGCCGCATTATACACTGGATTCTTGTTTTTATGTTATGTTCAAGCTTTGCCTACTGAATATGGATGACAGATAATGTAGCTGCTGGGAAGTTAGCACTAGTTAGACGGGAAGATATTAAAATGATTCCTTAAAGTTCACTTATTTTATACCTTTTATGGGTTTTTTTTTGGTTTTTTTAAATGTATTGATTGTTGGATGGTAATATATATATATATGTGAATGCAGTGTAACGGTTTTGATTAACTGAGATTCAGTGCTTGTGATTTAACTATTAAAGTGATGGAGAAAAGCTTGCCTGTGTCCTTTTTGTATCCATAGCTACGAGACCCAGATTGGAATGTTCATAAATACCAAATGATAAGAATAAAACTGCACTCGCCCAGTACCCAACTTATATTCCCTCCTAATGTACCATCCATAGCCACTGCAGTCTAGAAATGATCCCAGTGGTCAGGCATCTTCTGAACGACCCCGGCAAGCCTTTAGCTGGTACTAATGTGCATGTGCCAAAATGAAGGTTGAGAATGGCAGTTGGTTCTGACTTCAATTGTATTTGCTAGTGAGAAATTGCCAGGGAGAGGGCAAGATGGAAACTGCACTATACTTACAGCCCTTCTGTGTGTTCTATAGTTCAGCTACCACCAACAGTTATAGACTACCCTGATATTTCACTCCACACCAGATTTGCATTACCCATGTAAAATAAGTTTTTATTAAAACCGGTTTTCTATGTAGGCGAATGTTTGGGAATATCATACCATGAACGAGCTGAGAAGATAGAGAGTTGAATCATAGTAAATCTCTACCTGTACTACCAGCACTCTACTCACTCTTCAGTTTATTACATTTCTTGCATTCAATTTACTCTACTTCCTCTGGGCCAGGCAGGTTTTCAACGTCAGAAAGTATTGGGAATTCGTGCTTTGTCCAGAAACCTAGAGGTTTAAAAAAAAGATATAGAAAATGGATATTCTAAGCTGACAATAAACATAAATGCTGCTGCTCTATACAGTGCAAAAGTATTCACCCCCCTTGGTTTTTTACCGATTTCGTTACATTCCAATCTGTAATTTAAAGGGATACTGTCATGGGAAAAAAACATTTTTTTCAAAATGAATCAGTTAATAGTGCTGCTCCAGCAGAATTCTGCACTGAAATCCATTTCTCAAAAGAGCAAACAGGTTTTTTTATATTCAATTTTGAAATCTGACATGGGGCTAGACATATTGTCAGTTTCCCAGCTGCCCCCAGTCATGTGACTTGTGCTCTGATAAACTTCAATCACTCTTTACTGCTGTACTGCAAGTTGGAGTGATATCACCCCCCTCCCTTCCCCCCCCCCCAGCAGCCAAACAACAGAACAATGGGAAGGTAACCAGATAGCAGCTCCCTAATACAAGATAACAGCTGCCTGGTAGATCTAAGAACAGCACTCAATAGTAAAAACCCATGTCTCACTGAGACACATTCAGTTACATTGAGAAGGAAAAACAGCAGCCTGCCAGAAAGCATTTCTCTGCTAAAGTGCAGGCACAAGTCACATGACCAGGGGCAGCTGGGAAATTGACAATATGTCTAGCCCCATGTCAGATTTCAAAATTGAATATAAAAAAATCTGTTTGCTCTTTTGAGAAATGGATTTCAGTGCAGAATTCTGCTGGAGGAGCACTATTAACTGATGTGTTTTGAAAAAAACATGTTTTCCGATGACAGTATCCCTTTAAGTGTTTCTTAATCTTATTTTATGTGATGGATCTGCACAAAATAGTCTAAGTGGGTGAAGTAAAATGAGAAAAATATATATAAAAAAGAATTAAAAAAAAATAAAAAACTGAAAATTGGCATGTGCATTTGTATTCACCCCCTTTGCCATGAAACCCCCAAAAAAATCCCGTTGCAAACAATTACCTTCAAAAGCCACATAATTAGTGAAATGAAGTCCACCTGTGTGCAATGGAAGTGTCACATGATCTGTCAGTATAAACACACCTTTTCCAACATGGTACCACAACAAAGCTGCCAAGAGAGGATCGCCCACCAAAGCTCACAGACCGGAGGGCATTAATCAGAGAGGCAGCACAGAGACCAAAGGTAACCCTGAAGCAGTTGCAGAGTTCCACAGCAGAGACTGGAGTTTCTGTCCATAGGAGCACAATAAGCCGTACACTCCATAGAGCTGGGCTTTATGGAAGAGTGGCCAGAAAAAAGCCATTACTTAAAGTTAAAAATAAAAAGGAACGTGTTTTGAGTTTGCCAAAAGGCATGTGAGCGACTCCCCAAATGTATGGAGAAAGGTGCTCTGGTCAGATGAGACTAAAATCAAAGTTTTTCGGCCAACAAGGAAAATGCTATGTCTGGTGCAAACCCAACACATCCCATCACCCCAAGAACACCATGGCCACAGTGAAAGATGGTGGCGGCAGCTTCATGCTCTGCTGGGGATGTTTTTCAGCAGCAGGAAACTGGGAAACTGGTCCGAGTCGAGGGAAAGATGGTGCTAAATACAGGGATATTCTTGAGCAAAACCTGTGTCCAGGGCCGCCATCAGGGGGGAGAGTTGTAGGGGGCCCCGAGGGTAAGGGGGGCCCGGCCACGCCACACTTACTTGATTAGCCGGGCCCCCCATCTTTCTGAGAGCTGCTGACTTAGGGAAGGTATGAACGTTTAAGGGGCCCTGGCCACCAATTTTTTTTTTCTCATGTGGGGTCCTAGCCACCAATATTTTTTAATGGGGGGACCCTGGCCACAAATGTTTTTTATGTGGGGGGCCCTGACCACCAATATCTTTTTATTTTTTATTAACATGTGGGAACCGTAGCCACCAATATTTTTTTGTTTTTTTACTGTGTGGTGGGGGGCGGACCTGTGGGGTGGGGAGGGCGGACCTGTAGGTGGGGCTTGCGGTGGGCGCAGCCCAGGAAATGTTGTCGTATGGGGCCCTGCGATTTCTGATGGCGGTCCTGCCTGTGTCAATCTGCCTGTGATTTGAGACTGGGGCGGAGGTTCATCTTCCAGCAGGACAATGACCAGAAGCATACTGCTAAACTGCAACACTCGACTGGTGAAACAGGGGAAACATTTAAATGTGTTGGAATGGCCAAGTCAAAGTCCAGTTGAGACTCTGCGGTTCAGACTTGAAGGTTCACAAGCGAAAACCATCCAACATGAAGGAGCTGGGGAGCAGTTTTGCCTTGAGGAATGGGCAGAAATCCCAGTGGCAAGATGCGGCAAACTCATCGAGACTTATCCAAAGCCACTTGCAGCTGAAATTGCCGCAAAAGGTGTCTCTGCATCTACAAAGTACTGACTTTAGGGTTCGGGTGAACAGTTCTGCACGCTGAAGATTTCTGTTATTTTGTCCTAGTTGTTTTTTGCTTCACAATAATATTTTGAAATAAACATCTTCAAAGTTTTAATTCCAGGTTGTGAGGCAATAAAACATGAAAAATGCCAAGGGGGGGGGGGGTGAAGACTTTTGCAAGGCACTGTATGTGCTTTCACTTAGACATGTCTGAATATGAGAGGGTGGAATCTTGTAACTGATCATTAGTTCTTAGAACAATTTTAGAATTTAAACATTAGATGAATCTGGATTGGCTACTTGGAAATTTAGAGATTAACCAAACCTATTTCATGGGCATCTGGGGCTACACAGAGAATCCATGCAGCATCCAGGTAAATACAGACACAATTAAGACAATATGGACTAGAAGCTTTTGTATTCTCTCTCCCTCCTGCTGAGACATTTTCTCCCACATGTTCCGGTCTTTCTGAGCAGAATTGGCCCCGGCTGAAAGGCGAGAGAATGAAGTCACGTGTACCTAATGTCCCAGCTTGTGTTAGCTCATCCTCTATGGCTAGCAGACGGTTGTATTTGCTGCTCCTTTCTCCTCGTAGTAGACCTCCCAACTTGACGAATCTTGCTCCGAGGCCAACAGCCTGCAGCAAACAAAAAAACACAGTCGCATTTAGTAAGATAATTATAAGGTGCTGTTTCTGTTATTCTGCAAATCAGACAATACACATTTAGAGGTACGTTACCCTGAGAACAGGACAGTGGGACTCCTGAAAGGACTTAGACATTGCTAAATGCAAAGCTAAATACAAAGCATAGTTATGGGAGATACACAAACAAAGTGCTTGACTATAATCATTTTCCCTGGAAAGGTCACTGACTTGTCAGAGGTCTGTGTAGCATTGTGGGAGTTCTAGTTCAGATAAAAAAAAACCCTTATTGCATCAATTTGCCAATACCTTTCCCCCATGAATATAATTCCCTGTGTTTGAAGCCCCCCCTGTAGGGATGCAGTAGGGAAGCCCCCTGTAGGTCCAGCAGGTCACCAGTCACTGCACGTATGGAAGAAAGAAAACAACAATTTTTGTCCTGAAAATTCGAAAATTCAAATTTTCAATTCAACCCTTAATAAATCTGCCCTTTATAGTGCAGTTGAATATCTAAAACTCGGCCGAATTTTACCGACCCGAAAATTAAATTTTCAATCGACACTTAATAAATCTGCCCCTTAAAGTGCACTCGAATATGTAAATCTCAGACTAATTTTAGAGACTCAAATTCAATTTTCAATTCAAAATCTGCCCCTTAAAGTGCACTCTGACAAATTTTACAGACTATCTGAATATCTAAGACTCGGACTAATTTTACCGACCCGAAAATTACATCTTCAATTCAACCCTTAATAAATCTGCCCCTTAAAGTGCAGTCGAATATGTAAAACAGACGAATTTTACAGACTATCTGAATATCTAAAACTCGGGACTAATTTTACCGATCTGAAAATTCGGATTTTCAATTTCACCCTTAATAAATCTGCCCCTTAAAGTGCAATCGAATATGTAAAACTCAGACCAATTTTACAGACCTTGAAAATGAAATGTTCAATTCAACCCTTAGTAAATCTGCCCCTTAAAGTGCAGTCGGATATGTAAAACTCAGACGAATTTTACAGACCCGAAAATTCAATTTTCAATTTGACCCTTAATAAATCTGCCCCTTAAAGTGCAGTCGAATATCTAAAACTCTGACAAATCTTACAGACTATCTGAATATCTAAAACTCGGGACTAATTTTACCGATCCGAAAAATTCAATTTTCAATTTGATCCTTAATAAATCTGCCGCTTAAAGTGCAGTCGAATATGTAAAACTAAGACAAATTTTACAGACTATCTGAATATCTAAGACATCGGACTACTTTTACTGACCCAAAAAATTTAAATTTTCAATTCGACCCTTAATAAATCTGTCCTTTAAAGTGCAGTCGAATATCTAAAACTCGGCCGAATTTTACCAACCCGATAATTACATTTTCAATCGACCCTTAATAAATCTGCCCCTTAAAGTGCAGTCAAATATCTAAAACCCGGACAAATTTTACCGACCCAAAAATCTAAATTTTCAATTCGACCCTTAATAAATCTGCCCCTTAAAGTGCAGTCAAATATCTAAAACTTGGATGAATTTTATTGACCCAAAAATTCAATTTTCAAATCGACCCTTAATAAATCTGCCCCTTAAAGTGCAGTTGAATATCTAAAACACTGACAAATTTTACAGACTATCTGAATATCTAAGATTCGGACTAATTTTACCGACCCGAAAGTTGCATTTTCAATTCAACCCTTAATAAATCTGCCCCTTAAAGTGCAGTCTGGATATGTAAAACTCGGACGAATTTTACAGACTATCTGAATATCTAAAACTCGGGACTAATTTTACCGACCCAAAATTTTAAATTTTCCATTCGATACTTAATAAATCTGCCCCTTAAAGTGTACATGAGAGATGAGAGGGTAGACTAGTGTCTGGCTTCCTATTGCAATTGTTATGCCCTCTCTCTCTCAGCCCATTTCAATCAGAACATAGTGTGATATTAAATAAATCTCTAAATGTTACCAAGGAACAATGTGAAATATTTTGCCGTTTACACTTCCGCCCCTCATTTCAGAAATGGAAACTCGGGGGCACTTGTAGAACCATCACTAACTAGATTTTCCCTTTCCATTTCAGCGTTTCTGGCTTTGTGACTGTAATTTGGCTCAGGCAGGTACGTTTCTATATACTGAATTGATGCCGCTCTATATTTTCCCTCCGCTCTCCATCAATTGACAGCCCAGATTGCGGCTTTCTCTCGCTGCGAGGGTTTAATGCCGGGAGAGAGCAGAACTCCAAAGGCAGCAGAAGATTTGGTACATAAGTACATTGAAAGTGGCAGTTGTTTTCTAAACAAAGGAACATTTGATGTGCAAGAACATTTAATGACGAGCCCAACAAACCCCCCCACACACACGACAAGAGCCGTCAGACACACACACTGACATTAAAGGAGAACTAAACCCTAAAAATGAATATGGCTAAAAATGGCATATTTTATATAGCGAACTTATTGCACGAGGCTAAAGTTTGAGCTTGTCAATAGCAGCAATGATCCAGGACTTCAAACTTGTCACAGGGGGTCACCATCTTGGAAAGTGTCTGTGACACTCACATGCTCAGTGGGCTCTGATTGGCTGTTGAGAAGCTAAGCTTAGGGCTCGTCACTAATTATCCAGCAGAAAATGAGCTTCCCTGGCTGTAATATAAGTTGATGCATCAAGTAGTGAAACACTGGCACACAAGGAACTTCTTGCAGGGTTACCCCTTGCTGGTTTATTAGGTGCGGACGTGCAACGTTTCGGGGCGAGCCCCTTTATCAAGCATGCAAGGGGTTCTCGCTACTTAATCTCCAGGAGTGTGCTCTGCCTCATCTGCTACAGGTTTGCTGATTATTAAATTCTGATGCACTGGTTTCTGTGCTGCCATGTAGTAATTATGTGTATTAATTACTAATCAGCCTTATATTGTGACATTTCTATTCTATGTGTACTGTACATTGTGAGTGGGTCCCTAAGCTCAGTAAGTGACAGCAGCACAGAGCATGTGAATCAGTGAATCAGCAGAAAAGAAGATGGGGAGCTACTGGGGCATCTTTGGAGACATCATGTAGAACATTTCTACCTACTTCTTTAGTAAAGCTTTAGTTCTCCTTTAAAGGGAAAATGTTATATAAGCTTTATCATACTGAAATAAGAAACTTTCTAAATACAATCAATTAAATATTCTGCATTGTTTCTGAAATAATCAAGTTTATCTTCACTATTCCTCTCTCAGCATCTGTTTCTCTTCATTCTCTCTTCATGCAGCAGTTGGGTGTCAGATATTCACTGACAGTTAGATCCAATATATCTTATAGGGGGGCTCCTTTCCTAGCAGATGAATTAGAGCTCACTCAAATAACCGTTTCCAGTACAAACAAAATCTAACAAAATAACTGCCTTTTGCACAAATCCTGCGTGTAGAGAGACATGATGTCTGGTGAGTTTAATAGAGTGACCTCTAATACATCTTCTAGGCGAAAGGAGCCCCCCCCCTATAAGATATATAGTGAATAAAGTACCCCCTCTTGTAAAATATAAGGGTATTATAAGTTACTGAGGAGTTTCATGACCATATAAAAGTACGAGGCCGAAGGCCGAGTGTTTTTATACAGGTCATGGAACTCCGAGGTAACTTCTAATATCCTCATATTTTACAACTGGGGGTACTTTATTTATTATAATACACAAGTTTTAGGGAGTCATTTGACAGAAATGACATCAGAACTCACCGTTTATAACTGATGACATCAGAACTCACCGTTTATAAGGATATAATTTACAAGATATTCATGGCTTTTGTGTATTATATTGGATATAACTGTCAGTGAATATCTGACACCCAACTGCTGCATGAAGACAGAATGAAGAGAAACAGATGCTGAGAGAAAGATAGTGAAGATAAACTTGATTATTTCAGAAACAATACTGTAAAGAACTTTTAATTGATTATATTTCAGTATGCTAAAGCTTATATTAAATTTTCATTTTTCGCAATAGTTCTCCTTTAATGACAAGTCAGCGGTCAAATTCTTTGATAACCAACTATGCAAAAATCAATGAATTTGGGTATTTATACCGGCAGAGAAAACACCACGTGTAACATTAGACTACACTGCCACGTATTTTGCATCACTAAGATCCCCCTGCTGTGACACTATGGTAGTTAAGTTGGCAGTTTTGCAGCAGTTAAAGTACTGCCAGTCTTTTAGTGACAGAAAGTCTGCAAAGTCTGCTGCGTGAAAAGCAGACCAATCCCCATGCCAATGCCAGTAAGCACTGCAAAGCCATTTTTTACTGAAAGAATATTTACCAAATCTGCTATGCTGTCATCAACGGATTCCTCGCATGGGCATCCTAATATAGTGACACGATTTTCACCTGAGATAAGTGAAAATAAAATGATTTACACACATTTAGGAAACAATATAGTCTGTGCATTCATAGACAAATGTAATCAAACTGTTAAACTGTAGATTCTAGCTATCTGTATAACAGAACATTCTGTCCCAGTGGCTGCACAGATCCTATCTGATCCCTATTGTAAGCAGCAGTCCTGTCCTGCTTTATGGCAGCTGAGATTCTAGCTATCTGTATAACAGAACATTCTGTCCCAGTGGCTGCACAGATCCTATCTGATCCCCATTGTAAGCTGCAGTCCTGTCCTGCTTTATGGCAGCTGAGATTCTAGCTATCTGTATAACAGAGCATTCTGTCCCAGTGGCTGCACAGATCCTATCTGATCCCCATTGTAAGCAGCAGTCCTGTCCTGCTTTATGGCAGCTGAGATTCTAGCTATCTGTATAACAGAACATTCTGTCCCAGTGGCTGCACAGATCCTATCTGATCCCCATTGTAAGCAGCAGTCCTGTCCTGCTTTATGGCAGCTGAGATTCTAGCCAGGGCAGCCATCAGGGGGGGACAGGGGGGAGAGTTGTAGGGGGCCCGAGGGTAAGGGGGGCCCTGCCACTTCACACTTTCTTGATTAGCCCCCCTGCTTTCGGAGAGCTGCTGACTTTGGGAAGGCAGGGTGGGAGCACAAGGGGAGTTATCTTCTGTCCATTACTTCCCCTTATTGGTCACTGAGTTTAAGTCCCGGTTGAGCTGCTCAGGGATTGGATAGCTGAGGTTTGAACTTCTCCTCCAGCTCATCCAATCACCATGCAGCTTTACTAGGACTTTAAATTCTGTGACCAATAAGGGAAGAAAATGTTGTCACTGGAAGAAGATGCAGCCACCTGTGCTCCCCTCCACCCTTCTATAGTTGGCAGCTCATTGACAGCAGGTGGGCCACACTAATGAAGTAAGTGTAACATGGTAACCCTTTGTGGTCCCTGTTGTGTGGTGGGGCCCTGGGCACCAATTTTTTTTAAACTTCTGGGGGTGCAAGTTTTTTTTACATGGACGTTTAAGGGGGGCCCTGGCCACCAATTATCTTATAATGTGGGGGGGGGGGGGTCTGGCCACCAATTTTTTCCCCCATGTGGGGTTCTAGCCACCAATATTTTTTAATGGGGGGCCCTGAACACAAATGTTTTTTTTAATGGGGGGCTCTGACCACCAATATTTTTTTATTAACATGTTAATATTAGCGTGTGGTGGGGGCTGGACCTGTGGGGTGGGCGCAGCCCAGGGGGCCCAGGAAATTTTTTCGTATGGGGCCCTGCGATTTCTGATGGCGGTCCTGATTCTAGCTATCTGTATAACAGAACATTCTGTCCCAGTGGCTGCACAGATCCTATCTGATCCCCATTGTAAGCAGCAGTCCTGTCCTGCTTTATGGCAGCTGAGATTCTATCTGTATAACAGAACATTCTGTCCCAGTGGCTGCACAGATCATATCTGATCCCCATTGTAAGCAGCAGTCCTGTCCTGCTTTATGGCAGCTGAGATTCTAGCTATCTGTATAACAGAACATTCTGTCCCAGTGACTGCACAGATCCTATCTGATCCCCAGTGTAAGCAACAGTCCTGTCCTGCTTTATGGCAGCTGAGATTCTAGCTATCTGTATAACAGAACATTCTGTCCCAGTGGCTGCACAGATCCTATCTGATCCCCATTGTAAGCAACAGTCCTGTCCTGCTTTATGGCAGCTGAGATTCTAGCTATCTGTATAACAGAACATTCTGTCCCAATGGCTGCACAGATCATATCTGATCCCCATTGTAAGCAGCAGTCCTGTCCTGCTTTATGGCAGCTGAGATTCTAGCTATCTGTATAACAGAACATTCTGTCCCAGTAGCTGCACAGATCCTATCTGATCCCCATTGTAAGCAGCAGTCCTGTCCTGCTTTATGGCAGCTGAGATTCTAGCTATCTGTATAACAGAACATTCGGTCCCAGTGGCTGCACAGATCCTATCTGATCCCCATTGTAAGCAACAGTCCTGTCCTGCTTTATGGCAGCTGAGATTCTAGCTATCTGTATAACAGAACATTCTGTCCCAATGGCTGCACAGATAATATCTGATCCCCATTGTAAGCAGCAGTCCTGTCCTGCTTTATGGCAGCTGAGATTCTAGCTATCTGTATAACAGAACATTCTGTCCCAGTAGCTGTACAGATCCTATCTGATCCCCATTGTAAGCAGCAGTCCTGTCCTGCTTTATGGCAGCTGAGATTCTAGCTATCTGTATAACAGAACATTCTGTCCCAGTAGCTGCACAGATCCTATCTGATCCCCATTGCAAGCAGCAGTTATGTAGCAATAATTAATCAGGGAATGAAAAATTATCTTAAACAAAATAAAATTAACTGTTCAATAAATACAAATGAAGAATGAAATTCAGTGGCGTAACTAGTTGTTACTGGGCCCCATAGCAAATTCAATTTAGGGCCCCAAAATATTTATAAGTTGGCCTATTTTAAAAAGATATATTAAAATTGCTAATTAATTAGGGTCTCACTGGGCCCCCTACACTCCTGGGCAAAATATTAAATTCCTGTAAACAAAAGCGTATGGAACATAGCAATCGGAGGCACACAGTCTGGTTTTGAAATGGCTCTTTAAAGCAAATTCTAACCCTTAAATCAAGGCTACTATACATAATGAAGTATCAAAATGTTGATGACAAATTATGCAATTATAGGGGGTCAAATGGCAATTGCATTCCGGAAAAAATAATGGACTGAAATGCTGTCAGCTCTTAAAACATTCCTGGATGGCTACTGCACTTTCAGCCCTTAAACTGCCGTTAGTAATTTACTGGAAATCTGCAAACAATATTGGCACCTTCAGTCAACTGAATTGTGCAGGTCCCACTGAAAAACATTTAGATTCCTAAAATTGTTGCACAATCTGAGATGCCTCTTCAGTTCCATCATTTTCGTACTGGGCAAAGGGCGATCTTGAATCTTTTCCTAATTTTTATTTTCAATGTACAACAAAGGCCTATTTCTAAATTACCCTTTTGAGTCATTTGTATATTATAATTATATTCAGAATGAATGTCAATACAAACATACTGGGGCTCATTTATTAACACTGGGCAAATTTGCCACTGGGCAGTTACCTATAGCAACCAATCAGTGATTAGCTTTTTAAAGCCAGCCGCAAGCAGAACAATGAATGCAGCAATCTGATTGGTTGCCATGGGTTACAGCCCATGGGCAAATTTGCCCAGTGTTGATAAATGACCTTCACAGAGTATATATGACAGATTGATGGTGACAGCCTATTGTTTATTCCTTTGTCCTAAGACAGGGTAATGCAGGGCTGTCTGCAATGAGCATTTTATCAGTATTTAAATAGATTCAACTGCTTGAGTCACAGCAACCCTTATGCACTATTTCTCCATAGCAGTGGTTCCTAAACTGTGGGGCTGCCCCTTGCAAAGCTTTTGGGGCAGTGGCAGAAAGGCCTCAGCCTCAAGGCCGGGTAAAGTAAAATTTGCTCTTCTAGATACATCTAAAAGCGCAAGTTGAATGACAGTCAGGGTGATATTTTGGGTTAAAATATATTTTCTGTCCTTGATCATTTTAGAACTATGGCTGAATGACTGATAAGAGGCGCTTAAGGGGTGATATGATAACTATGTATAAATATATAAGGGGATCATATAATAATCTCTCTAATGAAAACAGAAAAAACGCAAGGGACTTTTCCCCACACTACATGTGTCTGAAACGATCTGCAAATAATATAAACAATTGTACGTCAAAGAAAATAAAAAGCGATTTTTATTCACCACCATGCCATATTAATAAAGTAAAATTAAAAACATTTAAAAAATAAGCAGCGCTGCATATAGAGCTTAAGGGATCCCTTCTGTGAGGACAAAAAAACCCCAAGAGCTGATTATATTAATCAGCTAAGGGAAAAATTCACATGCTGTTATATATAGTAACTAGACATTAAGCCCGTTAAATTAACGGGCGCTAGACCATATGTAGTCAAACATTTATAAAAACAGAATTGTTCTAGTCTAAAAAAAATTCGCCAGAGACGGTCCATGGGGCACATTCGCAGTAGCGCAATCGAACGGACACAGGGACTGGACGCCGAGAAATTCGCCAGAGACGGTCCGTGGGGCACATGCACAGTAGCGCAATCCCACGGACACAGGGACTGGACGCAGAGACACTTCAACTTTATTATATAGGATACGCTATTATGCGCTATTATGCACTATTATGCACTACTATACGCTATTATGCACTATTATGCACTACTATACGCTATTATGCACTACTATACGCTATTATGCACTATTATGCGCTATTATGCGCTATTATGCACTACTATACGCTATTATACACTCCCTGCACTGTGTTAATAACTCCCTGCACTGTATTAATAACTCCCTGCACTGTATTAATATCTCCCTGCACTGTATTAATAACTCCCTGCACTGTGTTAATAACTCCCTGCACTGTGTTAATAACTCCCTGCACTGTGTTAATAACTCCCCGCACTGTATTAATAACTCCCCGCACTGTATTAATAACTCCCCACTCGGTGGCGGGGCATTCGCGTTGGGAGGAACCAGGAGCTGCGGTGTTTGTTTGCGGCCGAGCTGACTGGAAGTGGATGACAGGAATGATGAGTCTGGGGGAATCCAGTCAGTGAGTCCTCGCCGGCACCGCTTCCCGCTGCCGGAATGGAGTTCCCCGAGCTGATTAAGACCCCCCGGATGGATAATGTGGTTCTGCACCGGCCTTTCCACTCCCCTGTGTGGGGCACCCTCTGTCTGACCTGCCACCACCTCATCCTTAGCTCCCGGCAGGACAACAGCGAGGAACTCTGGCTCCTACACTCCAACATCGACTCCATAGACGGTCCGTGGGGCACATGCGCAGCAGCGCAATCCCACGGACACAGGGACTGGACGCAGAGAGACTTCAACTTTATTATATAGGATAAATAATCCGTTGGTAATAGGAGAAAGTAATGGAGGGGCTCTGGAACGAAAATGCGGATTTGCACTTGTAAACACCTTGGCTCAATTATGTTCAGTTAAGTGAATCCATCTTATTCCTAATAAGGAGAAAGTTCCAAAGCTTGAAAACGAAACAGCATGCAAGTGTTCCCCTACTTCGTATAATATGAAAAGAGGTTTGCGGGGTGGGCCCCTGAGTGTTTGATGCTTGTAAACCCGTGTTCAAGTAACTCCAATATTGCGGCTAATGCTTTCTAAGCGTGCTGGAGTCTGTGTAGGTCTGGGGGTAGGTTATCTCACCTGCAATAAGCAGTGGCGACTAAACAGTCCAGATAGTCCAAACTAGCGATGTGAGTATCGCAACATATATTTTCAAATGTTACTAACAGTTCGCGGGTACTGTGTCCACCGCTCTCTGTAGCAGTCATGTGACCCTCAAAAGGAATATTAGTTGTACCAACCGTATAACAAGTTGCGCTCACGGATGACTTCAAGGATCCTTAGATTAGCCGGAACTTTCTCCTTATTAGGAATAAGATGGATTCACTTAACTGAACATAATTGAGCCAAGGTGTTTACAAGGGCAAATCCGCATTTTCGTTCCAGAGCCCCTCCATTACTTTCTCCTATTACCAATGGATTATTTATTACTATATATAACAACATGTGAATTTTTCCCTTAGCTGATTAATATAATCAGCTCTTGGGGTTTTTTTTGTCCTCACAGAAGGGATCCCTTCAGCTCTATATGCAGCGCTGCTTATTTTTTAAATGTTTTTAATTTTACTAGATTAATATGGCATGGTGGTGAATAAAAATCGCTTTTTATTTTACTTTGACGTACAATTGTTTATATTATTTGCAGATCGTTTCAGACACATGTAGTGTGGGGAAAAGTCCCTTCTGTTTTTTCTGTTTTCATATTGTTAATTCAGTGGACACCCCAACACCTGTGGTCTATCATAATCTCATTAAGCCTTATCTGAGTCACTTTTGTCTTGTTTAATCTCTCTAATGATTTATTTACCAGTAGGTCTTTCCAGCTGACACAAGGTCACCCATTCCGATTAGAAGAAAAGAGGTTCCAGCTAAATATTGGGAAGGGGTTTGTTACAGTGAGAGCTGTGAAGATGTGGAATTGTCTCCCTGAATCAGTGGTACAGGCTGATACATTAGATAGGTACAAGGAAGGGTCGGATGCTTTATTCACCAGTAGCTCCTCCCAGCAGACAGGAGGGAGCCAATGAGATTAGAGGAGGGAAAGGGGTGTTACAGGGAGAGCTGGGAAGTGAATCAGTGGTACAGGCTGATACATTAGATAGGTACAAGGAAGGGTCGGATGCTTTATTCACCAGTAGCTCCTCCCAGCAGACAGGAAGAAGCCAATGAGATTAGAGGAAGGAAAGGGGTGTTACAGGGAGAGCTGGGAAGTGAATCAGTGGTACAGGCTGATACATTAGATAGGTACAAGGAAGGGTCGGATGCTTTATTCACCAGTAGCTCCTCCCAGCAGACAGGAGGGAGCCAATGAGATTAGAAGAGGGAAAGGGGTGTTACAGGGAGAGCTGGGAAGTGAATCAGGGGTACAGGCTGATACATTAGATAGGTATAAGAAGGGGCTGGATGGTGTTTAGCAAGTGAGGGAATACAGGGATATGGGAGATAGCTCATAGTACAAGTTGATCCAGGGACTGGTCCCATTGTCATTTTGGAGGAAGGATTTTTTCCCCCTCTGAGGCAAATTGGAGAGGCTTCAAATTGGGTTTTTTGCCTTCCTCTGGATCAACTGGCAGTTAGGCAGGTTATATATAAATTAAGGTTGAACTCGATGGACATGTGTCTTTTTTCAACCTAACTTACTAACTTAATATGTAACATAAATACTTCCTATTTCTGACTTAAGAGGTGAACAAAATCTTGACTTTAAAGGGGTGATTGAACTGGAAATGTCAGACAACTGCTGCTCTATGAAGAAAGCAGCAGCATGGAATATGGTAAGAGATAAACAAAATATAAATATGCACATGTTAGTTTCCCTTAGAATCTATGAATTTATATATGTGAGAGAGATAATACAAGTGATGATGTGAAAGTCAAGTCTGTGTAGTGAGTCTTGGAGTCAGAGTGTCATAGAATCTACTTTCTTACCTTCGATGAGTTTGAAGCTGCCCAGCAGCTGAGAGACAGTCGTTTCATTGGTGTGCTTGATGACAGTGCCGCTACAGGGAGGGTTATGAATGTCGGCGGATTCCAGCAGTTTACACACAGGCTTAGATGCAGCATCAGCAAAAAGGAAACATTTCGACCCAAGAGCCTTCGTTAGACTCTCCCACTGTGCAGCGTCCTGACCAAAATGAAAAACACAATATATAACAATCATTTGAATTGATTCACTGTATACATTGGTCATTAACATTGCCCTCCTATCTTTGCTGCATCGACAAGTTACTTAAAGGGCATGTAAAGGCAAAAAAATAAAATCCCATTTTTACTTTCTTTAATGAAAAATAAATCTATCTCCAATATACTTTAATTAAAAAATATGTACCGTTTTTATAAGAAACCTGACTGTATGCAGTGAAATTCTCCCTTCATTTACTGCTGTGGATAGGAATTGTCAGACGGTCCCTAACTGCTCTGCAGGGAAGCAATCATACTTATGAACAGCAGGGGGAGCCCCCACCTTACTTCCCAGCCATGCAGAACTCAAGCTTGTCCTGTTTTGATCATTTATGATGATCCCTAAGCAGCCCAGACCACATTGAGCATGTGCACAGTCTTGGTCTTGCAAAGATGTATAACAAAATTACAAGATGGTGACCCCCTGTGGCCAACTTTGAAAGCATAAATCATTTGTTTGATTAGGCTTGTGGTGCAGTAAGTTCATGTTTATGTTTAGTATACCTGTTATTGACAATTCTGACTTCTGTATCCTGACCCTTGCCTGGTAACCAACTTCGCTTATACTGTATCACTTCTGATTGATCTCCTGGTTTAACCCTTGCCTGCCTGACTCCATTTGTACTCTGCCTGCCCCGACCCGATCTGACTACGCTTTCTGTTTACGCCTTGTACCGCAACCTTCTGTCCATTACCGTTGTGCCCCTTTGCTCGTTCAGAACCCTTCGCTTGGCACCTCTCTTAATAAGACCTGGCGGCATCCGATTAGCCGAGGGCTCCTTCCGAGGTGAAAGGCGGCTGTTAAAGGCGGAAGCAAGAGCTGAGAACAGGGTGCTTAGCATTGGTTCTGAATTTTGGGTGCCAACCGTGACACATACTCCGCCTGTCCTATGCTCCCTGTGTGTACCATACTCTGCCTGCCCTATGCTCCCTGTATGACGCATATGGATTTATGGGTATGAGTTAATATGACTTAATAAACATCATATATAAGTGCTATCCCTGCAGTGAGCACCAACCATTTGCTTTTTGGTGTGGTACCACCATTATTGTGGACATGGTTTTAAAAACTCTTGTGGTGTGCTTTAAAAACAGGGAGTGGTCAATACCAGCTTCCATTATCAGCCCACCACCACGCAAGCCAGAAAAATGTTGTCCCTCTGTACCACAGAAGTTCGACTCACTGCTTTAGCTCATAAGGTTACAGATATATAGAAACATTGGGGTAACAGTCACCCTGCTATAGTTCCAGGGGTACCCAGGGTACAAATAAGCACTCACCCCAAATCTTCCCCTAACTGACCTTCAGACTGGGCCCCCTTAGCTCATAACAAGGTTACAGATATATAGAAACATTGGGGTGTCACCCTGCTATAGTTCCAGGGGTACCCAGGGCACAAATAAGCACTCATCCCAAATCTCCCCCTAACTGACCTTCAGACTGGGCCCCCTTAGCTCATAACAAGGTTACAGATATATAGAAACATTGGGGTAACAGTCACTCTACTATAGTTCCAGGGGTACCCAGGGTACAAATAAGCACTCACCCCAAATCTCCCCCTAACTGACCTTCAGACTGGGCCCCCTTAGCTCATAACAAGGTTACAGATATATAGAAACATTTGGGTAACAGTCACCCTGCTATAGTTCCAGGGGTACCCAGGGTACAAATAAGCACCCATGACCACTTAGCTCATGAGATGTAACAGACAGAAAATCCCCAGTTGTATGGAACAATCAGCCCAATGTGTAGCCATCATTACTGTTTATGAACCCTAAATCATAATATTTTCTATGATTGCATCCTGTAAGAAAGAAAAAGCATCATGTGCTACATTTTCCTTCAGAAAAAAATTCTAATTTCTATTGTGCATTTTACTCTGAGATGGTGCATTGTCTTAGAAAATGACAATTTAATTGTAAGAGATACAAACAGTGAGAACAACAATGCGTAAGTGGTAAGAGGAGCTTTGTTCGGCTGCCCATGTGGAGTTGCTAAGTGAGATTAAAGAATTTTCAATCAATGCCTTTTAAAATGGTGACTTTAGAAATTGACTTTAGAAATGGAAGGTGAATAGGCCTGATAATTATGTTAAAGTGTTTTATAGATAAGAAGCGGGTTAATATGTGGATTGTTTAGATAAAATGTGCTGTGTCGAGACATTGTGTATCAAAGCGCTGAATAGCGGAATCAGAATAGATATTTACTCTGCAGGCAATTCAAAGAAAACCTGAATAGGCTGTCAGGAAGCAAAGGCAGGAGACTCGTCTTAATGAGAAAAAGAACTGCCTTAATCGTTCCTTTAGTAATATTTATTTAATATATCTCCCGTGTGTCTTACATGTTAACGTTAGTTAAGCAAAGTCTTTTCTATTTTTCATGTATTTGTGGAATCTGGTAGCACTGTTCCTCTATCAATCTATTTCCATTCAGTGGCAAAGGAAGTCGTTTTATTGTTTTATAAAAGAAAAGCTTATATCATGCATGTACAAGGCTGTTGGGAGGGGGGTTGTATCCCGTCAGCATCTAGAGGGGCACATTCCTGTTATAAATGGACTATGTCACCTAAAACGAACAGCTAAGAGGCTAGTAGTATGATATTAAAGGAATCGTTCAATATAAAAATAAAAACTGGGTAAATAGATAGGCTGTAGAAAATAAAAAATGTATCTAATATAGTTAGTTAGCATAAAATGTAACGTTTAAAGGCTGGAGTGACTGGATGTGTAACATAATAGCCAGAACACTACTTCCTGCTTTTCAGCTCTCTTGCTTTCCACTGATTGGTTACCAGGCAGTAACCAATCAGTGACTTGAGAGGGGCACATGTGTCATAACCATACCTCCCAACATTTTGGAAGTAAAAAGAGGGACAAAAGTTTTTCCGCACGTAGCGCAGCAACATTTTTGACCACGCCACTTTATGTGGCCACACCCCCTAATTTCCTTGTTCATTTTACAAAATTTGGCAGGTTATGAAAGTTTGAAAATAACTCTCCTTATCTAAACTGTGTTTTTGTGTCTCAAAATTGTTACAAAGTATCTTATTTGTACCTGTTGGCTGTTCTGGCCTCTCTGCCAAAAGCCAATTAAGTTAAAAACTTTGTTTCTTTTTCTGGCTGTTCAGTGAAGAGAAAAGAGGGACTTTCCAGTACAAATGAGGGACTGCGGGTTCATACCTCCCAACATTTTGAAAAAAAAATTTCCGCACATAGCGCAGCAATTTTTTTGACCACACCCCCTAATTACCATGTTTGTTTTACAAAATTTGGCAGGTTATGAAAGTTTGAAAATATTTCTCCTTATCTAAACTGTGTTTTTGTGTCTCAAAATTGTCACAAAGTATCTAAGTTGCACCTGTTAGCTGTTCTGGGCTCTCTGCTAAAAGCCAATTAAGTGAGAAACTTTGTTTCTTTTTCTGGCTGTTCATGCAGAGAAAAGAGGGACTTTACAGTACAAATGAGGGACTGCGGGTTCAGCTGTCAAAAGAGGGACTGTCCCTCCGAAAAAGGGACAGTTGGGAGGTTTGGTCATAACTGTTGCTTTTGAACTTGACCTGCATGCTAAAGATCAATTGCAAACTCACTTAACAGTTATGCTCCATGTGACCCCCCTTAAAGGAGAAGCAGTTTATTGCCAATAGATTAGCCACAACAGTACAAGCTATAACTTTATATTTATTCTGTAGAATGCTTTACCATACCTGAGTAAACAGCTCTAGAAGCTCTCTGTTTGTTTAGGATAGTAGCTGCCATATTAGCTTGGTGTGACATCACTTCCTGCTTGAGTCTCTCCCTGCTCATTTATAGCTCTGAGCTCAGATTACAGCAGGGAGGGGAGGAGGAGCAAACTGAGCATGCTCAAGCCCTAGCCCATTTGTACACAATCAAAGGAAAGAAATATGGTGTTTCTTTGGACAGAGGACTCAGAGCAGCATTACTTTGAGGGTTTACTGGTGTATTTATATAGACCTTTCTGATAAACTTAGTTTTAGCCTTTCCTTTTGTAAAGTCGCAGACTAACTCAGAGTTAGAGAGCTGCAAAGCAGGAAGTAGTGTTCCGGCTATTATGTTACACATCCACTCACTCCAGCCTTTATACATTCCATTTTTCCCTAACTAACTATATTACAAACTTTTTTATTTTGCACATACTATCTGTTTACCCAGTTTTTTATTTTTACACTGAACTGTTCCTTTAAATGCAACTGACATATTAAAACCAATATAATATAATGATATTCCTGTTACAGGTCTTTCATAGACTCAGTAAAGATGTTGATGACTCTAAGGGGCAGATTTATCAATAGTAAATTTTTAAATTTAAAAATTCACACATTCAAATTTTAATCCCCCTATTAGAATGTGAGATTTATCACACCTCGACCATGAAAACAGTCCTGATTCGAATATTCACCACCTAAAACCTGCCAAGTTCATGTACAAGTCAATGGCACCGTTGAGCCATTTTGAGATGTCAATAGCCTTCCTGACATTCAAGTTTTTTTTTCCGGGAGAAAAGCTTGATTACGATTCGAATTTTCAGGACGGAATCATTTGATCGAATATTAGACATTCAAATTTTTTCTTAAATAACCTCCCAGTCGAATTGTGAGTATATTCGGATTAAAAAAAATCTCACATGAATTTGAAATTCGACCTTTGATAAATGGGCCTCATAGTCCTTTATGTGCTGATCCCAAACAGTATCCAACAGGCTAAATGGATGGCTACCATACCAGGGACTATAAATGCTATTGCAGTCTTTCTATTGTTCTGCTTGTTCCCTGGAAATATCCTGAAACTTCCACTGATCCTTTTTTCGTGCAGCCAAGCCTTACCTCTTTCCTCAGGGGGTCCAATAATGCCAGAATGGCGGGCTGCCTATTAATTAAATCCACATACAAATCAACCATTTCATCGGGGCTCTTGAATGTTCCACTTAAGGCCTCGTATTTAGCTTTATTCTGAGAAAAAAATATTCAAATGATAAAAAATGGATTTTTGTTCCATGGCTGTGCAGCAGACATATTAAAGCAGGAGATAGGTCACATATAATAAATTAAACAAAAGTGTTAAAAATCAAGAGAATGCTTTCAATTAGGGACGCAGCATATTAAAAGGCTACTTACATAGTCCATTAATTCATGGGCAGCACAATTGATGGCTAAATACAGATTTCTTCCCAGTTCCAGGCCAACGTGTTGACAGGCTTCGCAAATTAAATCCAGAGGTTGCTCTATACGGTCCCCTCCTATTAACATGCAGCCCAGCGGCGTCACGTTCTTAATTGCGGGCTGAAAGATTCGAGAGTTAAGAAATGAGCCTTAAAAAGCGCGGCCTGAGTAATGTAAAAGCTATATGCCATTTAGAAAAGACCATCTGGTGGGAAAATTATTTTACATTCTGACATTTCATAAGCAGATGCATGTGGATATTAAAGGCCATTGCAATGTGGCCTTAACAGGTTTTAAGAGGGTGAGATAAGATGAACACATATACACAGATTTTCTTCGGAGCTGGCACAGAGCAGCAGTCAGTAAGCTTATTGTTCGGAGGCACAAATGGTATTCAGAGAATTGTTTCTGGCATGCTCTGTCGATTGAGAGGAAAAGAAGATTGATAAGAAAGGTATTTTTGCTTCCTTTTCTTTGAACTGAACTATAGATTAAAGGAGAACTAAAGCTTGACTAAAGAAGTAGCTAGAAATGTTGACATTATGTTTTGTGCTTCTGTACCAGCCCAAGGCAACCACAGCCCTTTAGCAGTAAAGATCTGTGTCTCCAAAGATGCCCCAGTAGCTCCCCATCTTCTTTTCTGCTGATTCACTGCACATGCTCTGTGCTGCTGTCACTTACTGAGTTTAGGGAGCCACTCACAATATACAGTACACATAGAATAGAAATGTCACAATATAAGGCTGATTAGTAATTAATACAGATAATTACTTCATGGCAGCACAGAAACCAGTGCAATTAGCATCAGAATTGAATAATCAGCAAACCTGTAGCATCAGCTTATATTACAGCCAGGGAAGCTCATTTTCTGCTGGATAATTAGTGACGAGCCCTAAGCTTAGCTTCTCAACAGCCAATCAGAGCCCACTGAGCATGTGAGTGTCACAGACACTTTCCAAGATGGTGACCCCCTGTGACAAGTTTGAAGTCCTGGATCATTGCTGCTATTGACAAGCTCAAACTTTAGCCTCGTGCAATAAGTTCACTATATAAAATATGAAATTTTTAGCCATATTCGTTTTTTGGAGTTAGTTCTCCTTTAAACACTTCAAAGGGGAACTAAATTGCTGATGATGATAATGATGCCCTTTCCCTTCTAAGCCCTACAGCGGCCAGAATGATCCAATCAGATGGAGAGACCGGAGGGCTCAATTATGCCAAATATTTATCTGGACTTTTTTTAAGCACCTACAGTACAACTTTTCCTTCCACTTGCAGGACCTTATGTGTCTTCTTTTACTTACACTCAGGGGGTCTCCTGATTTGGGCTGCCATGAGCATCTATATCACCACTGGGGCTCCTCTAAGCTCTTCTACTGTCTAAACCCTCTACAGTGCACGCACTTCATAGAGACCCCCCCATCCCTAAACTCAGCCAAAAATACATTAAAAAAAAACACTAGAATATGATCAGGAAAAGTCGCTTGCATTCATTTGTGTTCAGTTCATTTTTACAAATTTGCCTGTTTAATTTTTTTTTTAAAACACAAATGAAAACAAATGAAATTTCAAACTGACAAGTTTGAAGTCCTGGATCATTGCTGCTATTGACAAGCGGAAACTTTAGCCTCGTGCAATAAGTTCAGTATATAAAATATGGCATTTTTAGCCATATTTATTTTTAGGGTTTAGTTCTCATTTAAAGTACAAAATGGTCTTTACTTTTCCTACCTCTCAGATGGAATAGTGTCACTTTAACACATTGCAAGTATATTTTGCTGTGTATATAATGTCATTTCTGAAGCCCATGAAAAACATAGTATAGTATTAAATTAAAAAAATATATAAACCGACTCACCGCAAATTTTGTAGATTCAAAAAAGCCGGTAAAGTATTTGCAAGCCTGGGTGCAGGAACTTAAATGGTATTCCAATACAGTACATTACAAATATTATACTGATATTACAAATACAGTATACATCATGCCAGTAAAAAAATGAAAGCTGAGCACTTTGTTTTACAGTATATGAATAAAAATTTATGATAGACTCACCCCCGTCTTAGAAATACTGTTTATTTGCTTTACAATTTGATTCTGCAGCATCAAGGCCATGTCGAGACTCTGGGGAGAAACAAGTTTATGGTTGGTTTCTAGTTATATTTCCTCCCTGGAGGTATAGCTGCTTCCTATTAAAGTTTATATAAGAGACTGATAAAAATATGAAAGACAAGAAAACTATTGCATTAGGAAAGGTTTAATGATAACTGTATAACATATGAGTGCTACGTTCTCAAAATATGTTGTAGTATAGGAAAGGAGGATCAGCACTCACTGTAGTACTGTGAAGAAGTGTCAATCTATTTCACACAATTTATATATGATAAGATGTAAAATTGTGTGAAATAATAAATTGACACTGCTTCACCGTACTACAGTGAGTGCTGATCCTCTGTTCATATATATATATATATATATACACATTTGTGTCCCAAACACGAGTAAGTCAAACCTGCTGCACTGTAAGTCCTGTCGGTGGAATAACAAGCACTTCCTTCATAAGGTTCAGTTTGCCGGGAGATGATTTGCCACAGCTCAGCACGGATATCATGGGAGTTGGCATGATGAATTCACTGGGTAACTACATAAAAAAGATAAAACAGGTAAAATTAAACATGTAAAATGGTTCAAGTTTGTCACAAAGCAAACAGCATTGATTGATGTATCATTGTATCTTAAGTCAAGACGTTCACCTTGAGCATAAACTGGTTTCCTCACAGATCAAGATCTTAATTGTATTCTATAATTTTCTTGCCTAAACATCTTAGGAACTCAGAGCAATCAGAGAACAAATTTTGAGGAAAAACTGATGCAAAAAAATAAATAAAACCATGTTTATTGGATTTAGCTAACTCTGTCCCACTGTCATCTGCCATCTTGAACCTGCATTGCTAGCTCAGGTGTCAATGGGGGCAGATATTGTATGAAGAAGACCATGTGCTACATATGCTCCTACTATACGCTTTGCTTCACTGGGAGCAAATATTCATGAACATTTTACATTTTCTTATAGAAAACAAACAACATATTGCAACTTCACTCTTGCACCTATATATACAATCATTTTCTGAGTGGCTTGCACATATGGGAGCTGGAATCAGACTTTCAATTCCTGAACTCCTGCAAATGTACAGCAATATAGAGGGCATGAACTGGCTTGCAGATGTTTATTCATGCATTTGCTGTTGGCATCTATAAAACTACTCTAAATCACATTACCAATGAAAAAAAACAGCAGTAGACGGGTGCCACAGGGTCAGAGAAATACAAATGTATTATCTTTTAACCATTCTGTCTCATGGCCATTTTATCACACACATTCTTACCATTCAATATCTTATAACTAGTCTATCCCAAACAACATAATCATTTTACCCCATAGGTGCTAATCATTCTATCACACAGCAGTGAATTTACTGCTGTTACTGAGGGACCTTCCCGGGGTCAATGGAGGACCAGCACCACCATTGCAGGAAAAGTGAAGTGGTGGGTGAGCGGTAGACATAACACGTTACTTTGAATCATTCTATCCAACACATTCAAACCACTGTATCCCACACTATCTAGCCATTGTATCCCACACATTCTAAACCATTCTATCCCATACAGTAGAAATATCCTATCCCATACATCTACAGTCATTCTGTTCAGCACATTATAATTACTGTACAACTCACTTTCCAACCATTTTATCCTGCACATGTGTCCTATTCTATACAGCACTTTCAAATTCTCTTTCTCCTATTCTTGACCATTCTATCCAGGGTCAGACATAGGGTCTATCTGCCGGCCCAGACCCGAACCCCGCTGGTGCTCCCCCAGGGCGCTGATCTCCCTCGCCGATGCACTGAAGGTATGTTTAATTTACACATGCTCAGGGGGGGTTACGGCAGGGGACCCCGATTCTATCTGCATTAAAGTATTCACCATGCTTTGCCTGAGTCTGACATCACTAAGATTAGTACAAATGCTTTATAGTATATTGAAAGACCTCCTAGGATTTTATGCACTGTTTATGTTATCTTGAAAAATTTGAGTGTATTTACTTTCTGGGTTTGCAGACATTTCCTTCTCAGACTACATGGTTACAACAACCATCTAGCTTACTTTACCCAAAACAAGTTCTGTAGCTTTAAAAAAATGTTCAGCAGAGGTCAAACCGTATTTCACTGTTGCTCTGGTAATGTCAGTTAAAAGCTCTATGACAAGCTTCCACTCAAATGTATTAAAGAAACTACACCAGGATTAGTATTCTGTACACACAAAAGACAATATCTGTTTATACACAAGGGTGAGGTTAGGAGAATACCTTTTCATTTCGTAAGGCTGCGATGTGTAAGTACAATGGTGTTTTGCCGAGAACAGAAGAGGCCTTAGCCACGGCAAGCGACAGAGCCCCTATAGCAGGACTTCCAGGTACAACTGGCTCTGGAGCTTCCTCGGGGGGAATAGGTTTCTCCATCACAACTGCCTTTTTACCTATGATAAAGTTACACGGGATTCATTTATATGAAAACATTCCAATCATGACATTTTGTCCAGAGGAATTAAACGTATTTATATTGTACAGGTTATTGATTGGTACCTTTGCCGCTTCCTTTCTTCTTGACCAGTGCAGGAGATGTGACTGGGGATGGTACAGGTTCAATTGCCATCGGTGAGGCTTCTCTTTCCATCTGTCGTCTTGCTTTTTCTTCTTCTATTTTTGGCTGATAAAAATCACTAAAAAAACACAGAGGGGTAGAATGCTGACAATTGAATGCAGAACAGGAGGGATTTATACAGTTTTAGTTAGGCACAATATGTACTCATGAGGGGCAGGTGAGTGTGTCCCTTCCAGTAACCAACCTTGAGCAACATTCAGACATGCAATTTAGGGTCCTATTGAGGACTTACTTACCACTGGCCCTAAGAACAGGACTAACCTGTGCCTGCCAAACTAAAGTCTGCTCCTCAAACCAATTTTTTTTTATCAGGTGCTTAGTGCAACCATTCTCTTGCACCCTGTTTTTTGCTTCTGCCTGAGGGCACTATAAATGACCCGAAAGATCTCTATCATTGGACCCTAGCTGGCATTTCTCTTTTCTAAAAGCACACTAACAAAGGACATTTTTACTCTAAACCTTAAACATGGCAGAGCTCAGATGTAAAATAACCCAGGCCCATGTGTTTTAAATTCCAAGAGTCCTGGGGTTCAGGGTTAGCTATCATGTACACTGGATGGGGATGCCTTAAATACAGAATCCCCTACCCATGATTAACACTTTCTTTGTCTTTTAAAAGATTCATTACATTTCCACTACACCTTACAGGATTTTTAAGCCCCTTTAAATATGATAAATTAGCCAATTCCACCCAAAAATGTATCAGATAAAAGCCTAAGTTAATGGAAGCAGAACTCAGATTCTAACTGCAGGCATTATCCAGAAAGCTCCGAATGACGGGAAGGCTGTCTCCCATAGACTCCATTATAATCAAATAATCCAAACTTTTAAAAATGGTTTCCTTTTTCTCTGTAATAATAAAAGAGTAGCTTGTACTTGATCCCAACGCCGAAAATTTGCCAGCTACAGGTTTGCAGCCATCGCAACACTTCGCCAGGCGTAAATTCGCTAGGACAATGGTAATTCCCTAAAGTGCAAAGTTGCTTCCAGGGCTCCGAACGCTGGCGATTTTCACTAGCTTTACTTCGGCAATCAAAGCGAAGATGCAATAGCGTTGCCTAATTTGTATACGGTGGGAAATGATAAAGTTAAAGTTAAATGATAAAGTTACATGGACATATATGTTGCAGCAAATACATTACATTACACAAGTCCAGGGAACCTTAATAAATAAAATAGAGTTGCTATATTGCCCTACACATGAGCCCACTGTATAGTTTATGTTCCATATGTTAGAAAATGTATGGGGGAACCCAGTTACCCAAAAGAAAATTTTACGGACCTTTCCAGGCTATCACTCTGAACAAAGGAAAAGACACCAGTGTTTTTTGGGACTTGGAAAAATTTTGCACTAAAAATTGAGCAAGTCCTATGCACTCCATGCACTTCGCCTGGTCTGAACTGGCAAAGGCAATTCCGGTGAATAAAATCTGTATTTGTGGCGTTACGTCCATACGTGAAAATTTGCCTGGTGTTAGAGTGTGAAGCAACGCTAGCGTCTATCTCCTTCGCTAGCGAAGTGACGCCTGTGCCCGTTAGGAAATCGCCAAAGTTCCAAAATGAAGTCACACTGGCGAATTTTCGCCAGCGTTAGTCACTTCGCCCTTTAGGGAATCTGCCCCTAAGATCTATTTAATCCTTATTGGAAGCAGAACCAGCCTATTGGGTTTATTTAATGTTTACAAGATTTTCTGGTAGACTTAAGGCATGAAGTTCTAATTATGAAAAGATCCGTTATCTGGAAAACTCCAGATCCAAAGCATTCTGGATAACAGGTCCCATACATGTACAAAGTAATGTCATTAATCTACCACCCTTATACACACAAATATTAATTTATACTTGCAGAAGCAACACAAATAATAAAATACCCCTTTTGATTCATTCCAGCGGCAGGCCAACATAAACTGTTCAGTACATTGTGAAAAGCTTGGATTGCTACCTACGAATGGAAATAATTAAACTCATTCCATTAAACATACCTAAATTGTTCCTAACATCAGCACAGCCTTTGCTTCCATCTGTTGTTAAATGGCTGGAGTTCAGCATGAAAATGTTTCGCATCTAATATGTATATTTAAGCCACATGATGGACGTCGAAAGGGACTTTGTTAATGTTTTGCAAAAAAAAGTTCACTTTAAGAGACCATGTACTGTACCTTCATGCAAAGACATCCCACTCCTTTTAATCACTGACATTTATTCCACTTTGATATTAGGTACATTTGAAACTAGGTTAAGAACAGAAAAAAAGCGAAATGGTAATGTGCCCTGAAATACACTGTTTGTGTTAAGAACAGAGAAAGAAAAAAAATGCTTAATATTAACGTGGACTGAAATACCTTGTTCTCCAAGGTTCAGCGGAAGAAAAAGAACATTAAAAAAAGAAGACTTTTAACTGTTCCTGCAAACTGCCCTATCGGGTCTAGATTTCTATACTGGATATTATCCAGTCGTGCAGAAAAGATAAGCACTAAACTTAAAACAGAAACATATGGATTATAATATTTACTATAGGTTACAACTGAAAACAGGTATCTGGAGTGCAAATACTAAAAGCAATAGCTTACCTTAGAAGTTGATCAATGTTATGTTGCTCATTGGGAGACATTCCTTTAAGCAATGGGCTTAAATCCGTTAACCACTGAATAGCTGTATCAGCTGAATGATTTCTTTCTTGCTCCAGCCCTTCTGATGCTTTAGGATGTTCTGAGACAGCTGAGATGACCGAAGAACATATCCGCTGCAGGGTAGGAATATAATAATACAAATAATTTATATGTAGTGCTTCTCATATGTAGGTGAGTTTAGCCTTAGTTTAAATATATGTCACACAATGGGGGTCGTTTATCAACACTTCGCAAATTTGCCCATGGGCAATAACTCATTGCAACCAATCAGATTGCTGCATTCATTGTTCTACTTGCAGCTAACTTTAAAAAGCTAATCACTGATTGGTTGCTATGGGTAAGTAAATTTGCCTAGTGTTGATAAATGAGCCCCAATGATGGGTGAGATGGAGGGGCCTGTAATAATGCATTTTTATTTTATTCATCTTCTAAATGTATTTTGCCTTCACTGATTCAATAAGACCATGTGACGCATACAAACTGTATGATGGACAAGTTGGGTTGCTAATTAACAAAAAGACTTGGAGTGTTCCTCGTATCTAGGTAAATTATGCCTTCACTGATTCAGTTATATCATGTCACTAGTGCTATAATAAGAGGCAGTGGCCTGTAACAAGTATTTATAGGAGGCAATTTTCATATCTGGGTAGATTTTGTCTTCACTAATTCAGGTATACAATGTGATAGGCATGATGGTGGGTAAGTGGCATGGGAGCTGTAATATGTCATTTATACAAGATGTTCTTCATAAATAGGAGTGGTTTGCCTTTACTGATTCAGATAATAATAATAATAATATGAGATTTTCTTCATATCTTTGCTTTCACTGGTTCAGTTATACCACGCATGATGGGCAAATGAATGGGGTCTATAACAAGTAGTTGATATGTGCTGCTCAAGGGTGTAACTACAGAGGAAGCAGACCCAGGAGGTATAGGGGGGCCCTATGAGGACCAAATAAAGAGCAACAACAACATATATAAGTAAAACAAGGCAATCTCTGGATATGTTGGGGGCCCTAAAATCAATTTGCTGTTGGGCCCAGTAACTGCTAGTTACACCACTGGTGGTGCTCATATCATATCATGGGTTTGGTTTTGACATCTGACACACATAAACAGAAGAGAGTTAAGCCTGTAACACACTGAATAATGGGTAAGTGGGAGAGGCCTATAGCAAGACATTTTTAACGGAATGCAGAGCTCTTCTGTTCCTGGATTATTTTATTAACCTTCTAACCCTAAATGCTTAATCCTAAAAATCACTGTAACTCTTTGGACAGGGATATAACCAGACGATGTGACTGTTGGGGTGATGCTGGGAGCTGGTGGATCATAAAAGAAACATCCATCATTTGTAGGGAGGCACTGAATCCAGGATTCGGTTAGGATTTGGCCTTTTTCAGCAGGATTCCAATTTGTCCGAATCCTTTTGCCCTGCCGAACCGGATCCTAATTTGCATATGTAAAGAGGGGAGAGAGACGCGGATGCGGAGGGGGAAGCAGAAAGGGAGGGGGACGTGGACGGAGAGGGGGAGATGAGCAGAGAAGGCCTTTGGCTAGCAAATTGTTCTCTATGCCTGTTAGTAAATTGGTGATGTCCCTGGGGATTGGATTTCTGCCGAATTTACGCTAGCGACGGGCCACGTCGCGCTTTAGTAAATTTGCCCCAAGGTGTTGATTGTATTAGTATGATTGGAGCTATGAGGAGTTATTAAACTGTCCAGGGAGAGGTGTTAAAACAGCATTGTATGTGTATATTTATGTACAGGTCATGAAATGAAAATCGTTTTCCTTCAAGGAAAAAGAAAATACAGCTTGAGTTGATTTGACTTATTACTACAGGTATGGGACCTCTTATCCAGAATGCTTGGGACCTGGGGTTTCCAGGATAACGGATCTTTCCGTAATTTGGATCTTCATACCTTAAGTCTACAAGAAAATCGTGTAAACATTAAATAAAACCAATAGGCTATTTTTGCTTCTAATAAATTTAATTGTTTTAAAAAATTTGGATTATTTGGGTAAAATTAAGTATATAGGAGACGGTCTTTCTGTAATTCGGAGCCTTAAGAATAACGGATCCCATACCTGTATAGATATACCATGACCTGGATGTATAAGAGTCTTCAGACTCTCTCCTATTCGTTCTCAGAATCAGAGACATGATCAATACCTTGTCCGAATTTTTCACTGTACAAGACACTTCCACTTCCACTGTAGGTTCCCCCGAGCCATCCAGAACTTTCCTCCCACGTATCTGGCATATTGTTGGGGGCATGGAGAACTGAGCGAAGTAATTTGCCTTGAATAAAGAACAGAAAGGTACAATCACTTTAAAATCAAATCGATTTCAGGACAGCAGTTTCCCCTTCCACGGTTCTGTGATTTCACTATGGGGTGGCAACTGCTTTTCTTTTAATTCTGACATTTTTTCAATCGAGATGCACTGCCGGTCAGTTTCTTAGTGTAAATTTACATTTATACAGGTATGGGATATCTGCAATTCTCGGGACCTCGGATCTTATCATAATTTGGATCTTCATAATTCATGTAAACATTAAATAAACCCAATAGGCTGGTTCTGCCTCCAATAAGGATTAATTATATCTTAGTTGGGATCAAGTACAAGCTACTGTTTTATTATTACACAGAAAAAGGAAATCATTTTTTAAAATGTGTATTATTTGGATAAATGGAGTCTATGGGATACAGCCTTTCTGTAATTCGGAGCTTTCTGGATAACGGGTTTCCGGATAACTGATCCCAAACCTGTATGATCACAATGTAAATGAACCCACCAGAATCTAAGGGGGCTAAGCAATTCCCAGGTAAGTTCTGTACTAGACGAGGACTAGAATGTTTAGATTTTAAAGGGGTGTTTCACCTTTAACTTTTAGTATGTTATAGAATGTATAATTCTAAGCAGCTTTTCAATTGGCCTTCATTGTTTGTTTTCATAGTTTTTGAATGATTTGTCTTTTTTCTTCTGACTCTTTCCAGCTTTCAAATGGAGGTCACTGACCCCATCTACAAAACAAATGCTCTGTAAGGCTACACATTTATTGTTATTGCTACTTTTTATTACTTTAGGCCTCTCCTATTCAACCAGATGGCTGAAATTGCAAACTGGAGAGCTGCTGAATAAAAAGCTAAATAAGTCAAAAACCACAAATAATAAATAATGACGACCCATTGCAAATTGCCTCAGAATATCCCTCTCTACATCATACTAACAGTTAATTTAAAGGTAAACAACCCCATTAAGCTCTTCTTGGCTGGCCCTGCCTAACCTCTTGTTTCAGTCATTGGTTGTATGTATGTAAGTGAATCTGTATATTTGGTGTATACACCAATTTATTTTAGCTGTTGCTTTATGAAATATTATTGATAATAATAACTTAATACAAGGCACTGGTACTCAATCAGGACCAGGAGCTTTTTCTGGATGAGTAATACATACACTTCTAGCCTACATACTAATTATAACAATCATAACACACACATATAACAAAATGTATGATCTGTAAGATATATATATATATTTATATGTGGGGGTTTGTTTGTGCATACAGATAATTGAGAAAACGTTGGACTTTACATAATGGTACTGAATGATGCCATCAATTTATGTTCTTCGTAATGTAACTTGTGACACACAACCCACTTACTTTGTGCATTATAAGAAATAATGTGTCCCTGCTTTCAATTAAATACAAATGAAAAGTCATCTTGGATTTCTCAGTGAATTATAATTAGGAATGCACCGAATCCACTATTTTGGATTTGGCCGAACCCCTGAATCATTCGTGAAAGGTTACCAAACCAAATCCTAATTTGCATATGCATATTAGGGGTATGATGGGGAAAATAATTCTTAACTTCCTTGTTTTGTGACAAAAAGTCGCGTGATTTCCCTCCCTGGCCCTAATTTGCATATGCAAATTAGGATTCGAAATTGATTCAGCTGGTCAGAAGGAATCTGCTTAATCCGAATCCTGCTGAAAAAGGAAGAATCCTGGTCGAATCCTGAATTCGGTGCATCCCTAATTCTAATAAACTTATCATTTACAGTAGGGGGTACATTATCCCTTATAATACATGAGTGATACTCAGAGTTTCCTGTATAACTCAGCCTGCAGCCTTGTGCCTTTATATGGTCACAGAACAACCCCTCAGTGACTTCTAATATCCTTATCATTTACAGTAGGGGGTACATTATCCCTTATAATACATGAGTGAAACTCAGAGTTCCCTGTATAACTCAGCCTGCAGCCTTGTGCCTTTATATGGTCACAGAACAACCCCTCAGTGACTTCTAATATCCTTATCATTTACAGTAGGGGGTACATTATCCCTTATAATACATGAGTGATACTCAGAGTTCCCTGTATAACTCAGCCTGCAGCCTTGTGCCTTTATATGGTCACAGAACAACCCCTCAGTGACTTCTAATATCCTTATCATTTACAGTGGGGGGTACATTATCCCTTATAATACACGAGTGATACTCAGAGTTCCCTGTATAATTCAGCCTACAGCCTTGTGTCTTTATATGGTCACAGAACAACCCCTCAGTGACTTCTAATATCCTTATCATTTACAGTAGGGGGTACATTATCCCTTATAATACATGAGTGATACTCAGAGTTCCCTGTATAACTCAGCCTGCAGCCTTGTGCCTTTATATGGTCACAGAACAACCCCTCAGTGACTTCTAATATCCTTATCATTTACAGTGGGGGGTACATTATCCCTTATAATACACGAGTGATACTCAGAGTTCCCTGTATAATTCAGCCTACAGCCTTGTGTCTTTATATGGTCACAGAACAACCCCTCAGTGACTTCTAATATCCTTATCATTTACAGTAGGGGGTACATTATCCCTTATAATACATGAGTGATACTCAGAGTTCCCTGTATAACTCAGCCTGCAGCCTTGTGCCTTTATATGGTCACAGAACAACCCCTCAGTGACTTCTAATATCCTTATCATTTACAGTAGGGGGTACATTATCCCTTATAATACATGAGTGATACTCAGAGTTCCCTGTATAACTCAGCCTGCAGCCTTGTGCCTTTATATGGTCACAGAACAACCCCTCAGTGACTTCTAATATCCTTATCATTTACAGTAGGGGGTACATTATCCCTTATAATACATGAGTGATACTCAGAGTTCCTTGTGATCATACAAGTTCCCATGATGCTCAGCGGCAGTGCCACGTGACTTGTATTACAAACTGTATGGAGCCATCTATTGTAGAGCAGCAGTAGCAGCAGGAGACAGTCTTATCCCGGACATACCAGGTGCCCATAGACATCCTCAGGGCCCAGACAGAATGTGCTGTTCAGCGCCTCCTCCAGCCTCTCCGGTACATTGCGCTTTCGGTAGAATTCGGCAGCCGCTTGTTTCAGCTCGTAACGTTCTCTGGCCTTTCGGGCCGCATCCCCAGTAACTCGGTAACTCATATTCTTAGGGTCTATGTCGGCTATTGAATCCGCTTTGAGCGTTACTATGCAACGCGTCAAGCTTCCGCCGTTGCTAGGGAACGTATCACGTGGATGGAAGGGTCTCCTATCTCGCTGGGTGGATTCGCGCATGCGCATCCATTCATTGCCTCCGTTTATGTTTGGCGGGAATGGGATGTGAGGTACTTTTTATGGGCCAGAAAATGGAATGGAGTTCTCTGTGCTCCTTGAATGAACCTTTGCTCCTCTTAGTATTTATGTATATAAATCCAGCAGTAATTAGCAAGTGAGCAGCAGGCCCTGTGCAATATTGTTCTCTCTCTACTGGTTAATTGTCTCCATTTGCAGAGGCTTTGCTGTGTGGATGGGCAGGTGTTGTGTAATGACTTGTTTAGATGTTGTACCTACACTTGTCATCTGCTCTCATCCACCATCTCATACTCCTTGACTGGCTCTAACCCCAAGGCTATGGTTGCCCTCTGGCTCGTATTTTATTTGCCTGGCCTGTGATATGATCCCAATGTAATTAATAGGGAATAAAGATAAATATATAGGAAGGTCAGTGATCCCAATGTTATTAATAGGGAATAAAGATAAATATATAGGAAGGTCAGTGATCCCAATGTTATTAATAGGGAATAAAGATAAATATATAGGAAGGTCAGTGATCCCAATGTTATTAATAGGGAATAAAGATAAATATATAGGAAGGTCAGTGATCCCAATGTTATTAATAGGGAAGATAAATATATAGGAAGGTCAGTGATCCCAATGTTATTAATAGGGAATAAAGATAAATATATAGGAAGGTCAGTGATCCCAATGTTATTAATAGGGAATAAAGATAAATATATAGGAAGGTCAGTGATCCCAATGTTATTAATAGGGAATAAAGATAAATATATAGGAAAGGTGGCAACTCTACCCGTGACATTTACAGTGGGAGGCTGAAATATTCCATGTTCCTCATCCCTCTATCCTGGCACAGTGACAAAGAAACTCCTTTTCAGATATCGGGGCGGGGGCTGTGTTATGTAAACGTTACTACGTCCAATATTTTAATTTTGACTCCCTTGACACCATTTGTATTGGCATGAGCAGAATATCATGTGAACATTACTCTCCCATCATCAGGGCCAGATTTCAAACTGAAACACCCATCGTCGGACTGGGCCGGTGGGAAAAAACCCGGTGGGCCCAGGCAGCATCGCTGGACATTGCTGGCACTCCTGACCTCCCCCCGCCCAATCGCGTAATGAAGGCACAATGCAGGTACACGCCAGTGGGGGAGGGGAGACAGTTTTCAACCTCAGTTGCTACAGTATGATAGTGAAGCAATGTTTCATAGTATAATAGATGACTAAACTGGAAGGGATATACTGCAGAGGCCAATGGCTTGGGCCCCATATATACGGGAGGCAGCAGCTGTAGGCACCAGCAAGTATAGTGGGGAAAAACTTTAACAGTAGGTCAAGGTGCAGACAGAAGGGCACAATGGTGATAGGCCGAGACAGAAAGAATGTCAAGATGGCAGCAGTAGGGTAAGATGGTTAAGTAGAACAAGATGGCACCAGTAGGACAGAAGAGAGAGTGGTACAAAATGGTGCAATGCTTTTTATCAGAGAGTTGACAACCTACAACCCTTCAGTTGGTTATCAAGTCCAGCTCCGAATGTCTGCTTGTCCCCATCCCCACCACTTTTAAAGACCTCCCTGGGGATGGAAGACCAAAAAAATAAGCCACGTTATCTTTCTGCTTTCCTATTATTTTGTAACTGGGTGACTTATGGAATGATATTTTCACAAATATTAAGCCCTGCCATTCCTGTTCCGAGGCATTGACTTCTGAAAGAGCACTGCTTTTCTAGGGTTTACAGTCTTACAAGCTCTCCGTAGTGCAAACTGATAGAAATTGATGACTGAAGGACGAGTAGATTATAGCCTGTGTCACATCAAGAAAATGTAAATCAACCTGCTAAGCGCACAAGTGAAACACTCAACATTCTCTTAATTAAATGCTTTTTATTTTGCTATTCATTGTTAAATAAAGGCAAGACTTGTGATTTTTACAATTGCCCGTAACTTGGCAGTGGCAAATAAGCTGCCTCATAGGTATGTGTCTGCTCTGAGGGGCCTGGCTGCGACATTGTACAATATCACCGGATAACCACATACCATTTTATATTTCCGTACAAATAATATTCTTTTCTGTATGTATTGAAAGTGATACTAATTACAAAATCTATGTGATCTTGCAGAATCAACGTAAAAATTGCAAGGATAAAGGTATGATGACTGCTACCACTGAGTGTAGCGTTATTGTCTGCCCCTAGGGACGGGCTAAAGGTCTTTCTATGGAGGTTTGTGTTTCTTTGGGGGTAGAAGATAATAATGTGAGTTTAAGTTAATCTCAGTAAAGTGATGACAGATCCTATGGGAGTGCCTAAAGTTAGCCATACACTCAGGCGGTTATATAGCAAAGGTCTAGTTGTCTAGACCTGACAACTAGACCTTTGAACCTTGACCCTTGAATTTTCAAGGTTATTTTTGGTCAAAAATCTACTTTTCTTGTTAAAAAAAAATTCACATTTTTCAAGATTTATTATACCTCGACCCTGGAAATAGCTTGAATCTGAAAATACACTTGTCAAGGTCATGTAGGAGTCAATAGCAGAGGTCCCTTGAGGTTTCACTTGAAAACTTGATCAATTCGAGTGATTCAAGTTTTTTTTTTGCTGAAAACGCGATCAATTTGAGTTCTCGGTTGCTAACATCCGAACTCGCTGATTTGAGTTTTTTTCCATTCAAGGTTTTTCTTAAATTTGGAACCATTCTAGTTGTTAGTTCATTCAAGGGTTTAAAAAAGCCGAATTTCGACCTAAATAAATAAATAACCACCTTAAAGATCAATTCATTTGTGGAAGGTCTTTGCCAGATTTGGCCACAGTGGGGATAATCAGGGTGATCCAATCTTTGACCTGGGCTTTATACTACCGGGATACTACCAGTGATTTTCCTGATAATGTTAAACCCAAGGAGTTGTCTGAGACTGAAAACAGAGAATGGGGAGGAAAATGGGAGAAGAAGAAGTTGGTGAAAAGTGGAGAGAAGAGAAAGACAGACAGAGAAAGTATTTTTTACTTTGAATTGGAGCCAGTTGCCAATTGATACTTGGACTATCGAGAAATACAATTATTTAATCTCTCAGTCTGTCATCCTAAAGGTCCCCATAGACGCAAAGATTTCTCTTGCCGAACTATCGATTTTAGCGAAGTCCGACCTATCCGTCAAATTATTGTGAAGTTAGTGGGATTCGAACAATCGTACATGTTACGATTTTTCTTCAGAAAATTGATCGGCCGGGTTAAAACATCTTTATCGGTCCCAGTACAATCTATCTATGTTTGCAGGGCCAAGCAGGCAACTACCCTTCAGTTTTGCTGGCAATATCGCCTGAAATGGTCTTTTTAGTTGATGGACACATCATACATTTAAACTATCATTTCAAGATTATCATGGTCTGACGATAACGATTGGATCTTTTAAAAATCTTTACATCTATGGCCAGCTTAAAGGGATACTGTCATGGGAAAACATGTTTTTTTCAAAACACATCAGTTAATAGTGCTACTCCAGCAGAATTCTGCACTGAAATCCATTTCTCAAATGAGCAAACAGATTTTTTTATATTCAGTTTTGAAATCTGACATGGGGCTAGACATTTTGTCAATTTCCCAGCTGCCCCTGGTCATGTGACTTGTGCCTGCACTTTAGGAGAGAAATGCTTTCTGGCAGGCTGCTGTTTTTCCTTTTCAATGTAACTGAATGTGTCTCAGTGAGACATGGGTTTTTACTATTAAGTGTTGTTCTTAGATCTACCAGGCAGCTGTTATCTTGTGTTAGGGAGCTGCTATCTGGTTACCTTACCATTGTTCTTTTGTTTGGCTGCTGCGGGGGAAAAGGGAGGGGGGTGATATCACTCCAACTTGCAGTACAGCAGTAAAGAGTGATTGAAGTTTATCACATGACTGGGGGCAGCTTGGAAACTGACAATATGTCTAGCCCCATGTCAGATTTCAAAATTGAATATAAAAAAATCTGTTTGCTCTCTTGAGAAATGGATTTCAATGCAGAATTCTGCTGGAGTAGCACTATTAACTGATTAATTTTGAAAAATTTTCTTTTCCCATGACAGTATCCCTTTAACAATGCCAGGTTGCTAGGGTTATTGTGCCTTATATATAACAGTATATATATATATATATATATATAAAATTGATGTATTCAATTTCTTTAATCACTCCTGTTTGTTTCACTTTATTTTTATTTATTTATTTATTTTACTTTTGTATTCGATATATACATTTTCTCACGTATGTTTGGTTTTCACTTATGCTGTCACACTCACGTCACTTGCTCTGCTTTCGGTGTTGCTTTTTAGTTCCCGCCACACTGGGTATTTATTGCGTTTGTTTGACTTGCTTTTCACTTTGAGAAAGGCTGTTGCATCAGCCGAAACGTCAGCGATTGTCCACAAATCCAAAATCCATTTATTTCTCCTAAGACCTGCAAGTGCGATCTCTATAATCTCCACTGATTCTACTTTATCGAGGACTGCACCCAGGCATCGGTGACTTCAGTATCGTGAGTGCCGTTTCTTCGTACTACTATATATATATATATATATATATATATATATATATATATATATATATATATATATATATATATATTCTTATGTATAACATACTAAAGATTAACTTAATGTCTTTAATATTAATGGCTATAGAATGAGGGTCCTTCAGACAGTAAATATACCTCCTGAGAATGAAAGGAGGGTTGAAGGTCGCAGGATGGAGCTGGAAGTACAAGTTGTGATACTAGTGTGACTTGTATATCAGATCTCTAAGGCTTCACTAGGACTGAGCTCACTAATATATACCGTAATGATATATTGCATCATTTGACATTAGACCATTGTTCCAGATGCAAATTTTTGCAAAGTATGCCATTTAATAGGCATAAACATTACGGTGAGCGGGTCTCTTATAATTTGGAGCAGTCTGATATTCCTAATCTAAAGGTCAATAAAAACCTGATTTTTATATTTATAGTGTACTGTGATGGAGTTGCTAGTTAAAGTCTAGAGATCTTACAAGCCACCCTTGGTCAGTGGGTTAAACCATACAGCAGGTCATTTATCTGTACTGGCTGCAGTTGTTTTGCAAATGTTTAAATGAAATCTGATAAACAAATGCAGCATCCACAGGAAGATTATGTCTGCAGTGGCTAAATAACAGCATCAAGCAGTTCAAGAAGGCAGCAGCAACAGCAGGGGCTGGACATGTCTCATTCCCTCATTATGTGCTTGACACCAGCTGGGTGTGAAATGAATAGAAGCCTTGTACTGACAAACAGACACATGCTTCTCAGAACCAAAACGACATCTTCTGTCAGTTTAAATCCCCCTCAAAACAAGGCTTGACTGAGTAAAGCTTATTTATAGTTTATGCAGGAAGGCTCCATCAGAGAGGGAAAAATAAGATTATATCAATCAGGGGAGTCCATTGTGCAGCCCTTTCGTACAGTTGTCTAAATAAAGTAAATATCATCAAAATCTTCATCAAACGGGGGATTCATTGGGGTTTTTTTTTATTAGTAGGGCAGCACCAGTATTCACTAATAATACTTGTTGCATGGTCTTGTAGTCATCAAAAACTAACCATGACTTTAAATGACTATTGCTCATGGTGGGCCATTCCTCCGAATGCCATCTGGTCTGCGAAAACAAATGTACAAGGTAATATAAATGAGTGGATTAATAAAGCCACAGAAAAGGTCAATTCAAGATAAGGTGACAAGCCACAACGTAACATTTCTCTATTACATCCAATATTGGGGTGACAGTGCTAGTGTGGAGGAAGAATCAGAGAATGAATTGTTGGGCTTGGGTATGTCTTACCTTTACCAATTCTGAATATTAAATGAGACTGCATGACTAGGCTGAAATAAGAGGCCACTGAATAAGTCTAACATAGACTACTACTTTATGAGTAAAGGTCTTTCGTAGGCTATGACTGCTTGGATACAGATCTCACATAGGCTTAAAACCAATACATGTTAACTAGACTCAGACTAAATGAATATGGGTCTTATTTAGCTTCTACTGAATGAACAGAGGTCTTCCTTAGAATGAGCACCTAGATGAGACTGCATGACTATATAGGCTGAAAATAAATAAATATTGATCTTACCTTCGATGAGACTGAATAAGTACAGGTCTTAAAGGAGAACTAAACCCTAAAAATGAATATGGCTAAAAATGTCATATTTTATATATAGTGAACTTATTGCACGAGGCTAAAGTTTCAGCTTGTCAATAGCAGCAATGATCCAGGACTTCAAACTTGTCACAGGGGGTCACAATCTTGGAAAGTGTCTGTGACACTCACATGCTCAGTGGGCTCTGATTGGCTGTTGAGAAGCTAAACTTAGGGCTCGTCACTAATTATACATCAGAAAATTAGGTTGGTCTGTAATATAAGCTGATGCTACAGGGCTGATTATTAAATTCTGATGCAAATTGCACTGGTTTCTGTTCTGCCATTCTGTATTAATTACTAATCAGCTTTATATTGAGACATTTCTATTCTCCAGATATCAACCAGAGAAGACTTTTCACCAATATCTCCATAGCTTATGAGAATTCTGGCCTCAGAAATGTGATTACCCTGGACAATGAAAAGGCCTTTGATTCTGTTGAGTGGAATTTCTTGAGGGCAGTAATGGATGTGATGGATCTAGGGGCAAACTTTAAGAAATGGGTCAGTGCATTATACGACTGACCCAGGGCTAGGGTTCGAACCAATCACAAACCTCCAAACCCTTTACACTCTCTCGTGGTACTCATCAGGGTTGCCCCCTCTCGCCCTTATTGTTTGCTTTGGCTATGGAGCCTCTGGCGATGTTACTCAAGGAAAACCCCGGGGTGGCCGGCCTAAGGTTAAATGGGAACACGGAAAAAGTTGCAATGTATGCAGATGATACATTACTGTTTTTAGAAAATCCATATGAAGCATTTGGGATTGTCCTAGAACTAATCAACAGACACACTCTTTGCTCTGGATTGAAAATAAACTGGAGTAAATGAGCAAAGTTTCTTATAGATGACTTTAGCATAGATCAACAGAAACTCCCATTCCCAATACAGCAAGTAACATCGTTCAGATATGGGGTATTGGTACACAAAGACTTAGGAAAATTTCAGGAACAAAACTTAAACCCTCTCATCCACTTGAATCCAAAATTTCGATTTGGTCCACTGTAAATTTGTTCAAGATGCTCATGTTGCCTAGGTTCCTCTATATATTTCGGAAAATTCCCACAACCTTACCTGCTACCTTTTTTCGACGACTTGACAAAATTCTCTGTACTGGGCTGGGAAGACCCTAGAGTTGCTTTGACAACGTTACAACTCCGTTTAGATGTAGGAGGTCTGGCTGCCCCAAATCTAAATCTATACTATCTAGCCGCTAAGGCAGTGTCTGCGGCGTGGTGGACAACCCCGTCTCAAGGCAATGCCGCTATTAACTTAGAGGCCTCTCTGGTAGGATCTTATGAGATGCTTAAAAACATATTATATAGAGGGGTGAAGCAAAATGTAGGGGTTACAGTTCTAATGAAGGCAACTGTTCTCTCTTGGAGAATGGCTTGCCGCCGATTCCCTAAGAATCATAGTCAATGCTCCAAATATATGCCACTGTGGTTTAACCCCAATCTCCCTCAGCTGAGAAGTGTCCTGGACCCTAGGGTGTGGGCCTCCTGGGGAATTAAGTACATAGGCGTTGTCATAGTTCAAGGCAAACTCCTATCTTTTGCAGCCCTACAGGAGAAATTCTCTCTCCCACATAATATGTTTTTCAGGTACCTACAACTGAGACACGCCATTCAAACCCAGTTTGGTGGTGCAGTGTTAGACCCTTGAAAAACACTTATCCACCTTTTACAATACCCTCCTTAGAACAAATAAAGATCCATTGCCGAAATTGAGGGAGAAATGGTAAACAGACATACCGAATATTGATACAGAAGTATGGAAGGAAACCCTGGAGTCAGTTTATACCCCTTTAATTAGTGTTAAAGATAGGATGATACAATTTTGATTCTTGCATGGGACTTACCTGACCCCTCATAGGTTGCATAAGATACATAACAGTGTGCCAGACCTCTACCCTAAGTGTGGATTTACTCCTGTCAATTTTATCCATATGGTATGGCAGTGTCCTCATATCCAGAACTACTGGGGTGAGGTAGCTGCAGAAATAAGTCACACCTTAACCCTTATCATACAAATGGACCCACTAGCCATCCTCCTAAACCAAATTGGGGATATTGCCCCCTCTACAGCAGAAAAGCATCTGTTAACCTTTCTGTTCATACAGGAAAAAAGATTGATAGCCATGAAGTAGAAGTCTAGAAGACAACCCACCAATGGCTGGATCTAATTAACCAAAACCTCCCGTTATACAGAATCACCTTTTACAAATGTGGATGCCCCAATAAGTTTGAAAAGATTTGGTCAGTTTGGGTAGATGAACATCTTCCAGCAGCATAAATAAGTATACTTGGCTATATATGTGTAAGAAGTAGTACTTTCCATTTGCTCTTTTACTTTTTGCTCTCCTGAATTTTGCTAATCCATTGATGAGAATGACAGCAGTTTAAGGTTAAAGCAGTTTATTAAAGGCACACAATACAAGACTGATATTAAAAGGTACAAGTAAGGATGGAACTAGATATAAAATATACTGTCATTTTATAACATATGTTGTTATTAGGTTAAACTTGATAACCTGAATGTAACCTGTAATTCAAATGTGCCTCAATAAAAAATATTTGTTAAAAAAAAAAATATTAATCCAGCTTGACATGAACTTGAATTTAGACATAGGGGCAAATTCACTAAGATTCATAGTTGCGCTGCACTTCGCCGCACTTCGCCACACTTCGCCAGGCTTAGTTTCGCCAGCGCTCCGCAAATTCACTAAAATCCGAAGTTGCGCTCAGGGGTAGCGTAAGGTTGCGAAGTTGCGCTAGCGTTGATTCGCTAAGCGAAGTGAATTTACGCTAGCGATGGCTAATTTGCATACGGCGCGAAATTCAAATTTCAATGGAGGAATATGTAGCAGCACTACAAATGCCTGGGAAACCTTCAAAACATCAAATAAAATTTTTATTTTGCCCTACACATGTGCCCACTGTATAGTTAAGTTGCCATGAGTTAGGAAATGTAGGGGGGAAGGAGGGGAGCCCCAAAAAATTTTTCGATCTTTTTCAGCCTATCACCCATAATATAGAAAAAACGCCAGCGTTTTTTGGGACTTAGAAAAAATTTGAACTTTTTTTGAAGCAATCCCTATCTACTCTATTGCGCTTCGCCTGGTCTGAGGTGGCGAAGGAAGTCTAGCGTAAAAGGTAGCGTTCAGTACAATGCGCGCGTTAGTGAATTTGCGTAGTTACGTCCTTTGCGAAAATTCGCCATGCGTAAGGGTGCGAAGTAACACTAGCGAATTTACGCTAGTGTTCATTAGTGAATTTGCGAAGTAACGAAAATGACCAACGCTAGCGAATTGACGCTAGCGTTAGGCGCTTCGGCGCTTAGTGAATTTGCCCCATTGCCCAGTCCTAGAGGGGCCTAAATTTGGAACTTGCTTAGGCTCAAGTCGAATGATTATTTGTCTTACCTACAAAAAAGCCTGAATGAAAGAGCTCACACTTGTGCATGTTGAGTATGGTGTCACATTAGTAAACAACCCCATTGAAACAAACTATTAATGTGTGACAGGTACCCTTAAAAGTTCCTAACACTTTTAAACAAAATACCTACTTTTTATAATATCCCAGTTCTCAACATTTTAGCCCAACAACTCATTCTCTGCTCAGCGTGGTAAAAGAAACAACGGGTTGCGAAAAGAACAAAACAGAAAATCCATATACATGGCAGCGAGAGCCACGCAAGCAAACGCCCACCAAATATTTGTAGGCAAACGATTCATTCGTTAGAAACCTAAGTGTGTTTGTTGTCAGAAAGCTCACAGCTGGACGCAGCACAAAATGGTCTGAAGATATTCACTTAACAGACTCTAAATAGTGGTCTTCATTTTTCTATCTCCCACCATACACTGGCAGAGCCCCTGCTGAGGGCATTTTTCGTTTCTTTTTCTTTTTTTTAAGCCGAGGGCAGAGCAAAAAAAAGAGAAGGCATTTATTTAGATGACTGAAAATGGAAAGGTCATGATAACGCGTGTTAATTGTTCATAATAGACATGAATATTGTCATAATTATTTTAAAGCACAATTAGCGACCTTAAAAGCATTTTCTCTATTCATGACCACATAAAACAGATCCTGGCCTATCTTGTCTTGGTGAAAAGAATCCTAGACAATAACATGCAGCAGACGCAGGCTTCTTACTGAATCTAGCAAGAAACAATTCCGCCGTGTCTAATTAATTTATCTGCCAATGGTGGAAACATCTGGCATGTTCTATACTAAGGATGCTCTGCCCTGTTCATGAACGTGTTATCCCTGAAATCAGCCACCGAAATCAATAGGAAGTTTAGCAGATTAGTTCAGGATTAGGGAGTCGAATCTCAGAGAAGATGCACACGGGTCATTAAGTGCAAGTTTGCCTTTTGGAAGTAGATGCTGATTGGACCAGAAGACGCTTTAAAGCTGTAAAAGCTTTGTTACTTTTTTAATTTCAAGATAAAATTTGAGTTCTGTTATTAAGACCATCAGTTGTATCTTTGAAATGTGAAGTGTTATAAAGTCACCAGTGAGGAGGTCTCTTCTGCAGCCAACATAATATTTTATTTGATGGCTGATGCTAATCAATTGTAATAAAAATGTTACATGAAAAAAGTGATTTTATGGCCTGTTAGTCTCCAGCTTTGTTTATCTGTTTATGATTCCACTGTATCTTAAATTATGGATTTGGCATTTCCCTAGTTTCTCAATAAACAACAGTCCCTGACCCCCTGTAGCTTATAGTTTTAACTCTCTACCAGACATGCGTAGTATAGTCAGTTTTGGGCTGTGGAATAAACCAACACAGATATTTATATAGAGATTAGACATAGAGATTTATTAAAGGGATACGGTCATGGGAAAAAACGTTTTTTTCAAAATGAATCAGTTAACAGTGCTGCTCCAGCAGAATTCTGCACTGAAATCCATTTCTCAAAAGAGCAAACAGATTTTTTTATTTTCAATTTTGAAATCTGACATGTGGCTAGACATATTGTCAATTTCCCAGCTGCCCCAAGTCATGTGACTTGTGCTCTGATAAACTTCAATCACTCTTTACTGCTGTACTGCAAGTTAGAGTGATATCACCCCCTTCCTTTTCCCCCCAGCAGCCAAACAACAGAACAATGGGAAGGTAACCAGATAGCAGCTCCCTAACACAAGATAACAGCTGCCTGGTAGATCTAAGAACAACACTCAATAGTAAAAACCCATGTCCCACTGAGACACATTCAGTTACATTGAGAAGGAAAAACAGCAGCCTGCCAGAAAGCATTTCTCTCCTAAAGTGCAGCCACAAGTCACATGACCAGAGGCAGCTGGGAAATTGACAATATGTCTAGCCCCATGTCAGATTTCAAAATTGAATATAAAAAAAATCTGTTTGCTCTTTTGAGAAATGGATTTCACTGCAGAATTCTGCTGGAGCAGCACTATTAACTGATTCATTTTGAAAAAAAAATTTTTTCCATGACAGTATCCCTTTAAGGTTTACTTTCAAAAACCAAATCTTCTTTTAGGAAAAATAGCAGCATGTTTTATTTATGAACAGTTCATTGGTCAACACATTTGAATTAAAGTTTTCACAATCCCGAAGTTTCAAGATTTTTGGTACATTGTGAACTCAAAATGATCTGTGAACTCAAAATGATCTACCGAGCTGCCAGTATCAATGGAAAATGCATATTCAGGATTTTGCATGTGTATAATCATGTTTTTATTTCCTCGAAAACTCCAAATGGCTTGAGAATACATAGAAAGCATGAAAATTGCAACAACTGAACACAATTGCAACTAACCTATTCATGAATTTTCTTGGAGATTTATCTTGATTTTGTGTGATTTAATAACTGCGACTGTGTGATCTTTCATAATTGTGCCCCATAGTGTCAAGCTCACAATCGAATGTAAGGCTGTAGCCGTCCAAGAGCAAGATAGAGACTTGTGGTGCTACTTATAAAATACTAAATAGCTACAACTCTATAAACCTTGGTAATTCAGGGGTAATTCAGGACTTGAGAGCTGTGGTTGTAGAGCATAACATTGATTATAAATACTAGAGCTGAAGGTAAGGACAGCCATGTATCCAAAAGGCCAGCCCAGTGGGTAAATAAACCAGAGACAGCAAATTACAAATATTTATGCATAAGCTATATGCGCTTTTGTCTCTGAATTTCCTTGAGTAACATTACCCCAATCCGATGCCTCTAAAATGACTGAAAAGGAAAAACTGAAGGATATCTAGCCTCATCTGTCTCCTGGAATATGTGAAAGAAGATATTGGTGGGATGCAGGAGTTTGGTTGTTTCTAGTTCATCTGTGATCTACAGGTATTTGTGGGATATTACTGCCTCCTGGTGTCTGTCTGTAAGGCTGGGCCAGGAAGGAAAGGTAAAGCAGAAGCAGAGAGATGTAGGAATGACTTGGACTAGAGATGCACCAAATCTAGGATTTGATTCTGCATTGGGCTGAATCAGTATTCAGTAACTAAAGCTCTGTCTCCATCTTGTCCTCCAGTGTCCATCGTGCCCTACTTTCTCAATCTTGCCCTACCATCTCAGTCTTTTCCTGCTGTCTCCAATTTGTCACACTGTGTTTGTCTCGCTCTACTGTTTCCATCTTGCCCTACCATCTCAATCTTGCCCTACCACCTCAGTCTTTTCCTACTGTCTCCAATCTGCTGTCACCATCTTCTTCTGCTTTTTCCATCTTGCCCCACTGTCTCATATTGCCTTACTGTCTCCATATTTTCCTACTGTGTTCACCTTGCTCTATTGTCACCATATTCCTCTGCTGTCTGTCTTCATCTTTTCCGACTGTGTTCACCTTGCTGTACTGTCACCATCTTTCTGACGCTGTTGATCTTGCTCTACTGTCACCATCTTTTCTGCTTTCTCCATCTTGTCCTACTGTCTACATATTTTCCTACCGTGTTCACCTTGCTCTACTGTCACCATCTTCCTTTGCTGTCTCCATCTTTTCAGACTGTGTTCACCTTCCACTGCTTTCTCCGTCTTTTCCGACTGTGTTCACCTTGCTCTACTGTCACCATGTTTTCCGACTGTTTTCATCTTGCTCTACTGTCACCATCTTCCACTGCTTTCTCCATCTTGGCCTACTGTCTCCATCTTTTCCTACTGTGTTCATTTTGCTCTACTTTCACCATCTTCCTCTGTTGTCTCCATCTTGCCATACTGTCTCAATCTTGCCCTACTGTCTCCATCTTGCCATACTGTCTCAATCTTGCCCTACTGTCTCCATCTTTTCCTTACTGTGTTCATCTTGCCCTACTGTCACCATCTTCCTCTGCTGTCTCTATCTTGCCCTACTGTCTCAATCTTTTCCTACTGTCTCAAATTTGTCCTACTTTCTCTGTCTTCTGTGTTTATCTTGGTCTACTGTCACCATCTTCTACTATCTTCATCTTCCATAATGTCTCCATCTTTTCCTACTGTTATAATATTGCCCTACTTTCTCCATCTTGCCCTACTGTCTCCATCTTTTCCTACTATCTGCATGTTGCTCTACTGTACTTGTTACCCCCTACTCTTCTTATCTACTGTTGTTGCCCTGTGGGTCCCAAATACATGTTGGCCCTATTTGGGCCCCTGAAGAGAGCTTTTGTTCCCACAATTTAAAGTTGTTCTAAAACACACATTACAATCAATGTGGAAATACTGTTTCCATGCAGTCTAAAATGAATGTCTGAAATGACAGAAAATATGTAATATTGTATCACAGAACATGTTTAAGTAAGGACTGTGTTTATCAGTTAACTGATGTTTTTTTTTAACATGAGCCTTGCCTGGCACTTAACTCCATTGTTTCTCTGTAGCATTAACTCTGCTAAGTGGCAGCTGAAAGCTTCCATCTTTAAAACATCAGTTGCCTAATACAAGTATCTCCTCCATCAAGCCAAGTATTGATTCTTTCAGAGAATGCCGTTTTATAAAGGACTGACTCAATATTATCTCTCCCCTCTCTTGACAGCTAATCAGTGATGTTTTCTGTTTAAGTCTCCCAGTTTGCAAACTCTGGGTGTATATTAGACCTAGCACAAAATAAACCCACAGAAATAAAGTGGGGGCTTATGGGAGGATAGGAGGTACCTGCAATATACCACTAAATATATCTTACTACTGTTTGTATTTATATGATATGGGGGTGTCTATATATTATACAGTTACTGTCTGTGTGTATATGATATGCGGGGTGTCTATAATGTATACAGGTTACTGATCCTGTGTGTATATGATATGGGGGTGTCTATATATTATACAGGTTAACTGTCTGTGTGTATATGATATTGGGGGTGTCTATATATTATAGCAGTTTACTGTCTGTGTGTATATGATTGGGGGTGTGTGCATATATTATATTCAGTTATCTGTCCTGTAGTCTACTGATATGGGTGTTATATTTACTGTCTGTGTATTGATATGGGGTGTCTACTATATTTATACGTTACTGTCTGTGTGTATATGATATGGTCCTCGTTCTATATATTATACAGTTACTTGTCTGTGTGTATATTGATATGGGGGTGTCTATATATTATACACTTACTGTCTGTGTGTATATGATGTGGGGTGTCTATATATTTATTACTTACTTCTGTGTGTATATGAATGGGGGGTGGTGTGTACTTATATTATACAGTTTACTGTTCGTGTATATGATATGGGGTGTCCTATATATTATACAGTTACTGTCTGTGTGTATATGATATGGGTGTCTAATATTATACACTTATCGGCTGTCTGGTGTATATGATATTGGGTGTCTATTTATTATTACTACTGTCTGTGTTGTATATGATATGGGGGGTGCTATATATACATTACTGTCTGTGTGTATATGATATGGGTTTCTATATATTATTACTTGTCTGTGTGGTATGATATGGGCGGTGTCTATATATTATCATACTGTCTGTGTGTATATGATATGGGGTGTCTATATATTATACGTTACTGTCTGGTGTATATGATATGGGGGTGTCTTTATTATCATACTGTTGTGTGTATTTATGATTGGGTACTGTGTATATATTATTACAGTTAGTGTATGTGTGTATCTGATATGGGGTGGTCTATATATTATACAGTTATGTCTGTGTGTATATGATATGGGGGTGTCTATTATTTTACAGTTACTGTCTGTGTGTATATGATATGGGTGGTGTCTATATATTATACAGTTACTGTCTGTGTGTATATTGATATGGGGGTGTCTATATATTATACAGTTACTGTCTGTGTGTATATGATATGGGGGTGTCTATATATTATACAGTTACTGTCTGTGTGTACTATGGGATATGGGGGGTGACACTGTTGGTCTATATATATACACTTACTGCTCCTGCTTGTGTATATGATCAGGGGTGCTTATATTAATACAGTTACTGTCTGTGTGTTATATGATATGGGGGTGCCTTATTATTATACAGTTACTGTCTGTGTGTATATTAGATATGGGGGTGTCTATATATTATATCAGTTCTACTGTCTGTTGTGTATATGCATATGGGGGGTGGCTATTATATTATACAGTTACTGTCGTGTGGTATGATGAGTATGGGGGTGTCTATATATTATAGCAGTTAACTGTCTGTGTGTATATGATATCAGGGGGTGTCCTAATATATTATACCCAGTTACTGTCTGTGTGTATATGATATGGGGGGGTGTCTGTTAAATATTATGACAGTTACGTCTACGTGTGTATATGATATGGGGGTGATCCATATTATATTATAGCAGTTACTGTCTGTGTGTTATAGTGGATCATGGGGGTGGTCTATATAATTATACAGTTACTCGTCTGGTGTGTATATGCATGATGGGGGTGTCTATCAATATACAGTTACTTCTCTGTGTGTATATGATATGGGGGGGTCTATATATTATACAGTTACTCTCTGTGTGTATATGATATGGGGGTGACTGTGACTATATATAGTGAATAAAGTACCCCCTCTTGTAAAATATAAGGATATTATAAGTTACCGAGGAGTTTCATGACCATATAAAACACGAGGCCGAAGGCCGAGTGTTTTTATACAGGTCATGGAACTCCGAGGTAACTTCTAATATCCTCATATTTTACAACTAGGGGTACTTTATTTATTATAATACACAAGTTTCAGTGAGTCATGTGACAGAAATGACATCACTACTCACCATTTATAACTGATGACCTCACTAGTCACCGTTTATAAGGATATAATTTACAAGATATTCATGGCTTTTGGTGTATTATATTTATATATATATATATTATGCAGTTACTCTATATGTATACATAATGTTGGGTCACACTATGACTGTGACACTGACTTATTCCTGAAAATCCTTTGTTTGCCATGGAAACCCCCTGCATTATGAGTAGTGCAGCAGTGAAAGGGTTACGAGTAGGAACATGTCCTTTTCCATAGCAAGACTGTATATCTGTTAGGCTCATGCAGCTCTTAATGCTCCTGAGACCTGTAAGTGTTGCACCCCCAGAAGGTGCACACCGACCCACATGTGAGGTTCCCTCTCCAGAGACCTTTTTTCTCGCTCCAGCAAAACTATTAAGAGCTTTCCAATTGCTGTGACATTTTCAGCCCAGGAAAGAGTTGCAGTGGAAGGTTTTCACAGACAATTGCTCTCTGATCATTGGTGCAATCGGATAAAGTAAAGCAAGTGATCCCGGCCTTCAGAGGTGGATGGGAGGGGGGGGGGAGATAAGAAAGGTTTCATCACATTACGGGGTAGATGGGCAGCTTTTGGAAGCCCAGACAATAGAGCTGACACTTTAACACAATGACTGGTCTCTTCTTGGGCTGTGACATCCATGGGACCCATTTCACCCGCAGTGGGAGCACCGGGCTAAATTGTACCGAACTCCTGCAGAGCAGTTCAGCTTTCCATTGCCGCGCTCAGTGGAACAGACAGAGCTAAACTGTACTTGGATTTGACATGTGATTGGAGGAAGGGTCAGCACAGACACCACTTCAGTGTAAAATTAGGACCCAATTACTGGGCTCATCAAATTCCTTTTCTTTTTCTTTTTTTTGTCTTTCAGCCTAATAGTACTATCAGGCATGTAAAAGAGCCAGCTGTTCTCTACAACAATTCTATGCTGCCCTCTGGCTCCTCTTTGGGAATAACAAGTAGACAGCATAAACATCATACAAATATAATACTTATGTATTAATATAAAATACATATATTTAACCCTATATGATATATCTATATATATATCTATATATATATCTATATATATATCTATATATATATATATATATATATATATATATATATATATATATATATATATATATATAAACACAATCCCAAAGGTGCACACTGGGTGCCTGCCAAAAAAGGATAGATATTCTCCTGACGAAGATCCCTGTGGCTGTGGGGGATTGAAACATTGAGTTTAAATAAATATTTTCTTATTTTTGACTTAAAACCCTGTGAGTGCCGCCTCTCTGTGTGTTGTGTGTGTGTGTATATATATATATATATAGTAGCAGAAAAATAGAGAGTGACTGATTTAATAGAAAAACAAAAGAAAGTCCAACGTTTCAATCACATCATAGTGATGTTCCTCAGGGAAAAAACAAGTTACTAGTTCGTTTTTCCCTGAGGAACATCACTATGATGTGATAGAAACGTTGGACTTTGTTTTGTTTTTCTAATTTTCTTTTTCTAATGTGTATTTCTTTTAAATCGTTTACTCTAAATGAGCCTGTTGAGTTCGGTATTTTTTTTTGCTATTTTGTACACACAGACAGTAACTGTATAATATATAGGCTAGGCACAGTGTCACCCCCATCATCATATACCCCATATTCTATACACACAGGAACTGTATAATATATAGACACCCCATATATTACAACAGACAGTAACTATATAATTATATAGAACACCCCCAATATCATTAAACAGACAGTAACAATAGTAAAATATGACACCCACATATCATATAAACACCAGGACAGTAACTATAAATAATAATAGTAATATAGACAGTAATGTATAATTATAACCCCATATCATATACACACAGACATGTAACTGTATAATATTATAGACACCCAATATTACACAGACAGTAAGTTGTTAATATATAGACACCCATATCATATACACACAGACAGTACTGTATAATTATAAGACACCCCCTAATATATACACACAGACAGTACAGTGTTATCATATAGACCCCCCTTATCAATATACACACGACCAATAACTGTATTATTATGATGACCCCCATATAATTACACAACAGACAGACAGTAACTGTATAATATATAGACACCCCATATCATATACACCCAGACAGTAACTGTATAATATATAGACACCCCCCATATCATATACACACAGACAGTAACTGTATAATATATAGACACCCCCATATCATATACACACAGACAGTAACTGTATAATATATAGACACCCCCATATCATATACACACAGACAGTAACTGTATAATTATAGACACCCCCATATCATATACACCACAGACAGTAAACTGTATAATATATAGACACCCCCATATCATATACACACAAGACAGTAACTGTATAATATATAGACACCCCCATATCATATACACACAGACAGTAACTGTATAATATATAGAACACCCCATATCATATACACCAGACAGTAACGTATAATATATAACACCCCCATATCATATACACATCAGACAGTAACTGATATAAATATGAGACACCCCCATTACATATACACACAGACAGTAACTGTATAATATATAGACACCCCCATATCATATAACACCAGACAGTAACTGTATAATATATAGACACCCCCATATCATATACACACAGACAGTAACTGTATAATATATAGACACCCCCATATCATATACACACAGACAGTAACTGTAATAATATAAGCACCCCCATATCAATATACACACCAGACAGTAACTGTATAATATATAGACACCCCCATATCATATACACACAGACAGTAACTGTATAATATATAGACACCCCCATATCATATACACACAGACAGTAACTGTATAATATATAGACACCCCCATATCTTACACACAGACATACACACAACATATATTAGACACAGACATAACTGTATAATATTAGACACCCCCTATCATTAGTAACTGTATAATATATAGCCCCATATCATATACACACAGAACTGTATAATATATAGAACCCATATCATATACACACACAGTAACTGTATAATATATAGACACCCCCATATCATATACACACAGACAGTAACTGTATAATATATAGACACTGTGTCACCCTTAGAAGCACAGGCAATAAAGACAGCTATATTCAATATTACAGGTGGATATAACATAACTAATAGTGATGGGCTATTAGCAAATTTTTCAGTGAAGCAAAACAGGGCGAATTCGCCCATCACTTATAACTAAGTCCCTTTTGCAGGAGAATTACATATTTCTTTAAGCTGGAGAGAGTGTTTGTGCTCTCGCTGGCAGAGTGGGTTGTGCATGAACACACACTCATACAACACATTGTGTAGGAGGATTCCTGCCATTCTTCCACTAACACAAAAAAGAGGTGCTTAGTTTCTGGGACCTTTTTGTGGTTTCCTTGGAGAAGGCCCAGGGGGAGGCGAGGGACAAGGGCCACACACAACTGCTGGCAGTCCGTTTGCATTCACACTTCAGGAGAAGGAAAGAAAAAGAGGAAAATGTTTTAACTAATGATGTTAAATGGCTTGCCAAAGGTCCTGGCAGGTCAGTAGCACAAGGGCCATTTCTACTTAATTAGGGCTCTTGTCTCAGCTCCGAGTTCTTCAGATGCTGTGGGTGACAAGTAGGGAACTGACAGCCTCAATTGCTGAAAAGGCAAAGCCTGGGCTGATCATGTTTGTGAACGGTCCAGGTGTTTGCTGAATGGGGCTGTTTGGGATCCTTTTCATTTAGTTGCTCTAATTCCAACCCCCTCTTTATGTCCCTCTTCCCCTGTCCCCTTCCAACCAGAAATCTGTCACATTTCTTTTCGGCTTCCTAGAACCATTCATGAAATCACGCAGGGGCTTTAGGAAACACCCGCCTTAAACAGTGAACTTGGAGGGGGTAAGGAAGGGGTCCTGACTGCATTTCTATAACAAAATTGTGTGTGTTGGGGGCTGGGGGGTCGGACATATGTCACCAGGTTAGTGGACAAGACAAGTCAAACTAATCCTCCCACCTCCAGTGCCAGCTGTGTCCGAGAGGCCAACAATAACCTAGAATGACCTTGAACTCCGCCTCCTTCCCGTTAATTGGAGGGCAAAGCGACTTATTATAATTAATATTTTTATTCGGTCACAGTAAAGAAATGAGAAAGTAATTGTCTTTAACGAGAGTGAGAATTTTGTGCAGTGAAACAGGTGAAATATCTCAATTCTTTCAACAACTCCCAGCAAACCCCATGTTAGCTCATCTGATGGAGACATTCTGGGAGGCGTATTTTCCGAAAGCAGGTAAATCACTCACTTCGTTAAATGTTAGGATGGGTTTTGGAAACATTTCTAAAGTAATTTTCAGTGCAAACTCAGGCTGATATTAATAGTAGTTTGGTGCATTAACAGGAGAGTATTCAGAATAGAGTTGCTCCCCTTTATGTAGTTCCCAGCTGTACATCTATCTATCTAAATATATAAATTATATTTAATAATTACTACACAGTAAAATGCAGCTAATATTTGGGAAATTTTGTGGAAAAACATCACTTGTCTCTCAATTATTTGGTTTTTATGTGGGGGGATTTTGTCTGTTATTGACTGGAGAGCTAGAACATTGTAAAAACCTACAGTTTTTGGTAAAAATGCTATTGGGAGATGTTTGTCCTGTTGGTACCATTATTATCTTTTTCGATGGCGCTGACGTGGATCCTTTTTGATTTTCGTGAAGAGTCTTTTTTAACCTCTATATCAGTATTTGTATGTCATTTATACGTTTTATGTATATACCTTACTTTATAAATCTGTGCCAATAATAATAATGATAATAATAATAATAATCCTATTAATACTTGATGCTGTGATCCAGTGTGACGGATCCAGCCAGTGAACTTTGAATTCTTAAAGCTTTTGCATTGTTAGAAAGCTAAAAAGGAACCCTTCCTCGTCATCCTCTGTCCCCTGATCTGTAAGTGCCAACCAGCCAAAAAAGACCCCCCCCCCCAATCTTCCTATTGCCTCGGATCTGTTAGTGCCAGGCAGTCAGTGAGGAACCTTCCCCCTTATCTTCCTATGTCCTCGGATCTGTTAGTACCAGGCATCTAGTAAAGAAGAATTCCAGTCGGTCTCTTCCCTGTATGTATCCCAGAACTTGGCTCTGCCTCCTGCTCTTCTGGGAAACTGGACCTTTCCTCCAGAATCTACCTGGAACATTATTAGGTACGACACATGTAAATATATCTGAAATATTCAATACATTTTGAGGGCTTCATTATCTATAGGGTGATGGATGTTGACTTCCTAATTATTGGGGACATTAGAGGGGATAAACATTTTATATTATACAGTAGAATAAGGATCCAGTCCTGGGAACAAATGGAATAACCCTTGTTAATTAAAATGGGCAGCTACCTCAGCACGTTCCCTTGAGATTGTAAGATTTACCTGTTTACTCTTTTGAGAGGTTCATTGAGGTGATCCAGTTTGGACTTGTTGCTCTTCTCTAAATCCTGCACAGCTGCCATAGTGGCTGAACTTCACAAAAATCTGTATTAAACCCTATAGGGGAAAGTGTGGGAGCTGTTGGCACCTGTTATACAGAATGCTTGGGACTTAGGGTTTTCCAGATAATGGATCTTTCCATAATTTGGATCATGATTATCTAGTCTACTAGATAATCATGTAAACATTAAATAAACCCAATAGGCTGGTTTTGCCTCCAATAAGGATAAAGTATATCTTAGTTGGGATCAAGTACAATCTACTGTTGTATTATTTACAAAGAAAAAGGAAATCATTTTTAAAAATTTTGATTATTTGGATAAAATGGAGTCTATGCGAGATGGGCATTCCGTAAGCTTTCTGGATAACGGGTTTCCCAATAACTGACCCCATACCTGTTTATAATAATACGTCAGCTTTTAGTAGCATCCACAACCTGTTATATTGCACGATGGAACAAGTTTGCCTTATCCCCCACCATGCCACAGGTTGCACAAATTGGATTGTAAGCTCTGCAGGGCAGGGATTCTATTCCATGTATCCACTGCAGTATTTTTAGGCATGTAGTATTTTTGTAGAGTGTTAGGCACTGGGTAAGGCTGGCACAAGGCCTTCCTAAAACGTCAGCATCATAATAATAAACCAGCATGACACCCTACTGTGACTGAAAGCTCCAATAAGCTGCAGCTCCTTTGGTTTGATCAAAATAGGCCTTGAATTCAGAAAATATGTGAATCCCATGCCTTAATAACTTATTATATTAATACTGGGGTCTTTATTCCACTTTATATAAAGATGTATGGACTGGGGCAGTGATTATCCTTATAATAAAGATGCAAAGACTATGGAATAATTATCCTTTCTAGGGACGGGCGAATTTGACCTGTTTTGTTTCACCTAAAATTTGCTGCCGCCCATTAAAGTCTATATCAAATTTTTTTTTTTGACGCGCAACGCCATACAAGTTTATGGGCGTCATTTCCATGGCACACAAAAATTTGCCCATCCGTAATCCTTTCTTTAAAAACACAAGTACCGATACCGAGAATAATCCTACTTTAAATATTGGGCCAATGATTATCCTGGCACAGCGATCAGGTACAATGTTCGTTGAATGATTTAATTTATATATCTATATATATATATATGTGTGCGTGTGTGCGAATGTTAGGGATTGACTACGTGTACAGTCATTTAAATAAGAACAAAAACAAATAACAGTGCAAGGAAATAAGTAAAGAAAAAACATTACCAATAAAATACATGAATTATTCCTGACACATCATTTTTTCTTTCTCAGTTCATTATAAAAGACTGTGCGTAATGCACATTAGAGTGGATTCCTAAAAAACCCAAATAATAATTTACCCTGCGTAATTTGAAATATCCGCAACAATAGGCATGACACGTGCGTTATCTCTAATGTGGTTATTTCTATGGTAGACACGGACGTGAGCTTCCGAATGGAAAGGCAGAGGGGCTGCTGGATGACTGGAAATAACGGCTACTTTGTATAACTGTGCCGTGAATAGGAGACAGATGCGATGCTCAGCGACTGGAAACGGTATCTCTGTCAGGTATGCGACATGCGTCTTTATGTTATATAATTACTTTATAATTGCTCGTTTACTTGGAATTTCTTAAAGGGGATCATGTTTTTTTTAAAAAAGCATATATAGGTTCCCATCGTTAAATAAAACAATTTTGTAATGTATGTCTGCAGTGTCGGACTGGGACACCAGGGGCCCACCCAAAAGCCTTAGATGAGGGGCCCACCAAAAAACCTTAGACCAGGGGCCACTCTCAGTACTATTATTTGTCCTCTCCTCACTCAACCTCTATTCTCCTAGTCTCTTTTCTTTAAATACTATAATCTATTATTCCATCTATTTAGCCTCTTTGTTCTCATAGAAATAGGGAATGGCCATGAAATAGGCCAAATGTTTAGCAGCCTGAGGGGCCACTGACACCTGGGTCCACCGGGACTTTTCCTGGTATCCCTGTGGGCCAGTCCGACACTGTGGGGCAGATTTATCAAGGGTCGAAGTGAATTCAAGGGAATTTTCGAAGTAAAAAAATTCGAAGTCATTTTTTGGATACTTCGACCATCGAATAGGATACTACGACTTCGAATTTACTTCGACTATGATTCAAAGTAAAAATCGTTCGGATATTCGACCAATCGATAATCGAAGTAGTGTCTCCTTAAATAAACTTTGACTTCCATACTTCGCCAAATTAAACCCGACAAAGTGCTATGTTAGCCTTCTACAGCCATTTTCTAAGTCTTTACACATCGAAGGAAATTCGTTCGATCACACGCGAAAATCGTTCAAATCATTCGATTCGAACAATTTAATCGTTCGATCAAACGATTTTCCTTCGATCACAGGATGGCCAATTTTGCTGAAAAATACTTTGACTTCGAAATTCGACCGTTGATGAATGTGCCCCTGTATGTCTGTTAGAAAATTTTGTTCCTGTTTTGAGGTACGATTTTTTTTCTGCATCTTTCTCTTCTCAGTCTTGTTTGCGATCTCCTTTTAAGCTCCGCAGCTGCTGGCCCTCTTACTTCCTGATATGCAGTCCTGAGATTGCAGTCCTTACTCAATGTTTCAGGGCAACACTTTTGAAATAAAAAAATAAAAAAAGTGGTATAAAGGTGATACCATCATAGCAAGCTTTCAGAACATTTTAGTTCCTTTTTCAAGCTGATTTCCTTTACTCCAACTTTACCTGCAAGTCCCAACAAACATGTATATATATAGTGAATAAAGTACCCCCTCTTGTAAATTATAAGGATATTACAAGTTACCGAGGAGTTTCATGACCATATAAAAACACGAGGTTTTTAAACAGGTCATGGAACTCCAAGGTAATTTCTAATATCCTCATATTTTGCAACTGGGGGTACTTTATTTATTATAATACACAAATTTCAGTGAGTCATGTGAAAGAAATTACATCAGAACTCACCATTTATAACTGATGACATCAGAACTCACCGTTTATAACTGATGACATCAGAACTCACCGTTTATAACTGATGACATCAGAACTCACCGTTTATAACTGATGACATCAGAACTCACCGTTTATAACTGATGACATCAGAACTCACCGTTTATAACTGATGACCAGCAGCCTGAAGGAGGTCACAAACAAGACTGAGAAGAGAAAATCACCGAAACCATCACGTGTATCTCAAAGCAGCTAAAACATTTTTTTACAGACATACATTACAAAATTCTTTTATTTAGGGATAGGAACCTATATATGCATTTTAAAAATTTACTTTACACCTATATCAATGCAGGAATCAAAATGATAGCTTCACTGCATTTATATGGAATTTACTCAGTGGGAAGAAATACAGTATAGATCTATAAATATATTATTTGTATCAGTCTTTGGATGCCATGGTGGGTTGCATAGTCATAATGAATATTGTCAGACGGGTAGAATGTGTGACTTTATTTTGAATACATTCTTACAAGGAAATTGATTACATTCCACAGCAAGGCAGTCGAAATATGTATCTAAATATATGTGTAAGTGCCCTTTATAAATGCATATATCTACCGCTTGCTGTCTATCTTATTACACCCAGTTTATTGTCACTAAATAGCAGTATTTAGAGTATAAAGCACAAAACTGAGGTGGTTATGTGTATAGTCTGTGTCAGTATCTGTGCATATTTCTGCTGTGAATGTCACTACAGTACAGAACTAAATATTCATTATCAGTTGGAAGGCACCTGCTCTCTCCATCTCACTTACCTGAGACATTAATTCCGTAATCAGCGCTGCACACAGTGAGGCTTATTGAAATGTGAAATGAAATGTGAAAACATGATGTACTGAGTCAGATCATTAGTGATAGTCTCACCCATTATATTATGTTATAGTGTAGCTTTTATTTAGTTCTATAGTTCAATTAGTCTATCTATCATCTATCTATATATCATTTGTCTGTCTGTCTATTATTTATCTATCATCTGTCATCTATATATTTATCATCTATAGTTCATTTCGTGTATCTATCCATCTTTATATCTATGTATTATCTGTCTTATATCTATTTATCTGTCTATTTGTTATCTATCTATCTATCTATCTATCTATCTATCTATCTATCTATCATCTATCTATCTATCTATCTATCTATCTATCTATCATCTATCTATCTATCATCTGTCTATCTATTTTATATTTATCATCTAACTATCATCTACAATATCTTATTCTGTCAATATCTTTCATCTATTTCAGTATATTCCTAAGGAAGAATACAATACATTTTACTTCATTTATTAAAGGAATCACCAGGCTAATTTATCTCTTGATTCTTCTTCTTACTATTATTTTTATAAATACTTTTTTTTATTCTTGCACTCAGAAATATCTTCTCTATGCCATTTAACCAGATATGATACATTTGTTTGAAACACATTTTTTCCCCCCAAATCACAAAAATCTTTTGTACAGTATTAAGCCCATACTTTCGGTCTGAACTGTTTATACAGTTTATAGAAATGTTACTCCTTGAAAATTGTTACATAGAAGTTAAATGTGTATATTGAATGTATATTTATATAACGCTACTTATGTAAACAGCAGCATACAGCAGTTAAAGAGGGGGTTCACCTTTACATTAACTAGGGTAATTTGGACCCTAGCAACCAGACTGCTGAAATTGCAAACTGGAGAGCTGCTGAATAAAAAGCGAAATAACTCAAAAACCACAAATAATAAAAAATTAAACTCAATTGCAAATTGCCTGAGAATATCACTCTTCATCATACTAACAGTTAATTCAAAATATGAACAACCTCTTTAACTATGGAAAGATATGCACAGTATATAGATATATAACTATACTCATGATCCCAGATATGCAATTGCATCACGTGTAATACATTTGAAATGTTCCCCATTGTCTCTCTCTATAAATATGAACACACATATGCAAACCCACCCCCGCACACACACACACACATTCATGTATATTGATGACGGGAGCAGCCTTCTACTACCCACAACAATTTAAATTTAAATATATATATATATATATATATATATATATATATATATATATATATATATATATATATATATATAGACATAAGGTGCACGCCATAGACAGTTGTTTCACCTGGGTGCCTGAGCTAAGAAATAACACAAGCAATGCAGAAGAACGGCACTCGCAGGACTTGCTGAATCAATCTTCCAAAGGTTCATTTTGCTCAACATTTTCAGTCCCCCACAGGGACCTTCATCAGGAATCAAACATTGCACTGTTTTATTCCTGACCGAAACGTTGAGCAAAATGAACCTACAGAAGATTGATTCAGCAAGTCCCGTTCTTCTGCATTGCATTGCTTATATATATATATATATATATATATATATATATATATATATATATATATATATATATATATATATATATATATATATATATATATATATATATATATAGTATAAAGAGTGCTGATCCTCTTTATACTATATATGCAACTTTGATCGTGCACCACCTATTATTATACACTGATCTGAGTGCTGGTGCTGTGGGATAATATATATATATACAGTTCGTATGGACGCACACCTTCAGCCAAAAACTTAACCTGGGTGCTAGTCGAAAAAATCAATGTATAGTCCTGCAGTGTGACAGCACTCCAAGGAATTACAAACAAAAAGAAGTTGATGCAAAGGAGGTTTTATTAAATCCGACGTTTCAGCTCCATCTTGGAGCTTTCATCAGGGAAAGAAAAAAAAAAAAAAGCTCCAAGATGGAGCTGAAACGTCGGATTTAATAAAACCTCCTTTGCATCAACTTCTTTTTGTTTGTAATTCCTTGGAGTGCTGTCACACTGCAGGACTATCTATATATATATATATATATATATATATATATATATATATATATATATATATATATATATAAAATCATTCAAACTTGAAAATGGGAATAATATTAGTGCCATTGATTTAAATTAATTATATATATTCATTGTAAAATGAGGGGAAACTTAAAAATCAGGTTATGTAAACTTGAAGTTTCACTGTGTATCTATATCTAATCAACTAGTGATGGGCGAATTTATTCGCCAGGCACGAATTTGCGGCGAATTTGCGTGATTCGCCGCCAGAGAATAAATTCGCGAAAATTCGCGGTCGGCGCCGTTTCGCGTTTTTTTTCGCTGTTTTGCAAATTCGCAAATTCGCCCATCAAATTCGCCCATCACTACTTTCAACTGCTCCAGCTAAAAATGTGACAGAATCAGTATTCCATACCTAAGTGACTAATCCTTGCTTAACAGCCACGCAGGCAATAAGAGGGTAAAGTGATACTGTCATCATTTGTAGCCATATTTTTTTTCAATGCACACACACACACACACATATATATATATATATAACATCAAGAAAGAACCACACTCTCAGGACTTAGCTCTGTGCAAAAAAATGTGGTTTATTCCAACGTTTCGGCTCCTAACTCAAGCCCTCATCAGGAATTGAACAACAAAACAAACAAAACCCCTCTCAAATGGCGCCAAAACCCATGGTTATAACATATTAATATTAAAGTAAATTTTTTTTTCAAAGGCAATCACAATGTATTATTTGGTTCTTATTGGATTTTGAGGTTAGTGTCTCTTTAACACACAAACATATAGGTATAATGGTTCTGTACTTCTTTAGGTTGTTCCTGGCAGCCAACACCTATACCACAATCAGTGTGGAATGAAATACAGATAGATAACCTGCCCAGGAGATGCACAGAATGAAGAACAGACTGTGGGCATTTCATAAGCTGTACTTATTTTCCCTACTGCCATCATTAAGGTAACAGTTTGACTTCTCCTTGTATTATGGTCCAGTCTCAGCTGCACACAGACATGAAAACACTGCACCCATAGTATCCCTTTAAACCATACACTTTGCACTTTTTAGGTTCAATTATTATCCCTTGGTCGTCAGATCGTTGGTCAGGACCCCTTATAGATGTTAACATAGTTAAAGGAGCAGTAACACCATGAAACTCCTCGGTAACTTATAATATCCTTATAATTTACAAGAGGGGGTACTTTATTCAGTACATAAACAAGCTGCTGTGTAGCCATGGGGACAGCCATTCCAGCACAGGATACACAGTAGATAACAGATAAGTACTACTATAGTTTATATAAACAAGCTGCTGTGTAGCCATGGAGGCAGCCATTCAAGCACAGGATACACAGTAGATAACAGATAAGTACTACTATAGTTTATATAAACAAGCTGCTGTGTAGCCATGGAGGCAGCCATTCAAGCACAGGATACACAGTAGATAACAGATAAGTACTACTATAGTTTATATAAACAAGCTGCTGTATAGCCATGGAGGCAGCCATTTAAGCACAGGATACACAGTAGATAACAGATAAGTACTACTATAGTTTATATAAACAAGCTGCTGTATAGCCATGGAGGCAGCCATTTAAGCACAGGATACACAGTAGATAACAGATAAGTACTACTATAGTTTATATAAACAAGCTGCTGTGTAGCCATGGGGGCAGCCATTCAAGCACAGGATACACAGTAGATAATAGATAAATACTACTATGGTTTATATAAACAAGCTGCTGTGTAGCCATGGGGGCAGCCATTCAAGTACAGGATACACAGTAGATAACAGATAAGTACTACTATAGTTTATATAAACAAGCTGCTGTGTAGCCATGGGGGCAGCCATTCAAGCACAGAATACACAGTAGATAACAGATAAGTACTACTATAGTTTATATAAACAAGCTGCTGTATAGCCATGGGGGCAGCCATTCAAGCACAGGATACACAGTAGATAACAGATAAGTACTACTATAGTTTATATAAACACGCTGCTGTGTAGCCATGGGGGCAGCCATTCAAGCACAGGATACACAGTAGATAACAGATAAGTACTACTATAGTTTATATAAACAAGCTGCTGTTTAGCCAAGGGGGCAGCCATTCAAGGAGAAAAGGCACCGGTTACATAGCAGATAGCAGATAAAACACCATTGTATTGGACAGGGCTTATTTATTCTCACATACTGTAAGTATTCACTGTCAATTGAGTCTCACTCTGTTTTTCCAAAAAAAAAATTCCCAAATTTTGCCCTAACTGGCCTATAAGCTGAGACCATCCCCATCACAGCTCCCAGATCCAACTCTGCCTTAAAGAGAAACTGGGGCTCCATTATTAACGCTGGGCAGTAAATATGGCAACCAAATGTTTTTCTTTTTTTATTGTTTGACTTGCAGCTGGCTGAACAAAACTAGTCACTGATCTGTCGCCATGGGTTACTGCCCAGGTACAGCTTTGCCCAATGTTAGTAAATGAGACCATCTGTATATAATGTCCCCGTTTTCAGAATTCCATTTGATGTGAGAGCTGTTCTTTTTTCCACCTTAAGGGGGTTATTTATCAAGGTCCCAAATTATCTCAATATCGGCTGCTACAAACTCAGATCTAAGCCGCGTGGGTTTTTAACGCTTAATTATTATTACATTTTCCTGAAAATTACCTTTGTGGGAAAAGCTCAGATTTTCAAAATTTTTTGGGGAATTTTCCCCGAAAACTCCGAATTTTTCAACTTTTCACCCAAAACCTCTAAAAACATAGTGAAATTGGCCGAAACCCCCGACACAACCAAAAATCAATGGGACTGTTCCCATTGACTTTTATGCAACCTCAACAGGTTTGAGATGCTGTTCCTCTCACAGGCTGATGTCACACATCTATCATTGCTGCCTCCCATTTATGTGGATAGTAAATGCCTGATGGCAGCAGGTCTGGCACTTCTCAGTCTAAAGAAGTTCATACTTCCCATCCGTCCCAGGCAGAAATGTAAATGAGCCTTTAACGTAAATGTTTATTAACCCAGTCATGTGCTTTATAGTATTATTATTTGGATCTTGAACCCAGGAGAATCTCCCAGCTAAGCCTGGCTTTGGGTATAAATAATGCTGATGCATGTTTAACGAGGGCTTGTTTTTTTTAAAAAATGGGAAAGCCTTTGTACTTTGATTTGGGGTACAGTATAGTAGGTCTTGGCATTGGAATACAATGCAGAGGTTTCAGCATTGGGTTACAGTGCAGTAAATCTCAACATTGGGGTGCAGTGCAGAACATCTCAGCATTGGGGTACAGTGCCGTAGGTCTCAACGTTGGGGTACAGTCCCATAGGTCTCAACATTGGGGTACAGTGCAGAACATCTCAGCATTGCGGTAGAGTGCCGTAGGTTTCAACATTGGGGTACAGTGCAGTAGGTCTCAAGATTGGGGTACAGTGCAGTAGGTCTCAACATTGGGGTAGAGTGCCGTAGGTTTCAACATTGGGGTACAGTGCAGTAGGTCTCAACATTGAGGTAAAGTGCAGTAGGTCTCAACATTGGAGTACAGTGCAGAACATCTCAGCATTGGGTTACAGTGCCGTAGGTCTCAACAATGGGGTACAGTGCAGTGGGTCTCAAAATTAGGGTACAGTGCAGTAGGACTCAACATTGGAGTACAGTGCAGAACATCTCAGCATTGGAGTACAGTGCAGTAGGTCTCAGCAATGGGGTACAGTGCAGGACATTATTATTAATATGTATTTATAAAGCGCCTACATATTTTGCATCGCTGTAGTACATCTCAACATTGGGGTACAGTGCAGTAGATGTCAAACATTTGATTTGGAGCTGGGGGATAAGGAGATCTGAAGCCATATTTCTCATGCAAGTTATTAATATGAATTTAGGTCCCCAGACAAAAAGGCTCAATGGTTTCCATGTAACTCCACCCCAGATCTAAATGTTGAAAGAATAATGTCTTCTTAGTGCCCACTATATGTTGAATATGTATCTATTGCTTCACTAGATAATAGAAACTTCCTTTTCGTTTATCCGGGATGATGAATTTAGCGAGAACTCAGAGAAAAGAAGCAGGACCAGTGCCTAAAATGAGTTGCTGCCACTAGAGGGCAGTATCCAACTAAAAGAACAATAAACAGGTGCAGAGAATTCCCAGAGGCTTCACTAAGGGAGATCTACAGGTTTCTATGGATCGGAGCAGGTCAAGGGCATCCTACAAGCTCTTTATGTGTCATTCCTGCCCACTGCTACCAACTATGTAACCCCCCAAAAAAATGCCAGGCTCACTAAATCCCTCATTTATTGTGTTAAGACATAGAAATAAGTTGATGCCATCCTGAGTTATAAAAATCAGCGGATGACCAGCCGCAGGCTTATACTGATTAGCCAGTTCTAAGCTGTAGGGTTTGTTCTGATAATTCAATATCAGGCTTTAGGGTTATCCAGTGGAAATTTGGAGACTTCAGTACATTTGTTCATGAAGTGCCAAGTTAAGGGGGGGGGGGTATAATAATCAGTCAATGCCAGGCTGTTGGGAGATACTGAGCATTCAGCAGTGGTATAACTACAGGGGGAGGGGGCAGGGTTTGTGACCTGCCCCTGGGCCCACCCTCCATGGGACTCAATAGTGGCAGTGGCTTCAGAAGCAATTGGAAGTGGATGGTGGGGTTCAGGTGCTGCAACCAAACACAAGACAGCCAGCACTCACAGATCCCACAAAAACAGGCTTGTAAAAGAACTGAGAACTTTATTCCAGGCCATAAAGTAAAATAATACATAGCCTTGCGCATTTTGTGCACGCAGGCAGGTCCAGGCTGCATGTGAGGTTGTATTTGTGCCCATTAAAAAAAAGAAGAAGAAAAGAAAGAAAGAAGAACACTTAGGTCAGATTAAGAATCCAAAAGAACTTTATTCCAGGCCATAAAGTAAACTAATACATAGCCTTATGCGTTTCGTGCACGCAGGCAGGGCCAGGCTGATTGTGAGGTTGTATTTGTGGCCATGGGGCCCAGAAGAGGTCACAGCCCCTTTAGTTATTTCCCTGGAATTTGGGTCCATCTGTGAATTTGCCCCTCAAGACCAACTGCAATGGGGGCCACAGAATAGATCACTGCAAGGGTCCAGTACCAGTGGCAAAACTGCAGCAGACTCCCGGCTGTAGGGCAAGTTATGTTTAACTACTGTACAGACCTGGCACAAATAAGAATATAAATCTGCAGTGACAGGGAATGCAGAAACCTTTGGGCTCGGGCTCACCAGGGAAGTAACCTGTTTTATTTCAGGTCTCTCCTACCCTGGATAAAACAATTACTCTACCCCCACCCACAAGGTAATACTCTATCCTAACCCACATGAATGAGAAATTATTTTGGGAGCTCACTGAGAGGCAGTTGCCTGAAATGAACAGCAGGTGGCGATGTTTGTTCAAATTCCTATATCTCAATGTGTGTTTTCTGCACCAGAATAGCAACGCCAGCACTAAGTGACTTCAGCTTAAGCAGAATTGTATATATATTATTATTATTTGTGTGTATATGATATGGGGGTGTCTATATATTATACAGTTACTGTCCGTGTGTATATGATATGGGGGTGTCTATATATTATACAGTTACTGTCTGTGTGTATATGATTTGGGGGTGTCTATATATTATACAGTTACTGTCTGTGTGTATATGATATGGGGGTGTCTATTTATTATACACTTACTGTCTGTGTGTATATGATATGGGGTGTCTATATATTATACACTTACTGTCTGTGTGTATATGATATGGGGGTGTCTATATATTATACAGTTACTGTCTGTGTGTATATGATATGGGGGTGTCTATATATTATACAGTTACTGTCTGTGTGTATATGATATGGGGGTGTCTATATATTATACAGTTACTGTCTGTGTGTATATGATATGGGGGTGTCTATATATTATACAGTTACTGTCTGTGTGTATATGATATGGGGGGTGTCTATATATTATACAGTTACTGTCTGTGTGTATATGATATGGGGGTGTCTATATATTATACAGTTACTGTCTGTGTGTATATGATATGGGGGTGTCTATATATTATACAGTTACTGTCTGTGTGTATATGATATGGGGGTGTCTATATATTATACAGTTACTGTCTGTGTGTATATGATATGGGGGTGTCTATATATTATACAGTTACTGTCTGTGTGTATATGATATGGGGGTGTCTATATATTATACAGTTACTGTCTGTGTGTATATGATATGGGGGTGTCTATATATTATACAGTTACTGTCTGTGTATATATGATATGGGGGTGTCTATATATTATACAGTTACTGACTGTGTGTATATGATATGGGGGTGTCTATATATTATACAGTTACTGACTGTGTGTATATGATATGGGGGTGTCTATATATTATACAGTTACTGTCTGTGTGTATATGATATGGGGGTGTCTATATATTATACAGTTACTGTCTGTGTGTATATAATATGGGGGTGACACTGTGTCTATATATTATACAGTTACTGTCTGTGTGTATATGATATGGGGGTGTCTATATATTATACAGTTACTGTCTGTGTGTATATGATATGGGGTGTCTATATATTATACAGTTACTGTCTGTGTGTATATGATATGGGGGTGTCTATATATTATACAGTTACTGTCTGTGTGTATATGATATGGGGGTGTCTATATATTATACAGTTACTGTCTGTGTGTATATGATATGGGGGTGTCTATATATTATACAGTTACTGTCTGTGTGTATATGATATGGGGGTGTCTATATATTATACAGTTACTGTCTGTGTGTATATGATATGGGGGTGTCTATATATTATACAGTTACTGTCTGTGTGTATATGATATGGGGGTGTCTATATATTATACAGTTACTGTCTGTATGTATATGATATGGGGGTGTCTATATATTATACAGTTACTGTCTGTGTGTATATGATATGGGGGTGTCTATATATTATACAGTTACTGTCTGTGTGTATATGATATGGGGGTGTCTATATATTATACAGTTACTGTCTGTGTGTATATGATATGTGTCTATATATTATACAGTTACTCTCTGTGTGTATATGATATGGGGGTGTCTATATATTATACAGTTACTGTCTGTGTGTATATGATATGGGGGTGTCTATATATTATACAGTTACTGTCTGTGTGTATATAATATGGGGGTGACACTGTGTCTATATATTATACAGTTACTGTCTGTGTGTATATGATATGGGGGTGTCTATATATTATACAGTTACTGTCTGTGTGTATATGATATGGGGGTGTCTATATATTATACAGTTACTGTCTGTGTGTATATGATATGGGGGTGTCTATATATTATACAGTTACTGTCTGTGTGTATATGATGGTGTATATATATTATATAGTTACTGTCTGTGTGTATATGATATGGGGGTGTCTATATATTATACAGTTACTGTCTGTGTGTATATGATATGGGAGTGTATATATATTATACAGTTACTGTCTGTGTGTATATGATATGGGGGTGTCTATATATTATACAGTTACTGTCTGTGTGTATATGATATGGGGGTGTCTATATATTATACAGTTACTGTCTGTGTGTATATGATATGGGGGTGTCTATATATTATACAGTTACTGTCTGTGTGTATATGATATGGGGGTGTCTATATATTATACAGTTACTCTCTGTGTGTATATGATATGGGGGTGTCTATATATTATACAGTTACTGTCTGTGTGTATATGATATGGGGGTGTCTATATATTATACAGTTACTGTCTGTGTGTATATAATATGGGGGTGACACTGTGTCTATATATTATACAGTTACTGTCTGTGTGTATATGATATGGGGGTGTCTATATATTATACAGTTACTGTCTGTGTGTATATGATATGGGGGTGTCTATATATTATACAGTTACTGTCTGTGTGTATATGATATGGGAGTGTATATATATTATACAGTTACTGTCTGTGTGTATATGATATGGGGGTGTCTATATATTATACAGTTACTGTCTGTGTGTATATGATATGGGGGTGTCTATATATTATACAGTTACTGTCTGTGTGTATATGATATGGGGGTGTCTATATATTATACAGTTACTGTCTGTGTGTATATGATATGGGGGTGTCTATATATTATACAGTTACTGTCTGTGTGTATATGATATGGGGGTGTCTATATATTATACAGTTACTCTCTGTGTGTATATGATATGGGGGTGTCTATATATTATACAGTTACTGTCTGTGTGTATATGATATGGGGGTGTCTATATATTATACAGTTACTGTCTGTGTGTATATGATATGGGGGTGTCTATATATTATACAGTTACTGTCTGTGTGTATATAATATGGGGGTGACACTGTGTCTATATATTATACAGTTACTGTCTGTGTGTATATGATATGGGGGTGTCTATATATTATACAGTTACTGTCTGTGTGTATATGATATGGGGGTGTCTATATATTATACAGTTACTGTCTGTGTGTATATGATATGGGGGTGTCTATATATTATACAGTTACTGTCTGTGTGTATATGATATGGGGGTGTCTATATATTATACAGTTACTGTCTGTGTGTATATGATATGGGGGTGTCTATATATTATACAGTTACTGTCTGTGTGTATATGATGGTGTATATATATTATATAGTTACTGTCTGTGTGTATATGATATGGGGGTGTCTATATATTATACAGTTACTGTCTGTGTGTATATGATATGGGAGTGTATATATATTATACAGTTACTGTCTGTGTGTATATGATATGGGGGTGTCTATATATTATACAGTTACTGTCTGTGTGTATATGATATGGGGGTGTCTATATATTATACAGTTACTGTCTGTGTGTATATGATATGGGGGTGTCTATATATTATACAGTTACTGTCTGTGTGTATATGATATGGGGGTGTCTATATATTATACAGTTACTCTCTGTGTGTATATGATATGGGGGTGTCTATATATTATACAGTTACTGTCTGTGTGTATATGATATGGGGGTGTCTATATATTATACAGTTACTGTCTGTGTGTATATGATATGGGGGTGTCTATATATTATACAGTTACTGTCTGTGTGTATATGATATGGGGGTGTCTATATATTATACAGTTACTGTCTGTGTGTGTATATGATATGGGGGTGTCTATATATTATACAGTTACTGTCTGTGTGTATATGATATGGGGGTGTCTATATATTATACAGTTACTGTCTGTGTGTATATGATATGTGTCTATATATTATACAGTTACTCTCTGTGTGTATATGATATGGGGGTGTCTATATATTATACAGTTACTGTCTGTATGTATATGATATGGGGGTGACACTGTGTCTATATATTATACAGTTACTGTCTGTGTGTATATGATATGGGGGTGACACTGTGTCTATATATTATACAGTTACTGTCTGTGTGTATATGATGGTGTCTATATATTATACAGTTACTGTCTGTGTGTATATGATATGGGGGTGTCTATATATTATACAGTTACTGTCTGTGTGTATATGATATGGGGGTGTCTATATATTATACAGTTACTGTCTGTGTGTATATGATATGGGGGTGTCTATATATTATACAGTTACTGTCTGTGTGTATATGATATGGGGGTGTCTATATATTATACAGTTACTGTCTGTGTTTATATGATATGGGGGTGTCTATATATTATACAGTTACTGTCTGTGTGTATATGATATGGGGGTGTCTATATATTATACAGTTACTGTCTGTGTGTATATGATATGTGTCTATATATTATACAGTTACTCTCTGTGTGTATATGATATGGGGGTGTCTATATATTATACAGTTACTGTCTGTGTGTATATGATATGGGGGTGTCTATATATTATACAGTTACTGTCTGTGTGTATATGATATGGGGGTGTCTATATATTATACAGTTACTGTCTGTGTGTATATGATATGGGGGTGTCTATATATTATACAGTTACTCTCTGTGTGTATATGATATGGGGGTGTCTATATATTATACAGTTACTGTCTGTGTGTATATGATATGGGGGTGTATATATATTATACAGTTACTGACTGTGTGTATATGATATGGGAGTGTATATATATTATACAGTTACTGTCTGTGTGTATATGATATGGGGGTGTCTATATATTATACAGTTACTGTCTGTGTGTATATGATATGGGGGTGTCTATATATTATACAGTTACTGTCTGTGTGTATATGATATGGGGTGTCTATATATTATACAGTTACTGTCTGTGTGTATATGATATGGGGGTGTCTATATATTATACAGTTACTGTCTGTGTGTATATGATATGGGGGTGGTCTATATATTATACAGTTACTGTCTGTGTGTATATGATATGGGGGTGTCTATATATTATACAGTTACTGTCTGTGTGTATATGATATGGGGGTGTCTATATATTATACAGTTACTGTCTGTGTGTATATGATATGGGGGTGTCTATATATTATACAAGTTACTGTCTGTGTGTATATGATATGGGGGTGTCTATATATTATACAGTTACTGTCTGTGTGTATATGATATGGGGGTGTCTATATTCAGTATGGTGTCTATACAGTTACAGTTACTGTCTGTGTGTATATGATATGGGGGTGTCTATATATTATACAGTTACTGTCTGTGTGTATATGATATGGGGGTGTCTATATATTATACAGTTCTGTCTGGTGTATATGATATGGGGGTGTCTATATATTATACAGTTACTGTCTGTGTGTATATGATATGTGTCTATATATTATACAGTTACTCTCTGTGTGTATATGATATGGGGTGTCTATATATTATACAGTTACTGTCTGTATGTATATGATATGGGGTGTCTATATATTATACAGTTACTGTCTGTGTGTATATGATATGGGGGTGTCTATATATTATACAGTTACTGTCTGTGTGTATATGATATGGGGGTGTCTATATATTATACAGTTACTGTCTGTGTGTATATGATATGGGGGTGACACTGTGTCTATATATTATACAGTTACTGTCTGTGTGTATATGATATGGGGGTGTCTATATATTATACAGTTACTGTCTGTGTGTATATGATATGGGGGTGTCTATATATTATACAGTTACTGTCTGTGTGTATATGATATGGGGGTGTCTATATATTATACAGTTACTGTCTGTGTCTATACGATATGGGGGTTCTCTGGTATATACAGTATAATATATGAGTGGTGCTGCTGTGTGTGAGTGCCAGGAATTTACAGGCAACTGGGCCCATTCCCCATGCTAATGAATTGCAGCTTCTGAGATCTACATGGAGTGAGTGAAAATTGTAGACACTAAGAAGCCTTAACCCTTTCAATACTGTACCAGACACCTAGACATTCTTCTGTGGACAGGAGATGAATTCACACAATCTCAGGGAGGGAGCAGCAGAGGGACAGGGGGCTAGTGGCAAATCAGTGGTTTCCTGTATAAAAGGGGCCTCAGTGCTATGAATAGAGAAAACAGATGGACTGACCTGCAGGCTGTTTGACTCAAGCTTTGCCTAATTCTTATATGTAGCCCAGAAATCTTTCCCCTCCCTGCTGCTCTCTGCAATTTCCATCTGCTCTGCACTGCTGGTCCTGACTGCCTGAACTATTGAAACAATACAGCAGCAGACAGTTCTCCTTAAGCCAATATTTCAATTCCCTCAATGTATTGCATGTTTTGAGATTAACAGATCTGTAAACAAGGAATGATTTGAATAAGAGACTGAAATATGAATCGGAGAGGCCTGAATAGAAAGATTAATAATAGAAAGTGACAATAACAATAGATTTGTAGCCGAAAGGTTCTCTGGGGATCATAGCTGATTTTCAGTGGGACATTGGTTTTTACTATTGAGTGTTGTTCTTAGATCTACCAGGCAGCTGTTATCTTGTGTTAGGGAGCTGTTATCTGGTTACCTTCCCATTGTTCTTTTGTTTGGCTGCTGGGGGGGGGGAAGGGGGGGGGTGATATCACTCCAACTTGCAGTACAGCAGTAAAGAGTGACTGAAGTTTATAAGAGCACAAGTCACATGACTAAGGGCAGCTGGGAAATTGACAATATGTCTAGCCCCATGTCAGATTTCAAAATTGAATATAAAAAAATCTGTTTGCTCTTTTTAGAAATGGATTTCAGTGCAGAATTCTGCTGGAGCAGCACTATTAGCTGATTCATTTTGAAAATGTTTTTTTTTCCATGACAGTATCCCTTTAAGATGCTTCATCTTTACTACTTCACACCCAATAGTCTACATAGGATTTTCCCAAACAAATCACCCTCCTGCCCCAGGTGTCAGCACCCAGCAGTGGATTTTATACATACGGTATGGTCTTGCCCACAAATTGAAAAGTTCTGGAGGAAAGTAGTTAAATCCCTTAGTAATAACTTGGCTCTAGTTCCTTATGCCCACGTCAGAATACTTTATCGTACTCTTCTATTCTATGTGGAAAAAAAGCCATTATTTTACACTGGCTCCAACCTAAACTTCCATCATTTACTTATTGGGTAAATTTAGTAAAGCGAATGTTGCCACTTATAAAACTTACATATGAAGCACGTGTCACTGCATCCAAGTTTGAAAAAATATGGGAGGGCTGGATTGAGGTATATCCAATATCCATAAACTTGTAAATAGTGATGGGCGAATCTGTGGCGTTTCCTGGTATCCCGGTAGGCCAGTCCGAAACTGTCTGGACTGTTGACTTTGTCCTTAGATAATCATTATCAGATCTCTTTTTATGTCATTTTGTGCCTATAATCTGTAATCCTGTAAAACTCAATCCTCGGGTTGACAGGCTCACCAGTAAAATTCTCCATTGGGGAACATCCTGTGAGCTTTCCTGTTTTAAGTCCTCCCATACGTTAGCTGCAACTTCCCTAGAGGGGTTACCTACTTTTCATGCCTCTTTTCTGATGTTTTCTCTAAAAAATGAGGCTAATTCCCTTCCATCACATAGTCCTATGATTGTGCTATTGTGCCTCCTAAGGTAGAATTTATCTGCTTTCTATGCCCGAAATCACAGGCCATGCAGGAATATATAAGGGAGAACTTGTATAGAGGGTTCATAAGGCCTTTCTCTTCTCCTGCGGGGGCTGGGTTCTTTTTTGTTGAAAAGAAAGATGGCGGCCTAAGGCCTTGTATAGATTACAGGGGGCTAAACAAGATCAAGGTAAAGAACAGTTATCCCCTTCCATTGATCTCGGAACTCTTTGATAGAGTCAAAGTTGCCACCATTTTTTCCAAATTGGATCTATGGGGAACATACCATTTAATCAGAATAGGGGAGGGTGACGAATGGAAAACGGCCTTTAACACCCAGGATGGGCATTACGAAATTACGAGTACTATGTACGAGTCTGTAAAATGCCTCAGCTGTCTTCCTGGAGTTTATAAATTATATCTTTCCTGACCTTTTTGGGGTGATATGTCATGGTATATAGATGACATTTTGGTCTATAGCCCAAGTTTATCTCTTCATCATGTTCAGGAAGTGTTAAAGGGCATGTAAAGGCAAAAAATTAAATCCCATTTTTACTTTCTTTAATGAAAAATAAATCTGTCTCCAATATACTTTAATTAAAAAATGTGTACCGTTTTTATAAGAAACCTGACTGTATGTAGTGAAATTCTCCCTTCATTTACTGCTGTGGATAGGAATTGTCAGACAGTCCCTAACTGCTCTGCAGGGAAACAATCATACTTATGAACACCTTACTTCCCAGCCATGTAGAACTAAAGCTTGTCCTGTTTTGATAATTTATAATGATCCCTAAACAGCCCAGACCACACTGAGGATGTGCACAGTCTTGTCTTGCAAAGATGTATAACAAAGTTACAAGATGGTGACCCCCTGTGGCCAACTTTGAAAGCATAAATCATTTGTTTGATTAGGCTTGTGGTGCAGTAAGTTCATGTTTATGTTTAGTATACAAAATACAGCATTTCTAGCCTTATTCTATTTTACACTTTCCTTGTCCTGTAAGACAAAGCCACCTCTATGCCAAGCTCGATAAGTGTTTTTGAGGTTCCCTCTGTATATTTTCTGGGGCATATTATTTCCCAAAGAGGCCTGAAAATGGAACCAACCAAGGTTCTGGTCATTCTAAATTGGGCACAACCACTTGGGCACAACCACTTTCATTAAGGGCAGTCCAAAGATTTTGGGGATTTGCCAATTATTATAGGCAGTTATAAAGGATTTCTCCACTCTAGTTGCTCCAATCACTGCCCTGACAAAAAAAGGGGCAGATCCCAGTATGTGGTCTGCTGAGTCTGTAAAGGCTTTTGACCTGTTAAGAAAGTCTTTTATTTCAATTGCTGCTTCAGCATCCTGACTCCTCTCTTCCCTTCCCGGTACAAGTGGATACTTCAGAGACCGGAGTCGGAACTTTTATCACAGCGTCACCCTATTTCTGGTAAAATCCATCCTTGTGCTTTTTTCTCTAAAAAATATCTTTCTTTCTTCTGCAGAGGTTAATCATGATATTGGTAACAGGGAGTTGTTAGCCATTAAAGGACATGTAAAGGCAAAAAAATAAAATCCCATTTTTACTTTCTTTAATGAAAAATAAATCTTTCTCCAATATACTTTAATTAAAAAATGTGAACCGTTTTTATAAGAAACCTGACTGTATGTAGTGAAATTCTCCCTTCATTTACTGCTGTGGATAGGAATTGTCAGACGGTCCCTAACTGCTCTGCAGGGAAACAATCAACTTATTAACAGCAGGGGGAGCCCCCGCCTTACTTCCCAGCCATACAGAACTAAAGCTTGTCCTGTATTGATCATTTATGACGATTCCTAAGCAGCCCAGATCACACTGAGCATGTGCACAGTCTTGGTCTTTCAAAGATGTATAACAAAGTTACAAGATGGTGACCCCCTGTGGCCAACTTTGAAAGCATAAATCATTTGTTTGATTAGGCTTGTGGTGCAGTAAGTTCATGTTTATGTTTAGTATACAAAATACAGCATTTCTAGCCTTATTCTATTTTACACTTTCCTTGTCCTTTAAATGGGCTTTTGAAGAGAGGAAACATCTTTTGGAAGGTGCTAAACATGTTGTCTTTGTATTCACGGATCATAAGAATCTGTTATATATTGAATTTGTCAAGTGCTTAAATCCCCAAAGGGCCAGATGGGCTTTATTTTTATCCATTACTTATAGGCCAGGGGAGAAGAATGCCAAGGCAGATGCTTTATTCAGAAGGTTTCTGAAATGGTCTCTATTGTTCCTAAGGAAGTGATTGTGGCAGCCATGAGTCCTGACCTGTATGCTTCCTTAACTGAAGTCCAAATTAACTTACCTTCCAATGTTCCCCCTGGGAAATTGTTTGTTCCGGAGAACCTGCGTGATGTGGTTTTACTCGAGGCCATGACTCTAAGGTAGCCAGGCATCCAGGCTGCAATGAGACCTGTTTCCTTTTGTATCAAACTCTCTGGTGGCCAACACTGAGATGGGATGTTGGTAAATATATTAAGTCTGTCTAGGTCCTTACGTCAAGGACTGCTACAATCACCCATTCCTGAAAGGCCATGGACCCATATCTCCATGGATTTCATTGTGGAGTTTCCACCCTCTAAGGGGTGTCCTGTCATCTGGGTGGTGGTTGACCACTTTAGTAAAATGTCCCAACCCTCTGCTAAATCTCTTTCCAAGCTTTTCTTGTCTAACATATTTAAGTTTCATGGGGCCCCATTGAACATTGTTTCCGATAGGGGAGTTCAGTTTGTGCCCAAGTTTTGGAGAGCTAATGGTTACTGATTTGTCTTTCTCCTCGGCCTATCACCCACAAACCAACAGCCAGACAGAGACAACAAATCAATCGCTGAAACAATTTCTTAGATGCTATGTTTCTAACAATCAGTCTGCTTATAATAACGCTACTCACTTGTCCACAGGAGAGTCGCCATTTTTTACCAGTCCTGTCTGTATCTTGACCATTCTATCGGATCCTGTTTATATCTGCACATCCTGAATTGGTATCGACTTGGCCTTTCTTTGACCACGCTCCTATTCTCCGTTCTTATACATGTACGATTCCCTTGCTCACCCAGAACTCTCTCCTTGGTCCTCTCACATTAAGACCTGGCGCCATCCGAGTAGCCGTGACCAGGACCTCTGGGTTTGTTCTGGGTTTGGGATACTTAACGTTACATTATCCTAACTCCAAGGGGATTATTTACTAAACCTCAAATTTATCCGGTTGGGCTTTTTGGGGCAAAAACGAAATTTTTTTGTGGAAAAAAATAGATTTTCAAAATTTATTATACTCCAATACTTCAAAAAGCCTGAATCTGATAATCCACCATCTCAGACCTGTTGAGATCCTGTATAAGTCAATGGGAGAGGCACCTATCCCAATATGAAGATATCATGGTTTGTGCTGTGTTTAGCGCGATAATCTGTAAAATTCAGGCATTTCTGGCAAAAACCTAAAAAGATGACGCCCGTGAGCTCTGCTGGGCTCATTGTGCACGTGCAGTCAGACAAAATTCTGGGGTAACACTTAGCGGGGGGATGCATGGAGTGGGCCAGCGGAGGGGGGCCAGTGGGGACTTATAACCGTGCAGGGTTCTCCTTTAAAGGGATACTGGCATGGAAAAAATGTCTTTTCAAAACGCATCAATTAATAGTGCTGCTCTACACTGAAATCCGTTGCTCTAAAGAACAAACAGATATTTTTATATTTAATTTTGAAATCTGACATTAGACTAGACATGTTGTCAGTTTCCCAACTGCCCCCAGTCATGTGCAGGCCGGATTTGTGGCGAGGCTACAAAGGCCCGGGCCTAGGATGGCAAGTAGTTAGGGACGACCTGCTGAAGAGCACTGGGGATGCGCAGGCGGGAGGTGCTAGGACCGCATGGTCTAGGGACGCCGCCGGTGAAATTCGGCCCTGGTCATGTGACTTCAGTCACTCGTTACTGCTGTACTGCAGGTTGGAGTGATATCACCCCCTCCCTACAACAGAACAATTGGAAGGTAACCAGATAGCAGCTCCCTAACACAAGATAACAGCTGCCTGGTAGATCTAAGAACAGCACTCAATAGTAAAATCCAGGTCCCACTGAGACACATTCAGTTACATTGAGTAGGAGAAACAACAGCCTGCCAGAAAGCAGTTCCATCCTAAAGTGCTGGCTCTTTCTGAAAGCACATGACCAGACAAAATGAGCTGAGATGCACCTACACACCAATATTACAACTAAATACACTTGCTGGTTCAGGAATGACATTTTATATTGTACAGTGAATTATTTGCAGTGTAAACAGTGTCATTTAGAAATAAAAACATCATAAAAATCACGAAAGAATCCCTTTAAAGTTTCATTTTTCACTTTCTTATATCTTTTTGAAGCAGCTCTGGAAGGAGGGTCAGCGACTCTGTAACTGATCTAAATTGATCCATTTTGTATCTTTGTCCCTGCTGAGCAGAATCCCTGAGCGTTGTTAAAGGCAGTTGCTAGAATTGATACAATAGTTGCACTTATATTCCCCATAGATCCTACTGAGATGCAACTAATGGAAGTGCAAATTGCAACAGAATCTGCACCTGGATCACTGAGCTGCCAATGACAGGAACATTCATCTTTAAACTTCAGTTTTGGTAAAACAGTAAACAAATAAAAGATGGAAAGTAACTGAAAAAAGTCTTTATTTCTGGTGAATAATCTGAAACCAACTAAACTGAACTGAAAACAAGTGTTTGGAAGGTGAACCACCCTTTAAAAGGAGGGGTTCACCTTAAGTTGACTTTCAGTATGTTATAGAACGGCTAATTCTATGCAACTTATCAGTTGGTCTTCATTATTTATTTTTTATTGTTTTTAAATTATTTGCCTTCTTCTTCTGACTCTTTCCAGCTTTCCAACGGGGGTCATTGATCCCATCTAAAAACAAATGCTTTGTAAGGCTACACATATAGGGGCACATTTACTATGGGTTCGAAGTTAAATCCTTTGACTTCGAATATCGAAGTCGAAGGATTTAATGCGATTCGTTCGATCGAATGATCGAAGGAAAAATCGTTCGATCGAACGATTAAATCCTTCGAATCAAATGATTCAAAGGATTTTAATCCATCGATTGAACGATTTTCCTTTGATCTGAAATTGCTAGGAAAGCCTATGGGGACCTTCCCCATAGGCTAACATTGGTGCTCGGTAGGTTTTCAGGTGGCGAAGTAGGTGGTCGAAATTTTTTTTAAAGAGACAGTACTTCTACTATGGAATGGTCGATTAGTCAAACGATTTTTAGTTTGAATCGTTCGATTCGAAGTCATAGTCGAAGGTCGAAGTAGTCAATTCGATGGTCGGAGTAGCCAAAAAAATACTTCGAAATTCAAAAATATTTTTTCATTCTAATCCTTCACTCGTGCTAAGTGAATGTGCCCCTTATTGTATACTTTGTATTACTCATCTTACTTTTCAGGCCTCTCCTATTCATATTCCAGTCTCTTATTCAAATCAATGCATGGTTGCTAGGGTGATTTGGACCATAGCGACCAGATTGCTAAAATCACAAACTGGAGAGCTGCTGAATAAAAAGCTAAATAATTTAAAAAAAAAAAAATAATAAAAAATGAAAACCAATTGCAAATTGTCTCAGAATATCCCTCTCTACATGTACATCCCTTAGCTATGGAACAGTGTCATGAAGAATGAGACCTGTACCTTGTCTTATTCGACAGTTTTCCTTGCACTCCCCATCAGAATGCTTTCGTTTCCAATTATAAAAGATGAAAGCTGCTGACAATGCGCGGTTATCAAACGTCAGAACACCGTTATTGCCTGATCCACACAATAAAGGTGTTCTGCTATGTAACAGTGTAACTGTCCATTTCTGTGGGTAAATATTAAAGGGATACTGTCATGGGGAAAAAAAAAAAATTCAAAATGAATCAGTTAATAGTGCTGTTCCAGCAGAATTCTGCGCTGAAATCCATTTCTCAAAAGAGCAGATTTTTTTATATTTAATTTTAAAATCTGACATGGGGCTAGACATTTTGTAAATTTCCCAGCTGCCCCAAGTCATGTGACGTGTGCCTGCACTTCAGGAGAGAAATGCTTTCTGGCAGGCTGCTGTTTTTCCTTCTCAATGTAACTGAATGTGTCTCAGTGGGACATGGATTTTTACTATTGAGTGTTGTTCTTAGACAGGGGTTCCCAACCTTTTTTACTTGTGAGCCACATTTAAATGTAAAAAAGAGTTGGGGAGCAAAATAAGCATAAAAAAGTCCACGGGGATCAAATAAGGGCTGTTATTGGTTGTTTGGCAGCCCCTAAATGGACTGGTAGCCCACAGTAGACTCTCTTTGGCAGGACAAGCCTGGAATTCAAAAATAAGCACCTGCTTTGAGGCCACTGGGAGCAACATCCAAAGGGTTGGAGAGCAACATGTTGCTCGCGAGCTACTGGTTGGGGACCACTGTTCTTAGATCTACCAGGCAGCTGTTATCTTGTGTTAGGGAGCTGTTATCTGGTTACCTTCCTATTGTTCTGTTGTTTGGCTGCTGGGGGGAAAAAGGGAGGGGGGTGATATCACTCCAACTTGCAGTACAGCAGTAAAGAGTGATTGAAGTTTATCAGAGCACAAGTCACATGACTTGGGGCAGCTGGGAAATTGACAATATGTCTAGCCCCATGGCAGATTTCAAAATTGAATATAAAACAATCTGTTTGCTCTTTTGAGAAATGGATTTCAGTACAGAATTCTGCTGGAGCAGCACTATTAATTGATTCATTTTAAAAAAAAATGTTTTTCCCTTGACAGTATCCCTTTAATGTCATGTTACAGCAGTTTTGTTACTAAAGTGTTACTTCCCCTTTATGGTTATGTATGCAGTGCACTGATTGCAGGTGGCATGGAGTAATAGTGCATATTTGCCCATTGCCATGGAGACACACTAGTGATGGTTTTTGTTGACATTGTTAGGCAATAGCCCAAGGTGTGATATGCCAATAGCTGTATTTTAGCTATAGAGATGCCAAGTATGGAACATATTGTGCCCACAGCTGGGATTCTTGGATGTGCTGAATGTGCTGACAGATGGCAGGATGATGGTGCCATTCCTCCAAAAAGTTGTTCCCCCGCAGGACAATCTGTCTGTGAACGAGAGAATATTGTGTAATGCTGTAAAGGGCAAGTACAAGGTGCAGCACAGCAGCACTTCCATGCGATAACCACACAGGGTGTTACAGAGAAAATAAAGGGACAGACAGACAATAGTAACAACAGCCGCAAATATCTATAAACCCACGAGGAATCAATGGGTATTGGGAACTTGTTTATTCTCTGTTAATTCACATTCTCTTTCATTAGGCAAAAAGCCGTTGTGAACGAAGTTCCCCTTTAAAGGGGTCGTTCCCCTTCAAACACCAAATGGTCGAATTTCAAATTCATGTCCACTTTTTTAAAACTCCTATGAACTCGAAATTTGACCGATCAAAATGTATTATAAAAATCGAATAGGATCGACCGGAAAACACGAATCTAATTCGAATTGAATTGGATGCGAATTTTAAAAAGTCGCTTCGAGTTTTTTTTGGGGTCAGGAAGGCTGCAAACAACTCCAAATCCATGGACGTCTCCCGTTGACTTAAACAGCAATTCGGCAGATTTAAGGTGGCGAATAGTCGAATTTGAGGGCCACAGTATGATAAATCTCAAAAATCAAATTCAAATTTTTTGAAAAACTCGAGTTGAATTTCAATAACTCCCTAGTCGAATTTGACAGTTTTGACCATTAAAAAATCAAAAATTCGATTTTTCAATTCAAATTATTTAATTCAACCCTTCATAATTGAAGTGTAAAGTTTAATTTTTCACCTTTTTTTCACCTGTCTTTCTGAAGCAGTTCTGAGAGAGGGGGGTCATTTAGTTGATACATTTGTTATCTTAGTTCCCTGAGTTTCATTAAAGGTGTGGTTCACCTTTAAGTGATTATTTATTTTGTATAGTTTTTGAACTAATTGCCTTCTTCTTCTGACTCTTTCCAGCTTTCAAATGGGGGGTCACTGACCCCATCTAAAAAAACAAATGCTCTGTAAGGCTACAAATGTATTGTTATTGCTACTTTTTATTCCTGATCTTTCTATTCAGGTCTCTCCTATTCATATTCCAGTCTCTTATTCAAATCAATACATGGTTGCTAGGGGAATTTGGACCCTAGTAAACTGGAGAGCTGCTAAATAAAAAGCTAAATACCTCAAAAACCACAAATAATAAAAAATTAAAACCAATTGCAAATTGTCTCAGAATATCCCTCTCTACATCAGGGCTGTCCTACTGGCGGCCCGCGACCCCCCCTTATATGACCCTCCACATCAAAGTCTGCCTGTTGTGTCTGTTTACCATATGTAAACTTTAAAAGGTATCACTACAGAGATTAACTGGCCCTTGCATTGTTTAATCAAATTCAGACAAATCCTCTGTATTGTTCACACCTCTATTGTTTATATCCTAAAGCCCCTATATTGTTCTACCTGAGACCCAGACTGAAACTGCCACATTGTTCACCTGTTCACACTTTATACAAAATGCTAATGGGGCCCCAGTAGGGATGTCGCGGACTGTTCGCCCGCGAACTAATTTGCGCGAACATCGGCTGTTCGCGTCCGCCGAATGTTCGCGAACGTCGCGCGACGTTCGCCAATTTGGGTTCGCCTTAGCTGGCGCTTATTTTTGCCCTCTCACCCCAGACCAGCAGATACATGGCAGCCAATCAGGAAGCTCTCCCTCCTGAACCACCCCCACACCCCCTGGACCACTCCCCTTCCATATATAAACTGAAGCCCTGCAGCGTTTTTTCATTCTGCCTGTGTGTGCTTGGAAGAGCTAGTGTAGGGAGAGAGCTGTTAGTGATTTGAGGGACAGTTGATAGTAACTTTGCTGGCTAGTAATCTACTTGATACTGCTCTGTATTGTAGGGACAGAACTCTGCAGGGATTTGAGGGACAGTGAGTTTAGGTTAGTTAGCTTTGCTGACTAGTAATCTACCTTCTACTGCAGTGCTCTGTGTGTAGCTGCTGTGGGCACTGCTTCTGATCTCATCTGCTGACTGCTGTAATAACCCAATAGTCCTTGTAAGGACTGCTTTTATTTTCTTTTTTGTTTTTTTACTTTGCTACTATAAGAGCCCAGTGCTATTAGTCTAGCTGTGTTGGGGAGTGGGACTGGTGTGCTGCTCCTAGTAGTTCAGCACCAACCAGAGTAATTTTTTTTTTTAATATATATATATTTTTTTTAATTTTACTTATCTTACTGTTCTTTAACGTGTCCAGTGCTGTTTGCTGTTCTTCATAGTAGTGCACCAATAGTAGTGCACTTGCAGGCATTGTTTGCCCAGTGTGTTCTTCAAACAACTGCCACCTAGCTGTGTCAGCTTTTTCACATTCTGTCTAAATAACAATAATAATTCCGTGTCCGTAAACATCACCTGAGTGATGTTTTTACAGCAGCAATAATATATTCCGTATCCACTACTGTATACGTTGCCCTTGCAGGCATTGTTTGCCCAGTCTTTAACCAAGTGCCACCTGTGCCACCTAGCTGTGTGAGCTTTTTCACATTCCGTGTCCAGAAACATCACCTGAGTGACGTAGTGTGATTTCTGCCCTTTACAGCACAAAACGCAGCGCTGTGTCAACAATGTATTTTTCAGATACATTTTTGCCCTTGATCCCCCTCTGGCATGCCACTGTCCAGGTCGTTGCACCCTTTAAACAACTTTAAAATCATTTTTCTGGCCAGAAATGTCTTTTCTAGCTTTTAAAATTCGCCTTCCCATTGAAGTCTATGGGGTTCGCGACGTTCGCGAACCGTTCGCATTTTTTGACGCAAGTTCGCGAATATGTTCGCGAACATTTTTTCCGCCGTTCGCTACATCCCTAGGCCCCAGCACTGTGTGTCACTGTATGTAATACATATTAGACTGAGAGCTTTCCCTGTCTCCTGCTCTGTTCTGTCTTCCCTACGCTCCTGTGTGTCTCATACTTTGGTATTTGTTCTGGGGGTTTGTTAGCAGTTGAAAATTATTGTTAGTGGCCCCTAAGGTGTTTAATCATATGCTGGGGTACTGTATTATACAAAGGGGAGGAGGAGGCATATGGATTTATGTCTTAATATGACTTAACTGTTTTCACATATGAGTGACATCCCTGCCAGGACAGACACAATGTAGTTCGGCCCCTAGACAAGAGCTTCACTCAGTGCCCCCCTGTCCTGTATTACCATTTCCCTCCTTACCATGATGGTGTTTAAATAAAGAGAGCAAGAAAATGTACAACACTTTTTCATTTATATTACTGCCCCTGTACCTGTACCAGCAAGCTCAGCAGCCCTCCATCATACAGCCCCCCTGCAGCCATCATATTGCCCCCAATCTTTACCTGTGTCAGCAGCAGCCAAAAATAAATCTGATCACATTATATTGCCCCCAAGTATTTATGTACCTGTGCCAGCGCCCAGCAGCAACAGCAAATATATGGGCCCCAAATCTGTACGTGGCTGTGCCAGCAGGAAGCTTCACACTTTACAGTAATAGAAAGAAAGTCTTGAGTTCAGTGTAACTGTGCAAGTCTGAGAGCAGCGAGAGTCACACCAAGCAGCCCCCGAGCTCTCTGCCTCTCTCTGTCACCCAACATATCAGTGACGTCATTGACGCGTGTATCCACGTCGCACTGCACCGCACAGAAGGAGCTATTACTTGCCGGCAAGAGGGAGAAGGAGATGGATTCCACCCAACTGGGTGACCATGATTACTGAAACAAATTATTAAATAAATGCTTGAAAAAAACAAAAAAATTAAAATTAAAACTGCGCCCCTCAATAATGGCGCCCTAGACAGCCGCCTACTCTGCCTACCCCTAGTTCCGGCCCTGATCCCTGCAGTGAGCACCAACCATTTGGTTTTTTGGTGTGCTATTAATGTGGACATGGGCTTGCGGTAACATGGGTGTGGTTTAAAGTGGGTGTGTTCTAAAAACAGGGAGTGGCTAACACTGGCTTCCATTATTGGCCCTCCACCATGTAGATTAGAAAAATTCCGGCCCTCGGTACCATATAAATTGGATAGCACTGATGCAGACTCTACATCATCCTAACATTTAATTTAAAGGGGAACAAACCCTTTAAAGCAGTTTAAAGGTCGGGTAAAACCTTTCTGGTGAAGAATCTGCAAACAAGTGTTTGGATGGTGCCCTTTAACAATGAAAAGACTTTAAATTGCTCTGAGGGCCCCCCATTGCCTATGACAGTGTTTCCAGCATTTTTAAAGCTTTGTGCCCCATTCCCAGTCACCATCTGTGGAAGGTTTTGCAGTTAGGAAAGTGAATAACGAAGATCCCAGTGGATATTCAGAGAAAATCAGATTTGCCATCTGGTATCTGTCTGGTGCCTCCTGTCTCCTCCGTGCACTTTGACTTGTGACTTTTGCTGCAGGGGGATGGGGTGGATTTTTACTGTATGGTAATGTTTTCGCTTTTTCATACTTTCAGCAGTTATGATCATATTATCAATATTTATGTTGAGTGGGCCATTATTCAGGGCACTGTTATGATACTGGAACGTATGAAGCATCCGCACACCCTATACGCACATACTACACCAAGCACAGTGAAATAAAATAGCCAAAAGAGAGAAATTGACTGGGACATAAGTTTTGTGTGCCACGGAATTTCTCTCTTACGGCTGTGATACTAGGCAAACAGTCATATGAAAAAGTTTGGGAACCCTCTCAGCCTGCATAATAATTTACTCCACTTTCAACAAAAAAGTCAGGGGCGATCCTGCCCAATTACCTTAGTTTTTGCCGCCCCCCGCCTCCCCACGGCACTCACGTTCTGTGCCGGACGCGTCCACGTCGCTAGTGCAGGGAGCACAATTGCGCTCTCTGCACAAGAAGAGCCGAATTTCCGGGTTGAAAACCGGAAATTCAGCTCTTAGTTACCAGGAGCGGCGGTTTTGCCGCCCCTGGCAACCAGGGGGGTGCTGCCGCTTGAGCCGAGTGCCTCAACTTGCCTCATTGGCGGAGCGCCCCTGATAACAGTGGTATGTCTTTCATTTCCCAGGAACATCTGAGTACTGGGGTGTTTTCTGAACAAAGATTTTTAGTGAAGCAGTATTCAGTTGTATGAAATTAAATCAAATGTGAAAAACTGGCTGTGCAAAAATTTGGGTACCCTTGTAATTTTGCTAATTTGAATGCATGTAACTGCTCAATACTGATTACTGGCAACACCTAATTGGTTGGATTATCTTGTTAAGCCTTGAACTTCATAGGCAGGTGTGTCCAATCATGAGAAAAGGTATTTACAGGGGACCCATCACCCAAAAAAATTATTCATAATTCTATTTTATCACATTGGTCAATCAAATGAACTTTATTACAAAATATAAATATAAGAGAACAGGGGAATGTGGGGAGAGCAGTGACACCTAGTAAGTGCTGAATGGAAAGTGAAAGTAATTGTCTGCCCCGCCTTTATGCCCAGGCCATAGGGGAGGGGCAGACAATATTTGATTGACAGCTGAGATTTTTAAATGAGTTTACAACAGCTATGAATTCTTTAATAAAAAATAGAAATTGGATTTCATGTTTAGTTTGAAAAGGACTTTTATTATACAGATTTTTGTGTATTGGTGACAGGTCCACTTTAAAGTGGCCAATTGCAAGTTGCTTCTGTTTGACTCTCCTCTGAAGAGTGACAGCATGGGATCCTCAAAGCAACTCTCAAAAGATGTAAAACAAAGATTGTTCAGTATCATGGTTTAGGGGAAGGCTACAATTAGCTATCTCAGAGGTTTAAACTGTCAGTTACAACTGTAAGGAACGGAATCAGGAAATGAAAGGCCACAGGCACAGTTGCTGTAAAACCCAGGTCTGACAGGCCAAGAAAAATACAGGAGCGGCATATGCGGAGGATTGTGAGAATGTTACAGACAAGCCAAAATCTCCTCCAAAGACCTGCAAGAAGATCTTGCTGCAGATGCAGGTGTAGCTGTACATCGTTCTACAATTCAGCACAATTTGCACAAAGAACATGTGTATGGCAGGGGGATGAGAAAGAAGCAATTTCTGCACTCACACAAACACACTCGCTTGTTGTATGGAAAAGCTCATTTAGACAAGACACAGTCATTTTGGAACAAAGTGCTTTGGACTGAAGAGACAAAAATTTGGTAATTTGGTGATAACAAAAAGCACTTTGCATGGCGGAAGTAGAACACGGCATACCAAGAAAAACACCTGCTACCGACTGTCACATTTGTTGGAGGTCCCATCATGCTGTGGGGCTGTGTGGCTAGTTCAGGGGCTGTGTGGCTAGTTCAGGGACTTATGGGGCCCTTGTTAAAGTCGAGGGTCAGATGAATTCAACCCAATATCAACAAATTGTTCAGGATAATGTTCAAGCATCAGTCACAAAGTTGAAGTTCTGCTGCAGGGGTTGGATATTCCAACAAGACAATGACCCTAAACACACTTGGAAATCTACAAAGACATTTATGCAGAGGGACAAGTACAATATTCTGGAATGGCCGTCACAGCCCCCCAACTTAAATATCATGGAAAATCTATGGGATGATTTGAAGCAGACTGTCCATGCTCGGCAGCCATTAAATTTAACTGAACTGGAGAGATTTTGTATGGACCAATGGTCAGAAATAGCCACATCCAGAATCCAGACACTCATCAAAGTCTATAGGAGGCGTCTAGAGGCTGTTACATTTGCAAAAGGAGCTCAACTAAGTATTGATGTAATATCTCTGTTGGGGTGCCCAAATTTATGCACCTCTATAATTTTGTTATGATTCATATTGTATATTTTCTGTTAATTTAATAAACTTGATGTCACTGCTGAAATACTACTGTTTCCATACGGCATGTTATATATTAAAAGGAAGTTGCTACTTTGAAAGCTCAGCCAATGATAAACAAAACTCCAAAGAATTAAGAGGGGTTCCCAAACTTTTTCATATGACTGTATGTGGAGCTATAAGGCCTTAGTCAGATTTATATCACTAGGTATTTAAGCGCAGAAACCGCCTTTTTTTTCTGTATTCTGGGTTTCTAAATTATAACACACTCATCAAAAATCATTGGCATTTGAATGTATTCATTCACATAGAACATAAACTATTCTCTGCTATTACCAACTAGGGATGCACCGAATCCACTATTTTGCGAAAGATTTGGTTGAATGATGAACTGAATCCGAATCCTAATTTGCATATGCAAATTAGGGGGGGGAGGCGGAAAACATTTTTTACTTCCTTGTTTTGTGAAAATGTAGACTTTTTCCCCGCCCCTAATTTGCATATGCAAATTCGGATTCAGATTCGGTTTGGCTGGGCAGAAGGATTCGGCCAAATCTTGCTGAAAAAGGCCGAATCCTGGATTCGGTGCATCCCTAGTACCAACAATTTGCTTCTGCCCAGAGCCTGGTGAAAAAGTATTGGCACCCAACACAATGCTACTTGACCTAGGACCCTGTCTACGTGCCCCATGGTCCACACAGCCCCTGCTGCTTTAAGGTGCCCCAGCTAATGCTGGTTATTTGCATGTATCAATCGTTCTGCAAACCTTTAGATTGTAAGCTCTTGTGAGAAAGGTCATTTGATCCTACAGTTTTGTTATATTATTACTAAATAACTTGCTGGCACTGTAAATAATGAAAGCACTAAATGTATGTGTAATCTGGTCCCTGCTGTGAGCTCCGAGGGAAATAAGCTGAGAACATATGCAGCGGCTTTGCTCTAGTTTCCAATGAAATGTGTTGGATATCCCAGAGGAAGGGGAATGGTGTGGAGCAGGCAGGACAGGGGAGAGCAGTGTCTGGAGGGGAAAGGGAGGGTAGAACTGCAGCTTTTGCCTCTCTGTGCATCTTGCAACCCAGAACAAGCAGGAATTCACCAAAAAAAAAAAAGCAAAAATCCCAGTGGGTCTCATGTCTGTCTGTGGGAGAGGCAGGAAAGGGGCGGAAAGGAAATATTAAAAAAAAAAGAAAAGAAGGAGCCTTGGCTTGTGTGAGATGATGAGAGCTGCTACGTCACTTGGCTGAGTGCAGGGCAATGGCTGGCAGTGTGTGATCAGCAGTGAGCAAGGTTACTGCAGGAGAAAGCTCTCTCTACCAGCCAGCAGCACCCACAGCAGCACCCGCAGCTCCACCATGTCTGCTAAGGACGTCCAGGCAGCAGGTAAGATGCTGCACATTGCTTGGAGCTCCAGCTCTTTCTTTCATTGCAAGAGAAGATTTATCCTGCATTGCAGGGGAAACCTCCTGGTGGGGGGCACAACCATTCCGGGTGCTAGCAAGGTCACCCAGTGAATGTGGGTGAGGTGGGTTCTTACCTGGGTTCCTTTATTAGTTTCATATGGAGGACTACTTAAAACAGGTTCCTTATTGTCTTATGTTACCCCTAAATAATATGCCTGTAAAATAATATATTCTTCTTATTGCTTTATAGTCTCCATACACCGATTCTGTTCAAATACAAGTCTTGGCTTTGTCAGGGGAGGATGCTGGGACTTGTAGTTCATCAGCAGAGGCAGGACCGCAGCTTCCTGGCAAATGGGAGTGTGCTATAGAGCAGGCAGTAAGCAAGGGTTAAAACACATCAGAGCCCAGTGATTGGTCGGTTGTTTTATAATAGGGTCCAGAGTAAATAAAGAGACTTTTCCTAGATCACTGATTTGTTTATGCACAGAATGCCCAGGGGCCTAATTTACTGCCTGAATTTTTACACCCAAACTAGTCTCATTTTATTTTTTTCTAATTTGTCAGATTGATACTGTGACTATTTGAGATTAGTTTATATATTAGGGCCATTTGGTTATTACATGAAATATGTCTGACACCCATGGAATGGTACAAATTGAAGCCCGAGGGATTTTGACGGCAGTATTAAAGGGATACTGACACTTGCCTATGGGTTTTCATTGCTTTGAAGCTCTGTAAAAGTTTGTCTATAGGATGTGCCCTCTGTTATTGCTTTTATTTTAATCTGTGAGATAGAACTCCATCCAAGGCAATTAGGGGAAATTCTGTATACAGTGGTCTCCTAGATACTGTCCACTATAGGATTTTATAGGTTGCTACTACACTTGCAGTATTCCCCTTTAAATCAGGACAGGTACATTGTGTATGGATGGGCTGAAATCTGTGCAGCCATGTCCACTCACCTGGATTTTTCGGCAGTCTCCAGAATTTGGACCCCTACCCTGCTCCCAACCTTAAACAATAACAAGGCAGTAACTAAAATAACTCAACCATTCTAACAGCCCGTAAATACTCCCAGATTTACATACAGTACAAAGCAGAGCTGAGGCTATTAATGGGACGGGGCAATGGGTATAAAAGGGTGTGGTCAGGATGCAACTGGGTGTGGCCAGAAACGACCCAGAGCATGTTTTCTGCAGGTGCCGTTATTTAGTTCCCACCAGTGTTGGGAAGAAACCCACTGTGGAATTTCGCAGATCTGCAAATAGCCATTTACACACGTGTTCATAATTGTGCTTTAATTATTCATAATATTTCATTATCTGATCTACAAAGCACAGCTAGTGGGCCCTTTGATACTAAGTGCCGCCCTGCTATGTGCGTTTGCATTTTCAGGTTATATCAAGTAATAATGATTATTATAACCTTTATTAGGGCTCTTATACACGGGCGGTCTTTCCTGAGCTCCCCTGCATTGCACTTTATTCCATTCAGCCGCTGGGGAGGTAGGAGGCGATACACTCAATTATTTGATTAATTAATTATTATCAATTATTATGAAGGGGGCTGTACTCAACAGACGCATGTATGTGCCAAACGCAGGTGAAATGCAACATGCTACATCCCACCTGCGCTCAGCGCATACATGCGTCTGTGTGAGTACAGCCCCTTTACAATAATTGAGTGCGTCTTCTCTGGCGCTCCCCTGCGGCTTAACGGAAGAAAGCGCAACTCAGGCGAACGCAGGAAAAAAACACCCGTGTGTAAGAGCACTTAGGGAGGCTGATGAGAAGGAGATGAATTAAATCACATGCAGCTGAGATATGAGAATATTGATGATGTCATCATTATCATCAGTATCATCATAATCACTTTATGTGGTAGGCCAATGGCTTGTCTTCAGCAGCTTTGCAATTCCCAGCATGCCTTAGGCAGGTAACATGGAGAATGGCAACTCTCTGAGAGTTCTGACAGTAGAAGTTGTGACAGTAGATCAGCAAAATGGTAAAAGTGGAACTAGAAAGAGACAGCAGGGCAAGATGGTAAAAGTGGAACTAGAAAGACACAGCAGGGCAAGATGGTAAAAGTGGAACTAGAAAGAGACAGCAGGGCAAGATGGTAAAAGTGGAACTAGAAAGAGACAGCAGGGCAAGATGGTAAAAGTGGAACTAGAAAGAGACAGCAGGGCAAGATGGTAAAAGTGGAACTAGAAAGAGACAGCAGGGCAAGATGGTAAAAGTGGAACTAGAAAGACACAGCAGGGCAAGATGGTAAAAGTGGAACTAGAAAGAGACAGCAGGGCAAGATGGTAAAAGTGGAACTAGAAAGACACAGCAGGGCAAGATGGTAAAAGTGGAACTAGAAAGAGACAGCAGGGCAAGATGGTAAAAGTGGAACTAGAAAGAGACAGCAGGGCAAGATGGTAAAAGTGGAACTAGAAAGAGACAGCAGGGCAAGATGGTAAAAGTAGGTCAATAAGGAGAGAGTAATGCAAGAAGAGGCGAGTTGAACAAAATAGTGACAGTCCCTTATATGACACAGTTTTACTTCATATAAACAATTAAATCTCACGTTCTGTTTCGCCCCGGTCCAACCGCTACTAAAGAGGGCCCTGCAGGTTTGTGTGGAACTTAATGTTCACAGGAGAAATGGAGTCTGTCCGATCAGCCAGGTGGGTTCATCTTTGAAAACCAAACACATTTTGTATGAAAAGATATATAAGACTTTCACTGGTTATAAAGTAATGTGTAAATGTCATTTCTATTCTCTGCACTTGCGATTCTGACTCTTGAAAAAATGTAGCAGAAGCTGCTGCTGATTAGCAGACCTGTAAGAGAACTGACGTTGTTTCAGAACCAGAGAGAAAGGGAGAGAAAGACACTGCTTTCAATAGCAATTATATTTAGGAAGAGTGACAAGGAGGAATAATATTTAGAAAAATTGCAAAAACTAGTTTTTGGGTGGCGTTCCCCATTAGGGATGATGTTGCTCTTCATTCGACACTGTTTCCACTACAAACCTGCAGAATCAGTGACAGGAGGGAGGGACGGGGGTGCGTCAGTGAGACGACTCTGCACTGCAGTATAAAGAGGATTACAGTAAGCCGGCCACGTGTCTGTCTCTGCCCGTACATACACATCCCCAATGCCCCAGAGCCTCATATGTGGAGATAGAATTACCATAAAGCGCAGAGCTGCATGCTGCAAGGAGTCTAACTGGCAATCTCAGCTCAGCATCCCATTAACGACTGGGTTTAATTATCAGAAGAAGAGATTTGTCATTCCATGTTACAGATGCACAAGCATTAAAGGTCAATTAGAGCAGATTAAGGTTGGTGTATTGATCTGCACCGGGTACCTAGAACCTGATCTCAGGGGACTAAGGTAATAAGGAGATGTTACTGAATTCCATTCTTAATGATAACTGACTTTATAGAGGCATTTGTATCACTGGATCATTGTCTGACTGCCAGGCAGCCCCAGGCTTATCATCACAGAACTGCCCTAAGCACTGTATGTAGTGTGGAACCAGTGAGCATCTGTTTAAAGTAGGAAGGTAATGGGAAGTATTGTAGGACCAGAGTGAGACAGTAGGACAAGATGGTAACTCTAGGTGAAGGTTGTGAGAGTAAAGTTAAATTACAATATTATGGCATGGTAGAGACAGCAAGGGAACAGTGAGACAATAGAACAAGATGGTGACACAAGGTTGCGAGAGTAGAGTAAAATTTCAATATTATGGGCAGATAGAGATAGGGAAGATAGACAGTAAGGGAAGCTTGAGACAGTAGGAGAAGATGGAAACAGTAGGACAAGACGGAGACAGCAAAACAAGATGGAGACAGTAGGACAAGGTGGAGACAGTATGACAAGATGGAGACAATAGGAAAAGGTAGAGACAATAGGACAAGATGAAGACAGTAGGACAAGATGGAGACAGTAGGACAAGATGGAGACAGTAGGACAAGATGGAGACAGTAGGTCAGGAAGGAGACAGTAGGACAAGATGGAGACAGTAGGACAAGATGGAGACAGTAGGGCAAGATGGAGACAGTAGGGCAAGATGGAGACAGTAGGACAAGATGGAGACAGTAGGATAAGATGGAGACAGTAGGGCAAGATGGAGACAGTAGGACAAGATGGAGACAGTAGGATAAGATGGAGACAGTAGGGCAAGATGGAGACTGTAGGAAAATATGGAGACAGTAGGGAAAGAAGAAGACAGTAAGAGGAGAGTGAAACAGTAGGGCAAGATGGAGACAATTGCAGAAGTGGGTGGCAGTAAAGAAAGATGGAGACAGTAGGCCAAGACAGTGATAGAAAGGCAAGATGGAAACAGTAGGGCAAGATGGAGAAAGTAAGGATAGATAGAGACAGTAGGGCAAGATGGAGAAAACAAAGCAAGGTGGTGACAGTAAGGTAATAGTGAGACAGTAGGAATTGAGTAAGATGACACAAGTAGGGAAAGATGGAGGTAGTAATATTTATACCGGTGTTGCTCAACCTGTGGCCATACAGTTGTTGTCACTGACAGACAAAGAGGGGCTGGATGTTTTAGGAAGGGCCAAAAGCTGGGCACTTACAGTAATTACTTTTTTTTAAGGAGATGTTAAAACAACACACATTTTTATTTTACCAGCTCTCGTGACATTGCATGGGTGTGGCCAGTTTGTCCTTTAATAATTCTCAGTCTCTATCCATTGTAATGTCCATTTGCTACAAAGTATCCTGGCTGATACACTATTTCCCCTTTATTAGATCCCCCCCGCTGCTGCTAAGAGCTTTCGTCTTGGAAGAGCGAGTGGCCCTAGCGACCTTGTTTTTATTGCATTATGACATCATGGCTAAAATCTGAGCAAGGAATGGAGAGACAAAGATGCAACGGTTTTATGTCCCCTCCTGACAGCTTCTGAAGGGCAGTAGCAAAGCAAGGTCAGTTCTAATAAAAAGCAAAGCAGAACTGTCTGTATCAGGCCCAAGGCTGCTTTTAAAGTGTGATACAAGGGAAACTTCACCCAAAAACTGTTTTTTCCATAATGAAAGAAAATACAATTTTGAGCAACTTCTCAACATCCATTCATTCCCCATATTGAAATCAGTATCTGTCTGGCTATTTGTGTTCTTTGCACTGCTGGTTGTGACTTATGAAACAAGTCAGAAGCCAGCGCTCTGTGAATCAGTTGGCTTCTGATGCAGTTTCAGGAGTCAGATCCAGCATTGCAGGGAATATAAACTGCCACATAGATCTTTTGCCTGAAAATTATGTGTAATGTTTGGAAACATTTACCTTCCCTTCATTATGGCTGAGATTCTAGCTGTATAACAGATCATTCTGTCCCAGTGGCTGCACAGATCCTATCTGATCCCCATTGTAAGCAGCAGTCCTGTCCTGCTTTATGGCAGCTGAGATTCTAGCTATCTGTATAACAGAACATTCTGTCCCAGTGGCTGCACAGATCCTATCTGATCCCCATTGTAAGCAGCAGTCCTGCCCTGCTTTATGGCAGCTGAGATTCTAGCTATCTGTATAACAGAACATTCTGTCCCAGTGGCTGTACAGATCCTATCTGATCCCCATTGTAAGCAACAGTCCTGTCCTGCTTTATGGCAGCTGAGATTCTAGCTATCTGTATAACAGAACATTCTGTCCCAGTGGCTGCACAGATCCTATCTGATCCCCATTGTAAGCAGCAGTCCTGTCCTGCTTTATGGCAGCTGAGATTCTATCTGTATAACAGAACATTCTGTCCCAGTGGCTGTACAGATCCTATCTGATCCCCATTGTAAGCAGCAGTCCTGTCCTGCTTTATGGCAGCTGAGATTCTAGCTATCTGTATAACAGAACATTCTGTCCCAGTGGCTGCACAGATCCTATCTGATCCCCATTGTAAGCAGCAGTCCTGTCCTGCTTTATGGCAGCTGAGATTCTAGCTATCTAGCATTCAGTGACAATAGTCATATTTCTTACGCACAGTTTTGTCGGGGGGGATGTAAAACGACACAGCTGTTCTCTGTGACAGCGGCATCAGTTATATAGAAATGTTGTTGGATTTGATCCAACCAAAGAATTCCTGTAACTTTAAGTGGAGCTGCTGGAATATAAATGTATCCTGAGTAATGATGAAACCAGTATTCACTCCTCTAATCTAACCCCCCCATTCAACCTGTCAGTACATCTCCCCCACATTCATCATCTGACTCTGCATGCCTCCCCCAATCTCTGCTGCCCCCCACCTATTAGTCCCACTCACCGTTCCCACCTTTCTTCTACATAATGCCACACTCCTACGTGCCCTTCATTCAAATGACTCGCTCAGTGGGCAATGCGCTCGCTGAATTGTTCCTCTCTAATGGCTTCTGGTGGGCCCTGAATTGTATAAATCCCACTCTGTCCAACCATTCACTCTCCCGGGCTGCTCTGAACTTAGAGACTCATGTTAGAGACTCATTTCGGTCAATGTGCAGAGTCGTTTCAGCCGTAATGACCAGACAGTGAATTTTCTACAGCAGGACTCTGTGTTTATTATTGTTTATTGTGGCAGCAGCACATTGTGTGTTTTTTGTGCTTCCATACAGTGTAGCCTGTCTATATAACTTGTCATGCTCACTTTAATTTTCCCTGCATGACCCTGAGAGCTACAGGTGTGTTCCACGTTGCTGAATTATTTCCATTATTTTCCATCTCTTCTACCAGAACAGCCCAGAGTTCCTGATACATGAAGGACTTAGGAGAGTTTCTGTATTTTCTCTCTATGGCTCACATTGCATTATGATTAGATACAGAAAAAGTATCAGCTCCTGTTTTATTACTCACTTGCAGCTCAGACTCTGATACTGGAAGTGTGGAAGAAACAAGGCCCCATATATGTCAGGCTTTTTGGGTTAATGCCACCCCAAGTAGTCCATCAGCAGGGACCCTTTTGTTAATGATGTGCCTGTATCAACCCCAAGATCCAAAGTGCCGGGGAGGAGACTTGTCTTTATTATAACTATTTCTTGAATGGTAGACCCAACTGTGCATTCAATCCAAGGCCAGATCTAGAGATGAGAATCCCTTGAAGGAATTGACCCCATTTAAAGGGAAGGGAATTCAGGGCTCTACCATTTGTCTGATGTTGCTGCATCAAGAAGAAAAAAGAAAATCATGCTGTCTCCCCCCCTCTCTGGAAATAAAGTTGCCCTTGTTGCTGTTTAAAAGTTACCCACTGTTTTTGTTCTGGGGTACCCTTCACCCTATTCTGTTACATGTTGCCAGGGCTCTGCTATGGGAGCCGCTCCAGTAATTTGTTTGTTTATATTAAACTGTCAGTGATAAATGGCAGTTTTGCACTTTTGCACCATTAAAGGGGTTAATGTTTTCTAAGAGTCTTAGACTCCAATCTTTTTTTTCCTGTAAGATTCTTTCCCCCTAAGCTCCTCACATTCCTCCAGGAGGCCCCCGACTCCATAATCTGCTGGCCTGGTGGAATATTTTAGCATATACCTTTTATTAAAGCTGCGGCGACACAATAAGCCCTTTATTTACACTCAGCTCACATGCCACTAATCTAACAGACTTGGGCACCAATAGTTGGCCAGCTTCTAGGGCCAAGGTCACCATGGGGGGTGGGGTACTCCATATGGGGGCCCTGTGGAAGATGGGGGCCACAAGAGACACAACAGTGAGAGTTACAGATCACCTAGGGGGCTGAACATTTGGGTAAGTGGATGGGGAATGGGCAGATTGTTGGCAGGGTTTTAATCTAATGGAGCTAGTGTGGACCTCATCCATGGAGCCCAGGTGACTGGTGGGCTAATAATTTGTAAGAAAAAGCCCCGCTGGCTTATTAGTATAGAGCCCCATAATCACTGATGGTCCTGCATAGGGCACCAAATGCTCCAAATTGCCCCGTATTTATGGTAAGTGGGCTTTGCATGGCCTGGTGCAGACTCCACAACCCTATCTCCATTTCATAGGGCAAGAATTGTAGGCCTTGTTCTTATTTTAAAGCAGTGTTTTTCCCAAATCGAAGGGGGTTTTCACCTTTTAATTATCTTTCAGTATGACGTAGAGACGGATATTCTGAGACAATTTGCAATCGGTTTTTATTTTGTATTATCTGTGGTTTTTGAGTTATTTTACTTTTTATTTTGCAGCTCTCCAGTTTGCAATTTCAACCACCTAGTTTCTAGCTTCCAAACTCCCCTAGCAACCATGCACTGATTTGAATAAGAGACTGGAATATGAATAGGCGAGGCCTGAATAGAACAATGAGTAAAAAAAAGTAGCAATAACAATACATTTGTAGCCTTAGAGAGCATTGTTATTTTTAGATGGGGTCAGTGACCCCCATTTGAAAGACGGAAGGAAAAGAAGGCAAATAATTCAAAAACTATAAAAAAAAAAAGGAAAAGTGAAGGCCAAGTGAAAAGCTGCTTAGAATTAGCCATTCTATAACATACTAAAAGTTAACTTAAAGCAAACCACCCCTATAATGAGCGAAACATCCCAGAAACTTGGTTTAAAGGAATAGATAGTTTAGCACAATACTACAGCTCCCATCATCCTCCATAAAACTACAGTGGCTCAATCTCTCGGTGAAGCAGCTATTCACTCCCAGCAGGATTGCAGCGTCTCATGGAGAGGAATTCGAGTATTTTATAGGAATGCAGAGTATGCAGATGGGATTGAATAAACAGGGCCAGGAATATAAGTATATATCATATATCCCACTGACACTGGAGCAGAAATGTGCAGAGGGGGCTCCTCTCTGTATCTCCAGGTAACAGGATTAGGGGCTCGTCATTGTGCAGAGCTCTGGGGAAAGGGAGCGTTCATGCCTGGGATTCTTTACACTCCTTCTGGTGACTTTGTTACACATTAATCAGCTTAAAAACAACAAAAATTTGAATTTAGTTAAACACTGACTATGATCTGACTTTCTTCTACCAGCTCAGTTCATGGCGAGCCACTGGGAGTTCTTGTTTTTTTAATACCAGGAGCTGCTGTGACTACTGTATCGTTAGCCCTTGGGACTACTAGTTTGCCTTATTGTTGGGCGCTGTCCAAGGTGCTGAAGGCCCAGACCCAGACACCAATGGGACTTGTGCCTGAATGTCATTGGCACAGCTCTATGAATCCAGAGTTTTAAAGTAGGATATCAGACTCATGGACCCCATCTGTAATAAACGACACAACAAAATACACATAAAGGGAAAATGATTACGTTTTATTTTCTATAAATGCCCAATAAAACATTTAGGCACAGGGATGCTATTATTGCATGTAAAGCAGGGATATCCAACCTTTGGTCTATAAATAATGGGGCCTGTACAGTCTGTTGTGCCTTTTGTACTGAGCCAGAATTCCATAGTAGCTCTGATCTCTGGATATTTTTGGCTGTGTCCTGTATCCAGCTGTTTCCCAGTGATTGTAAACAATCCCCTTCCTGCTCATCCAGGGGTCGCACGGGCAAATCCCTACCAGTCCTTGACTCCGTTTTTTCCGGCAAGGCTTGTGCGAGTGCTTTATCCTTCCGCTCCTCTATCTGCTAATGGAACGTTCTTTCATGTCGGATAGAAAGGGCTACATTCTCTTCCCCAAGATGTTCCTTATTATCTCCTACATAATCTCACCACTCAACTAACATGCAGTGTGTGTGTGTATAAAGGTAGTTTTCTTCATTTCTATAGGTTTCCTCATATAGAAAGAAAAGGGAAAGTGTTGGAAGGGTTACTGCCTGCTCTTCTTTTACACTAAACAAGTATTCTCTCTTCTCACAGTGTGCAAAATGTAATTATCTATATGTAATATATACAAATACTCGTAATACTTATAATTGCCTATAAATGTCTATCCTGCCAGTCATTTCGAGTGTTTCTCTCCCCCCTCCCCCCACTGCCAGGCTGACTCAGCTGCTCAGATCTATTCCCTTGGTGCCACCTTGTGTTACTGAGGATATAAAAAGCGACAGTTTCCTTCCAACAGCGAGTGGATTGTTTTACATGAGAGAGTGCAGAGCAAGCAGCCTTAAATCCCCACCCTGTCTGCCATTATACTATCACTACCCGGATATATTGATGCTGATTTTATCTTATTGGATATACCAGGCTAAAAAATTGCATCGTTATTTATAAGTCAGGCCTTAGAGTATAAGTATAAATCACATTACAGGTGTGGGACCTGTTATCCAGAATGCCCGGGACCTGGGCTCTTCCAGATAACAGATATTCCCTTAAAGGGATACTGTCATGGGAAAAAACAATTTTTTTAAAATGAATTGGTTAATAGTGCTGCTCCAGCAGAATTTTGCGCTGAAATCCATTTCTCAAAAGAGCAAACATAGTTAAATTGGGTTGAAAAAAGACAAAGTAAAAAAACAGATATTTTTATATTCAATTTTGGAATCTGACATGGGGCTAGACATTTTGTCAATTTCCCAGCTGCCCCAAGTCATGTAACTTGTGCTCTGATAAACTTCAATCACTCTTTACTGTTGTACTGCAAATTGGAGTGATATCACCCCTCCCTTCCCCCCCCCCCCAGCAGCCTAACAACAGAACAATGGGAAGGTAACCAGATAGCAGCTCCCTAACACAAGATAACAGCTGCCTGGTAGATCTAAGAACAACACTCAATAGTAAAATCCAGGTCCCACAGAGACACATTCAGTTACATTGAGAAGGAAAAACAGCAGCCTGCCAGAAAGCATTTCTCTCCTAAAGTGCAGGCACAAGTCACATGACCAGGGGCAGCTGGGAAATTGACAAAAGTCTAGCCCCATGTCAGATTTCAAAATTGAATATAAAAAAATCAGTTTGCTCTTTTGAGAAATGGATTTCAGTGCAGAATTCTGCTGGAGTTGCACTATTAACTGATGCGTTTTGAAAAAAAACATGTTTTCCGATGACAGTATCCCTTTAAGTCTACTGGAAAATCATTTAAACATTAAATAAACCCAATAGTTTTGCTTCCAATAAGGATTAATTTTATCCTAGTTGGGATCAAGTACCAGCTACTGTTTTATTATTACAGAGAAAAAGGAAATCATTTTTTGTAATTTAAATTCTTTAGACAAAATGTAGTCTTTGGGAGACGGCCAGTCTGTCTTTCTGGATAACGAGTTTCCTGTTAACGGATCCCATACCTGTATTATGTCTGGTTATTATAAGGGTTTTCCCAAAGTCATAGGGCTGCTGTACAGATCTCCAGGTAAAGCTGATCCAGGCAACGTCACAATAAATGTCTGCCTGAAAATAATGTATATTCTTATGTAAAGAAGTATATGTCTGGAATATTATTTTACGTGATTACTGCAATCACTTTTTGCACTTTACTGGCTAACAACAGCATCATTGTCTTGCTTTATGGCTGGATCACAGTCATTTACTCATTTAGGACAAAGTGCAAATAATGTGTGCAATTCACCATGTTTTAGCACATTGCCCCTGCCCTGCATGAAGGAGCATTGCCCCAGGTCTCTGTGCCGCAAAATGGATTGAACTTGATGAATATAATCTTTCTACTGCTTTCTAAACTAAGGCCTGTTGGGCTTAATGAAGTCGTTTGCACATGGATAGGAAACTGGCTACAGGATCAGGTACAGAGGGTGGTTGTTAATGGGACATTCTCTACTTGGAGTAAGGTTCTTAGTGGGGTCCCTCAGGGCTCAGTATTGGGTCCACTTTTATTTAACTTGTTCATTAATGACTTAGGGGAGGGTATTGTAAGTAATGTATCAGTGTTTGCAGATGACACAAAACTATCAGCCCAATTAATTCCATCCAGGATGTGGCACTTGCAACAGGATCTTGACTAACTGGCAATCTGGGCAGCTAAGTGGCAAATGAGATTCAATGTTGATAAATGTAAAGTCCTGCACCTGGGATGTAACAATATCCACTTATACCCTTAATGGGACTGCACTAGGCAAATCCATAATGGAGACGGAGCTTGGAGTCCTTGTAGGTAATAAACTTGTCTGTAGCAAGTAATGCCAGTCAGCAGCATCAAGGGCAAATAAGGTCTTGACTTGTATTAAATGGGGCAGAGATTCACGGGAGGAGGGGGTCCCACTGTATAGAGCACTGGTAAGGCCCCATCTAGAATATGCCGTACAGTTTTGGTCTCCATCACTCAAACAGGACATTATTGTATTAGAGAGGGGACAGAGAAGGGCAACTAAGCTGGTAAAGGGGAAATCTTAGCTATGAGGAAAGACTGGCCAAATTAGGGATTTTTCACCCATTCCGATTTGAAGAAAAGAGGTTCCAGCTAAATATTGGGAAGGGGTTTGTTACAGTGAGAGCTGTGAAGATGTGGAATTGTCTCCCTGTATCAGTGGTACAGGCTGATACATTAGATAGGTACAAGGAAGGGTCGGATGCTTTATTCACCAGTAGCTCCTCCCAGCAGACAGGAGGGAGCCAATGAGATTAGAGGAGGGAAAGGGGTGTTACAGGGAGAGCTGGGAAGTGAATCAGGGGTACAGGCTGATACATTAGATAGGTATAAGATGGGGTTGGATGGTGTTTAGCAAGTGAGGGAATACAGGGATATGGGAGATAGCTCATAGTACAAGTTGATCCAGGGACTAGTCCGATTGCCATTTTGGAGTCTGGAAGGAATTTTTCCCCCTCTGAGGCAAATTGGAGAGGCTTCAGATGGTTTTTTTTTGCCTTCCTCTGGATCAACTGGCAGTTAGGCAGATAACAACAAAAAAAAAAAACTAAAAGATTGAACTTGATGGACGTGTGTCTTTTTTCAACCTTACTTACTATGTTACTATGTTACTACCTCAACTACTATGTATATTATTATTATTATTATGAATTCAATTCCACTCCCAGCCACTAGAGGTGCTGCACTCAGTCAGATTTAAGGGCAAAACTTTGCTCCTGTGTAGAGTCTTTAAATGGGTTAATAATGGTTTACTTTAGAAATAGGGCCCCTGAATTCTCGTGCGTGTGTAATGGGGGGTCACTGTCCCTACTATCCTTGTTTCAGTACATATGCCCACCCCCGGGTTCCCATACTAAAGCGTGACAACATTTGGATGGTCCCCCATGGAACTCGGGCTTTTTGGGATTGAGTTCCTTTCCCCCTGGATGATCTTTGCATGATATTTGCTCAGATCTGTAAAACAGAGGATCAGCTATTTCCTGGCTGCATAACTCAAGTATGGGGGGGTCTTGTTCCCTAGGCGACAGAGCACTGGAAAGAGCTGTCTTTTCATAACATATGTAGCGAGAATATTTGCCAGAGTTCCTTTTCTTACATAATAAATAGTGTTTATAAAAGTGACACGACTTACAGTAATCCTGTCCTCATTGTGCAGCCGGAAACGCTCTCATCTCGTATACAGACAAGTCAACTTTCTGAAGTGAATTTCAATAACAATTACACATAATACACATAATTATAAACCCAGTCAAAATGAGGAATGAATGGATGTTGAGAAGTTGCTTCGAATTTTATTTTCTTTCATTAGGCAAACTCAACTGTTTCCCTTTAAAGTTTAATTCAGTATTTCCCTAAGGATGAATCTCACTGTTATTTCTCTTCTTTCAAATTAAATGCAAAATCTTGGACTTCTGACCAATATTAAAGGATTTAGATGTCAAAGGGTGTATCTAGAAACATACAGTAAGATGTGACTGTTCTAAAGGCAACACCCTTATTAAATTGAAATGTAATGCTTTAGACAGACAGGCGTAACATTATTCATTGTATCTCTGTACAGACTATGAGCAACATAGGGGGCTGTTCCTGCTGAATTGTGCTTAGTACAGGGGAATACCTATGCTGCCATAGTTTTATGGGATCTCTCTGTACAGACTATGAGTAAACATAGGGACTGTTCCTACTGAATTGTGCTTAGTACAGGGAATACCTATTCTGCCATAGTTTTATGGGATCTCTCTGTACAGACTATGAACAAACTTAGGGACTGTTCCTGCTGAATTGTGCTTAGTACAGGGGAATACCTATGTGCCATAGTTTTATGGGATCTCTCTGTACAGACTATGAACAAACTTAGGGACTGTTCCTGCTGAATTGTGCTTAGTACAGGGGAATACCTATGTTGCCATAGTTTTATGGGATCTCTCTGTACAGACTATGAGCAAACTTAGGGGGCTGTTCCTGCTGAATTGTGCTTAGTACAGGGGAATACCTATGCTGCCATAGTTTTATGGGATCTCTCTGTACAGACTATGAGCAAACTTAGGGGACTGTTCCTGCTGAATTGTGCTTAGTACAGGGAATACCTATGCTGCCATAGTTTTATGGGATCTCTCTGTACAGACTATGAGCAAACTTAGGGGGCTGTTCCTGCTGAATTGTGCTTAGTACAGGGGAATACCTATGCTGCCATAGTTTTATGGGATCTCTCTGTACAGACTATGAGCAAACTTAGGGGCTGTTCCTGCTGAATTGTGCTTAGTACAGGGAATACCTATGTTGCCATAGTTTTATGGGATCTCTCTGTACAGACTATGAACAAACTTAGGGGACTGTTCCTGCTGAATTGTGCTTAGTACAGGGAATACCTATGCTGTCATAGTTTTATGGGATCTCTCTGTACAGACTATTGTGCTTAGTAGAGTAGACCTATGTTGCCATAGTATGGTAGTATCTTCCTGTGCAGACTAAGAGCAAACCTAAAGGCCTGTTAGTTGTGCTGCTTTGTGTTTAACACTTTAGATCTGCCATTATATCTGGATGTGCCTATTGGCTTCTTGGCCTGTTCCTTATGGGCTTTTTTTGTCATCTTTGCTTGGACAGTAAGTTTACATTAATGCCGGAGTTAATCTGAGTAGTAAATGGCAATGATACCAAAAACATTTTGGAGGATGTTCCCATAACAGTAGAGATTAGGCTGTATGTGGTTATAGAACAATGGAGTGTTTGTATAAAGCAGAATTTGCCAACAGAATCTATAGCTGCTTCAGGTTGTGACTCCACCACCTTACAGCAACACAAGAATATATATATATATACTGTATTAAACGAATACTACAAGTAATGTATACTTGGCCATGTGACTTTGTGTTATTATAAGATCTCTTGAGCTTTATATGATGACACATAAAAAGGTGCAGCAAGATCTCACAGTTGGTTTGTGTTGTTTTTGCAGAGAGGATTTCCACCTCGACTTGTTCCTCTCCGGCCAGAGGTTTGGGCGACCCAGGGATAACGCCTCTGTCTCCGTCACACATAGCGTCGGTAAGATCATCTTGTTGCACCTCTGGGAGTCACAATGTGTCTCAGTGCTAAGTTATTTAAAGTGATATTGACATTCTATAGTAATGTGTCAGTAATGCTAAGAAAGAGAAATTGTTTGATGGAAAAGTGCCCCCCAAGAAGGTGTGAGGTGTAAACATCCCTGGACTGTAACTGGGGCTTCCTATAAACCAGAATGTTCATTGCTGATTCCTGATTAAGTAATTAATATAAAGAAGGAACACTAAGGGGATTATTTATTAAAGTCCGAATGCTAAAAATAAAAAAAAAATCGTTTTTTTTACTATCAAAAATCCAAATTTTTGGTGGAAAAAAAACTTTTTTGAGATTTATTATACACCAAGGATGGAAAAAGTCTGAATCTGAAAAGTTTATCTGGTCTGTGCTGGAATTAGCCCGAAAATCTGACTGTTTTGGGCTTTTCAAGCAAAAATCCGAAAAATTTGAACTTTTGGGAAAAAGACGAGAAAATTTCTTACGATTCAGTAAAGAATTGGTATGATAAGATTTTTCGTCCGCTTTTTTTTTGGGGTTTTCCCCCGAACCAATTAATTTGCGCTTTTGAAATAATAAGTAAAATCGTTGATTCTAGTTTGGTTGGACTTTTTTTATTTAAAAAATCAGAAACATTCGGATTTTGATGAATAATCCCCTTAGAGGAAGCTCCACCCAGATTCATTAAGGGTTAGTTCACATGAGGAGATGAGGAGATTCGGGGGAGATTTTTTCGCCTGGCGACTAATCGCCTCGTCTTCTGAGCGACAATCTCCCCGTACTGCCTCAGCGTTTTTTCCCATAGGCTAGAATGAAAAGTCGCCTGCGCTAATGCACACGTGGCGATGCATTTTTCATAGTCGCCTGAAGTTGCCTGTGTGAGGCAACTTCGGGCGACTATGGAAAACGCGTTGCGCGTGTGCATTAGTGCAGGTGACTTTTCATTAACCTTAAAAGCAACTCTGCTAGAAATGATCAAATTAATTAATGAATTAATTATTTTGCCCATTATTCAAAGACAGCACAAAAGTTATGCCCGACAAATACTAGTGACAGTCACCCATTGATATCGTAAGATAGGTAATATATGTAGTGATATTATCATTAGCCGATCGACTAAACGACCGATCACCATGGAACGAAAAATTTCAAAACCTTAAAACGGCCCTGGTGGGCAGGGCCGGATTTACATAGCGGGCGCCCCTAGGCCCCCTGGCGTTCGTCGCCCCTGTCCCATTCCCTTTATTCGTGCAAATCTTCATGGAGATTGTATCTCCTGTGCATCCCCAGTGTTTTTGAACCAATGTGAGTGTGTTTGAGCAGCATGCCGCCCCCCTAAAATCCTGCCGCCCTAGGCCCGGGCCTAGGTGGCCTTTCCACAAATCCGGGCCTGCTGGTGGGCCCTGGGCAAAGAGCTGACTGGTGGGCCCCAAAAGTTTTTTGTGAAACCATGCTCACTGTTGGCCACACCCCCAAATACCACACCCAATGTTTTAACAAAACATAATTCAGTCATGCCACTATTAAATCAATAATCAGAATAATAAACGCAGATCTGACAGTATACGACATAAAAATGGATAATTACCATATTAACCCTAGCTGTGCCAGTATAATCACTGCAGAAAATATGAAGGATGAACACAGTAGCAGTTCTATGTATAAATGCCCCCAAAATTCATAGCAGTATGGCAAAGGGGCAATTCCATGTATAAACAACCCCATAATTCATAGTAGGATGGCACAGTGCAATTCCACGTATAAATACGCCCCAGAACCCACAGCAGGGTGGCAAGGGGAAATTCTGAGGTGTTTATACAAATGGCCTGTAGATATCACTGTGCCCAGACTTATACTGTACATTCTTCCTGACATCTTAAAAGTGAAAGTGAAAGTTACTGTTGTGTAATGGCTGCATGAGCCTGCTAATAAAGCACTGTTATACTCTCCTCATCCTCGGCTACCCAAAACATAACAAATTCCATGTATAAATACCCCCCCAGAACCCACAGCAGGACGGCAAGAGGCAATTCCATGTATAAATACCCTCCAGAACCCACGGCAGGATGGCAAGGGGCAATTGCATGTATAAATACCCCCCTCCCAAGACCAGAACCCACAGCAGTAGATGAGTACATTGACTCACCCTCGCCTAGATTCAGTGAGGGGCTTGGCTTCCTTTCCTTCGTGGCCATTTCCACTTTAACGGTTTGGGTGTGTGTGTGAAATTGAAGTGGATCGGCCCGGGGGTGGGAGCCAACCCTGACACACGACACACCAGGTATTGATTTAGAAAAACAATTGGCCCGAAAACAAATTGTATTATTAGGGATGCACCAGATGCAGGATTCGGTTCAGGATTCAAACAGGATTCAGCCTTTTTCAGCAGGATTCGGATTCGGCTGAATCCTTCTGGCCGGCCGAAACGAATCCTAATTTGCATATGCAAATAAGGGACAAGGAGGGTAATCGCGTGAATTTTTGGTCACAAAACAAGGAAGTAAAAAATATTTTCCCTTTCCAACCCCTAATTTGCATATGTAAATTAGGATTTTGTTCTGTATTCGGCCAAATCTTTCGCGAAGGATTCAGGGGTTCGAGCCGAATCCAAAATAGTGGATTCTGTGCATCGCTAGTTGTTATGCCTCACATCCTTGGCCCCCTGGGTGGTGGTCCCAGCCAACTAAATACAATGTGCCCCAATAAAAAAGTGGCAAACTAAGTTGCACTCATAATCATGCCCCAAGATCCGCCATACCTTACCCATGATCCATTTATACCCACCTATTCCCCTGCAACCTTTGCAGTCCCTAAATCAGACCTTCATGTCTCTCATCGCCCATCTCTGTCCTCACTGAACTCCCCATGATAGCAGCCCTAAATTGATGGGGGGGTCTAATCTAGATTAAACGGATCTTGTGTAGGGAGGTGAGGCAGGAACATTGTGTAGTAGCCAGTAGTATTGAGGCGGCACCATTAACTAATGAAAGAGGCTCAACTGGCTTAGTGCAATGAGGTGGGCTAAGTAGATGGAGCAGACCCTAGGGAATGGGAATGCAATGGCTGGGTATGCTGAGTGTAGGAAGGGGGTTGGTAAATGGAGCCATCCCAAAGGAATGGGGGTTCAATGGCAAGTTGTGAAGTTGGGTTGGCATAGTGTAGGAAGGTGGGCTAGTAAGTTGGGTAGTCCTAAGGGCATGGTGTTGCAATGGCACTGTTCCCCTGTTAGGGTGCTGAGCTGGCTCAGTGTAGGGAAGTCTTCTCTGCCTCTGGGTTAAGTTTCCATGGGGCATTAATAGTAACTGTAATAATTAAGTGCAAGGATCCCTGGTGCCCCAGTACTATCTGCATGTTGTGCCATTTGCCTGCATCTCCCCCAGTTTGTAGAGGTCCCCTGAATGTTTGGGGTTCTGTGAGACCAAATTCTTTACCTTTAATGTGCTACTCTGGAATAAATCTGAGATACACATGGATGCCAAAGGGACAGTAGAATTATATCACAATCATTATAATGGTATAAGTGGCCATATGCTAACACCTCTGGAGTTATTGCGCATTTTACCCCCTCTTTGTGTGTGTGTGATTCTTTATATTATTATGTACAGTAACTGCACATTGTTACTGTTTATTGCTCATCAATGAAGGTGTCTTCTTCCAAGTCACCCAGGAAACAAAGGCCCAGGGAGTGCTTAGATTCCTCTTATACTATTATTATCTTTTGGCTGGGCACTTCCATTAAATCTTTGGCTCATGTTAAGTTCCTTAACCGGTTTAACTGTTGAGATCCATTTCTGGCTCACTGGATATGGGCCTATAAATTCAGCAGTGACAGAATGTAATGAGAACGGCAGAGGGAACCAAAACCAGGGATTTAAAGGGCATGTAAAAACAGAAAACCAAAATCCTATTTTTACGTTCTTTAATGAAAAAGAAACCTATCTCCAATGTACTTTAATTAAAAAATGTGCACCGTTATTATAAGAAACCTGACTGTATGCAGTGAAATTCTCCCTTCATTTACTGCTGTGGATAGGAATTATCAGACGGTCCCTAACTGCTCTGCAGGGAAACAATCATACTTATGAACAGCAGGGGGAGCCCCCGCCTTACTTCCCAGCCATGCAGAACTCAAGCAGCTTTGTTTGTTTCCCTGTAGAGCAGTCGGAGACTGTGAATTTGTATTGGATTTTATTTTTGCCTTTACATCCCCTTTACTGTTTCCAACTCCAGCTGCAGGGACAAAGATCATGGAGTCAGATTTAAACAGATAAACTGGGATTCTATTTGGAGGATTATTTTGCTGCAGCCACTGGTTTTGCAGAGTTGGAGAAAGTTTGTATTAAACAATACAAAAACTATAAAAATGCTCATTAGATTACATGACAACACAGGACCCAGTGCAGTCTGTATATTCTGATTATTAATCAGTCTTGCTGTATCGGCTTCTGGCAGATATTATTTGACTTGTCCTGTTTTGATCATTTATGACGATCCTTAAGCAGCCCAGATCACACTGAGCATGTGCACAGTCTTGGTCTAACAAAGATGTATAACAAAGTTACAAGATGGTGACCCCCTGTGGCCAACTTTGAAAGCATAAATCATTTGTTTGATTAGGCTTGTGGTGCAGTAAGTTCATGTTTATGTTTAGTATACAAAATACAGCATTTCTAGCTTTATTCTATTTTAGACTTTACTTCCCCTTTAAATCAAGGTTTTTGTTGTTTACCCTACTTCAAGTCTTTAATAATCAAAAATAGAAACATCTATACCATTCCCCCAACCCTACAATGACACGGGTGTCCCTGCAGCTGCAGAAGAGTTAAAGGGGTAGTTCACCTTTAAGTTAAATTGTAGTATATTCTACAATGGCCAATTCTAAGCAAATTTTCAATTGGTCTTCATTATTTATTTTTTTATACTTTTTTTAATTATCTGCCGTTCTCTTCTGACACTTTCCAGCTTTTAAATGGGAGTCACTGACCCCATCTAAAAACAAATGCTCTGTAAGGCTACACAATTATTGTAGTTGCTACTTTTTATTACTCCTCTTTCTATTCAGGCCTCTCCTATTCATATTCCAGTCTCTTATTCCAATCAATGCATGGTTGCCAGGGTATTTTGGACCCTAGCAACCAAACTGCTAAAATTACAAACTGGAGAGCTGCTGAATAAAAAGCTAAATAACTTAAAAACCACAAAGAATAAAAAATGAAAACCAATTGTAGATTGTCTCAGAATATCCCTCTCTACATCATACTAACAGTTAATTTAAAGGTGAACAAACCCCTTTAACTCTCCCTTGTCCCTTGTCTCCCTTGTCCGATTGCAGAAAGACTCTGACTCCAACGAGTCCGAGGAGCAGACCTTCTCCATAGTCGTTGCCATTGATTTTGGCACCACGTCCAGTGGCTACGCCTACAGCTTCGCAAAGGAGCCGGAATGTATTCACATAATGAGGTAAGTGGTGCAATGCAGCATGGAGCTGGGGTGGAGGGGGGGTCTGTGATGGGAAAGGGAAGATGATTTGTACCATCTGCAGACGCTGGAGAGGCTCATGTCTCTCTCTGCAGTGTGCCAAATGGACCTCTAGCCCTGGGCACCGGAATTTCATTTAGTGCCAACATGTTACACAACACTTTGCACAGAATGTATCATTCATATCATTGCCCTGTGCCAGAGGAGCTTACAATCTGTGTGGCCCCTATCTGATTTGTATGACCTGCTTGATCTGTGACGGTCGGTGATACATTGTTACTGCTAAGTATCAAATAGCTATTAACCCTTTCCAGGGTCGCCATTAGAAATCGCGGGCCCCCGTACAAAAAAAATTTTGACGCCCAAGCCCCACCCCATATCCCGCCCACTCCACATCACAAAAAAACCAAAAAAAACATTGGTGGCAGGGGCCCCCTTACAAGTTAAAAAAAAATTGGGGCCCCAAAAATATTTTTTTTTTAAAAAAAATGTTTGTTTTTTTTTTAAAAAAAAAACATTGGTGGCAGGGGCCCCCTTACAAGTAAAAAAAAAAATTTGGGCCTCAAAAAAAATTTTTTTTTTAAATTTTAAATTTTTTTTCTAAAAAAAAACATTGGTGGCAAGGGCCCCTTACAAGTTACAAAAAGTTATTCTAGAATGACCAATTCTAAGCAACTCAGGCCTGGGCCCGGGACACTTGTCCCCCCCTGATGGCGGCCATGACCCTTTCTATCCAAATAGAACAGAATCCACTGCTTGACATTCAGGCGCTGTAGTTCTCTACACAATAGGATGCCGTAAATGAAGGTTCTATAGGATAATGGTCATTTTAATGGGGTTGTTCACCTTTGAGTATGATGTAGAGAGGGATATTCTGAGACAATTTGAAATCGGTTTTCATTTTTTATTATTTGTGGTTTTTGACTTATTTAGCTTTTTATTCAGCAGCTCTCCAGTTTGTCATTTCAGCCATCTGGTTGCTAGGGTCCAAATTCCCCTAGCAACCATGCACTGATTTGAATAAGAGACTGGAATATGAATAGGAGAGGCCTGAATAGAAAGATGAGGAATAAAAAGTAGCAATAACAATTAGGGGCACATTTATCAAGGGTCGAATTTCGAATTTGAAAAACTCCGAAATTCTAATTCAAAAAGGGCAACCGAAATGAAGTCAAAGGTTTTTTTTTGGCTGAATAGGTCCGTTTTCGATCGAATAGGTCCGTATTCGGCCGAATTCGAATCGTATGAATCAAAGTAATAGCGCATTTGGTCGAATTCGAATCAAAGTTTTTCCCCAAAAAAACTTTCGATTTTTTAAAGTCCACCAATTGACTTCAAATAGGTTCTAGGAGGTTCCCCAGAGGCTAAAACAGAAATTCGGCAGGTTTTAGATGGTGAATGGTCAAAGTCGAATTTTTAAAGAGACGGTACATTTTCGATATTCCAATTTTTTTAATCAAATTTGGACTATTCTCTATTTGAAGTACACAAAAATAGCTCGAAATTCAAATTATTTTCAATTCTAAAATTCACCTCGACCTTTGATAAATCTGCCCCTAAATGTGTCGCCTTACACTACAGAGTATTTGTTTTTAGATGGGGTGGCCCCTATTTGAGAGAGTCAGAAGAAGAAGCTAATAATTAAAAAACTATAGAAAATAAATAATGAAGACCAATTGAAACGATGCTTAGAATTAGCCATTCTTAAACATACTAAAAGTTAAGTTAAAGGCGAATCACCCCTATAAAGACAGGCTGATAAATCCAGGGTGTCTTGGAGCCCGGGGCCCCAGGGGAAGAAGAAGAATAGATGAGTTTTTCCTGATGGGGACAAACCACAATGTCTCTAGTGAAGGGGATGATAAAGAGGGGAAGGCAGGAGATGAGCTCAGCATTTTCTGGGCAATCAATTAAACTCTGTTGCATATTTTGGTTTTATGTTGGACATTTATGTGCGCGTCGTGGGCAACAATGGCCAATCAATTATTTATTGTAAAAGCTACAAATTGTGATTGATACAGCACTCAGGCACCATCCATATTCATGTTTCACTCCTGCCTTCCTATAAACCTGAATATACAGCTCAGGCTAAAGAACAACCAAACCCTACAATGAATGTTTTATACATCAATATTAAAGAATATCAGCATCAATGAACACAACTGGGTACAAGCACTTTCTCTATTGCATTCAAGGGGTGATTTTTGAGTTCCCCCTTTTGTTTGCCAGTGGGCCCCTGAGGGTTAATAACGATTACAACAATAATGAGAAGGTGAGAATTTTTTTTGCAGGCGCTGGGAAGGGGGAGACCCTGGAGTTTCCAACCAGAAGACCCCCACCACCATGTTACTGATGCCGGATAGGAAGTTCCACAGTTTCGGCTTTGCGGCTCGGGATTTTTACCATGACCTGGACCCAAGTGAATCCAAGCACTGGCTGTATTTTGAGAAGTTCAAGATGAAGTTGCACAGCAGCACCGTGAGTACATGAGAAGTAGACTGCTGCCTAAATTTGAGTTGATTTAACCATAACATGTAATAGGTGGACATACCTGGTGACCTAGTTGCTCTAATTGACCTAGTTAATCTTATTGGTCTGTTTGACCTACCTTGACCAATTCTTTTAGTTGTCACTCTACTTTCAGACACTAAGGGGCTGATTCACTAAGGGTCGAATATCGAGGGTTAATTAACCCTCGATATTCGACTAGGAATTAAAATCCTTCGACTTCGAATATCGAAGTCGAAGGATTTAGCGCAACTACTGCGATCGTACGATCGAAGGATTATTCCTTCGATCGAACGTTTAAATCCTTCAAATCGAACGATTCGAAGGATTTTAATCCAACGATCGAAGGAATATCCTTCGATCAAAAAAACTTAGGAAAGCCTATGGGGACCTTCCCCATAGTCTAACATTGACTTCGGTAGCTTTTAGCTGCCGAACTAGGGGGTCGAAGTTTTTTTTAAAGAGACAGTACTTCGACTATCGAATGGTCGAATAGTCGAACGATTTTTAGTTCGAATCCTTCGATTCGAAGTCGTAGCCGTAGTCGAAGGTCGAAGTAGCCCATTCGATGGTCGAAGTAGCCCAAAAAATACTTCGAAATTCAAAGTTTTTTTACTTCGAATCCTTCACTCAAATTTAGTGAATCGCCCCCTAGTTGTACTGTCTTCTCAGGTATTGATTGTACATGTGATAATGCTATATCTTAAGACATTATGTGATGTGACAATAAGATTGTAATGTACTATATATGCCTATAATACACAAAAGCCATGAATATCCTGTAAATTATATCGTTATAAACGGTGAGTTCTGATGTCATCAGTTATAAACGGTGAGTTATGATGTCATTTCTGTCACATGACTCACTGAAACTTGTGTATTATAATAAATAAAGTACCCCCAGTTGTAAAATATGAGGATATTAGAAGTTACCTCGGAGTTCCATGATCTGTATAAAAACACTCGGCCTTCGTCCTCGTACTTTTATATGGTCATGAAACTCCTCGGTAACTTATAATATCCTTATGTTTTACAAGAGGGGGTACTTTATTCACTATATATTTTGTATGGAGATATACCGTGAAAAATAAAGAGAAGTTTAAAAAAAAAAGAAATAGGCTGCTGCCCATGCGTATGTTTTTTTTTTTTTTAAGAAACCTGTTCTGGGACTGAGAAATATTAGTTTCCAGTTGGGAAAAAATATTTGTGTTATTTTGTGCCCCAGTCCAACAGGTTGGGGCAGGCAGAATGGGCCAGAAGTGCCCTCCCATGGCCATTTACTAAGGGTACTACTAATGCAAGTGCTGGAGCTGTAGGGGCAGTTAAGCTGTACTTGCCCTGTAGCAAGAAAGGTACAAGTCTAAATCTAAACATGAATTTACTCCAATAAACACCTTTCCTGCATTGCCATTTATAGTCAGTTGTCTGGTGTTCACTTCTTACCCACCCGAATGTTAGAATACGATAATATATTCACCTCTAATGATTTTTCCTCTATGTTTCCTACTTTAGGATCTTACCATGGAAACAGAACTCACAGCTGCCAATGGCAAGAGGGTTAAAGCACTAGAGATATTTGCCTACGCGCTCCAGTACTTTAAGGAACAGGCTCTGAAGGTGAGTGATGCTCTTATTGCTGCTCATTTACAGAATGAGTGACCACAGATGGACCCTGCCCAGGCATTGGGGAAGTATTTGGGGTACAAACAGAATGAGGAATCACTGATGCACCTGCCCAAAGAGAGGGGAAGGTGAGGGGTACAAACAGGCCGCAGATGGGCAAGGTTGATAGTATACCAATAATCTAGTGAGAATACGAAATAACATTGTTATTGGGGTGCAGACTATTACCCTTTAAATGCTGTTCCCTTTAGGGTAGGACTACGCGGACGTTTTCGGCGCGATTTGGTGCACTGCGACAAAACACCGTGTCAGAACGCATGCGACGGAAATATATACTCGAGTATAAGCTGGGTTTTTCAGCATCCAAAATGTGCTGAAAAAGTCTACCTCGACTTATACTCGAGTCAGTGGGCAGTAGCTGAGATTGCAGTCACTTTTAATCATTCCTATACCAACAGTTCGCTTGGGGAGAGACTGCAATTTCCCACAATGCCCTCTGTTGGTTATATGAAAGAATAACAGTGACTGCAATATCACACAGCACCCTCTGTTGGTTATATGAAAGAATAACAGTGACTGCAATATCACACAGCGCCCTCTGTTGGTTATATGAAAGAATAACAGTGACTGCAATATCACACAGCGCCCTCTGTTGGTTATATGAAAGAATAACAGTGACTGCAATATCACACAGCGCCCTCTGTTGGTTATATGAAAGAATAACAGTGATGGCAATATCACACAGCACCCTCTGCACATGGTAGTGGGACAGTGGGACAATGCACACAGTAATCCGTTTGGCAATTCTCTGTCACCATCAACTTTGCAAAGAAGTCCGGTTGATCGCTGGGGGGGGGTCGCTTTGGCGGAATGTGCGCTGCTGGGAGACAGGGCTGTAGTTGTGTCTAGGCTTATACTAGAGTCAATAAGTTTTCCCAGGTTTTCGTTATACTCGGGTCGGCTTATACTCGAGTATATACGGTAAGTGAATGCATTGTCGGATGAAGTCGCAGCATTGATCCGACGCGACACAACTGTCGGATGCAGACGCTGCACGCTGTGACTTCATCCGACATTTCCATCTCTTACCTGATTTCCGTTGCATGAGATTTGATGCCGGCGTTTTGTTGCAGCGCGTCGGACTGCATAGTCCTACCCTTAGAGTTACTGTGCCATTAAGAAATCCTGCAAGTAATTGGCACTGCCATATGTGCCGGAAACGAGAAGTGTCCTACAGGATAAAGCAGCCACAGTATTTGGCAGTCAGGGACAGGAAACAATTAAGAACATCGTTAACATCTGAAAGGGCCAGCAGCCAAGATCTCTGTCTGGGTCATTAAGATCTGGCACTAAATGAATGCACAGAAATAAAATGATACAATCACTGAAGAATTAATTCTCTAAAGAGAAATATGGCTGCGTGTGCCACTGAGGTGCCACGTATCTGATATATTTGTCATTGCAATATTTGTATGTAACATTCCTAATAGTTTTGTATTTGATTCTCAGGAGCTCAGTGACCAGGCTGGTACCGAAATGGATAACTCCGAGGTGAGATGGGTAATCACTGTCCCTGCCATCTGGAAACAGCCGGCCAAGCAGTTCATGAGGCAGGCGGCCTACAAGGTACAGTAACTCTCTGCTGCATTCAGACTCCATTCTACTGTTCTGGTTACTGGAATTCACTGCCGGGAAGTGTGAGATATTATTGGGGGCACTAGGAATGCTCTCAACTAATTGATGTCTCATATATAGGTACAAGGCTGCAGGCTATACAGGTTATATAGGTTATACAGGAACTCTGAGTATTATAAAGGGAACATGAACCCCCTACTGATAAGGATATTAGAAGTCACTGAGGGGTTGTTCTGTGACCATATAAAGGCACAAGGCTGCAGGCTGAGTTATACAGGGAACTCTGAGTATCACTCATGTATTATAAGGGATAATGTACCCCCTACTGTAAATGATAAGGATATTAGAAGTCACTGAGGGGTTGTTCTGTGACCATATAAAGGCACAAGGCTGCAGGTTGAGTTATACAGGGAACTCTGAGTATCACTCATGTATTATAAGGGATAATGTACCCCCTACTGTAAATGATAAGGATATTAGAAGTCACTGAGGGGTTGTTCTGTAACCATATAAAGACACAAGGCTGCAGGCTGAGTTATACAGGGAATACTGAGTATCACTCATGTATTATAAGGGATAATGTACCCCCTACTGTAAATGATAAGGATATTAGAAGTCACTGAGGGGTTGTTCTGTGACCATATAAAGGCACAAGGCTGCAGGCTGAGTTCTACAGGGAACTCTGAGTATCACTCATGTATTATAAGGGATAATGTACCCCCTACTGTAAATGATAAGGATATTAGAAGTCACTGAGGGGTTGTTCTGTGACCATATAAAGGCACAAGGCTGCAGGCTGAGTTATACAGGGAACTCTGAGTATCACTCATGTATTATAAGGGATAATGTACCCCCTACTGTAAATGATAAGGATATTAGAAGTCACTGAGGGGTTGTTCTGTGACCATATAAAGGCACAAGGCTGCAGGCTGAGTTATACAGGGAACTCTGAGTATCACTCATGTATTATAAGGGATAATGTACCCCCTACTGTAAATTATAAGGATATTAGAAGTCACTGAGGGGTTGTTCTGTGACCATATAAAGGCACAAGGCTGCAGGCTGAGTTATACAGGGAATTCTGAGTATAATCCTATTTGAAGTCTCTCCAATTTGCCTCAGAGCTTATACAGCTCCCTTTGGGGCAAGGTACCCAGAAGATGCACCACCACTATATATATATGTATATACCTACCAACAGGTTATTTAGTCAGCACTTGTGCCTTCCAATTTGCTTCAATCTGGTGCAAGTCCCATAGTTTCCACCTCCACCTTGTTTGCTGAAATCTGAATGATCATAGACAGCACCATTGGCGAATTTCTTTAAATGCCTTTATTTGGAACATGGGCTCTGACCCAAACACTCAGCAATGTTTTCAGACCACCATCGATCTTGATAAAAGACTGATGGTGGTCTGAAGCGTTGCTGAGTGTTTGGGTCAGAGGTCATGTTCCAAATAAAGACGTTTTAAAGAAATTGAAATATACCTACCAACAACTACAAATGGATTTCCCCTTCATAGAGGCTTATGGGCCACAGGGGGAAACACATCATGTCACACAGACCAATGTTCCTCCTGTACCTGGAATGAAGGCCATTGCCCATGTTACCCGAAATGGAAAATTTCCCATCAATGCATTATAGGTCTGTAGGGTTTTCTATACAGGTAATCACCCCAGGGGTCTACCAGCGGTTAATCCATCCTGTCTCTCACCCTTTTCTAATTGGTGGTTCTGCACCTTTAAATGAACTGTTAGTATGATGCAGAGAGGGATATTCGGAGACAATTTGCAATTGGTTTTCGTTTTTTATTATCTGTGGTTTTTGAGTTATTTAACTTTTTATTCAGCAGCTACCTGGTTGCTAGGGTCTTGTTTACCTTAACAACCAGGCAGGGGTTTGAATGAGAAACTGGAATATGAATAGGAAAGGCCTGAATAGAAAGATGAGTAAAAAAAAGTAGCAATAACAATAAATGTGTAACCTTACCGAGCATTTGTTTTTTAGATGGGGTCAGTGACCCCTAATTGAAAAAATTATAAAAAATAAAGGTCAATCAGAAAGTTGCTTGGAATTGCTCATTTTATAACTTACTAAGAATTAACTGAAAGTTGAACCACCCCATCTCATATGTACAGAATCTGACACTGAAAATGGAGCCGGATGATATTGTACAGCTAATGTGGCTCAGCGTGGCACTTTATCGGTCATTATTTACTAATATAACATTATATTTTAGTTTAGAAACCTGCATTGCCTTCAGCTAAGAATGTGCCGTTAATAATTTTGTTTGGAAAGGCTTTGCGTTGGGAGAACTTATAATTAAATTTAAACACGAGTATTAGCACTAGGCACGGAACTGTATAACGGGGTAACCCCTGTGTCTCTGGTCTGGTTGTTACTGGTTGTGCAGAGCTGAGTGTTAGTGCCCATTGCCTCATTGCTTATTATGGAACAGTTTTCATTAGGCATAACCAGCAGTGCTGTAGTAGCGCCACCAAGTGGTCATCACAGGAGATTGCGGTTATCTTTTCTCCATATTGATCATTTCTTGTTATTATTATTATTATATTTACAAAGCACCAACATATTCCACAATGCTTTACAATAAATAGGTGTATACACTGAATGTACAGATTGTATACCAAAATGCCAATAATGCTACAAAATATAAAAAATGTATGTATATTTGTATTTATATAGCACTATTTATGTATTCATTGCTGTACAGGCTGGAGTCAGTACAATGATAACATACCAATAAATACAAAATACAGTTACATTCCATTTTAAGTTTTAAAGAGACAAGAGGAAGGACGTCCATGCCCTGTAGAGCTTACAATCTATGTAATAGGCACCAAGTATCAAGTACTCGCTAGGGTTTCATTGGGTTATGCTGGAAATTTTTTTCTGCAGGATCTAATGTTTCACATTCTTCTGAAGTTGAAACCCCTTTGTGGATCATTAATTCTCATATTATTTATAAGATTTCCCCTCCTTTTATTAGTGTATGTTACAAGGTATAACTAAATCAGTGAAGGCAATAGGCAAATCTCACTTAGCTTTGCAGAACATACCATATAAAGTTCCCTCCTTGCTTCTCTTCCTTCCCATAGGCTGGCATGGCCACACCTGAGAACCCAGAGCAGCTGATTATTGCCCTTGAACCCGAGGGGGCCTCTATATACTGCCGGAAGCTCCGCCTCCACCAGATGATTGACTTGAGCAGCAAAGCAGCTATTAACGGCATCAGCCCAACAGATCCAGGTAAATATAGCTTGTTAAATAGCCTTTTCCGCACAGTTTGCTAATATTCCGACATGAATCTTAAAGAAGAAGGAAACCTACTAAAACAGTTTATTGACAATAGATTAGACACAATAGTGCAAGCTATAACACTATATTTATTCTGTAGAATGCTTTACCATATTTGAGTAAACTGCTCTAGACACTGTCTCTGTTTGTTTAGGATAGCAGCTGCCATATTGGCTTGGTGTGACATCACTTCCTGCCTGAGTCTCTCCCTGCTCTGGGTTCAGATTACAGCAAACTGAGCATGCTCAAGCCCAAGCCCTGGAGGTTTAAGCTGAAAACAGGAAGTCTGATACAGAAGCCCATGAGTACACAATAGAAGGAAAGAAATGTGATGTTTCTTTTGACAGAGGACTCAGAGCAGCATTACTTTGAGGCTTTACTGGTTTATTTATATAGACCTTTCTGATAAAGCTTACTTACTTTTAGCCTTTTCTTCTCCTTTAAGGTTTTTCAACAGATTATACTTAAAGGGGCAATATACCCCCATGTTCTATGTACGTTGCCTATTGTTTCACGCAGCGTCTCAGATGATTTCTATTTGTAGTGCAGAAAAGTGAAACGGAAAGGACTTTCATATTTAAAACGGTTGTGTGTAAAAGGGGCTGGCTCCACACAGGGGGCAGATTTTTGTCTGGGGGGGGGTGAGGGCTGTCCTGGAGGCCATTTAGCTGGAATATCCAAAATGTAGTCATTAGGGTTGGGCTCATATTGGCGGTCCTATAGAAGATCATTTTTATTGACATTTGAAAGTGAGTGACTGAAACTTATGTGAAAACCCTGAGGGAATTGGTGCACAATGTCGGTATTTGTGCCATTATGAATCAAAAAGGTATCCAAAACTATTTAATGAGTCCTCTCAAAAAGTAAAATTATAATTAAAAATTCAAATAATTTATTAGGACATATGGGTGACTAACGGGTTTCGTGCCTACTGGGGCACTTACTCATTGTGTCTGCCTGCCTGTAGGTGCCCATTAAAGGTCACTTTTATTCTAAATTGTAAACTTTACAGAGAGAAATTTACCATTTTTATATTAATCTCACAAAAATAGGAGTTTGTATTATATGAAATATATACCCCCCCCATATATGCCTTTAATGCATCAGGGTCACTTAATGCCAGCCCATTCCCAGAATGCCACACATACTGTCCTCCACATTTTTACTACAAATTTGGAAGCAATTTTCAGACGTCGGCTCACCCTCGTTTTTTGTGCATCATCCTGATTTTCCCCCTCTGACCCAGTTGCCTGTAGCAACAGCCCACTGACCAACTTTCCGAATTTGCACCTTCATGGCGTGATCCGAAAAGGGTGTGTCTGTGGGTGGAAGAGACGTGGCTTAGGAAAAATGGGGCATGGCTAAAGTGCACCTGGTTTATAATGTGACCGGGTATTCTTCTCTGAGTTTCCCTAAAATTCATATGCAAATTCACCATGAGAATGTTGGGTAAATTCCGCAGTATTCAGTGCTAATTCCCCTGATTCGGTTTCAATTCCCCACCCCATTTATTCAGTGCAAATTTCCAATAAAATACAGGCTACCATCAAATAAAATCTAAAATACTGGGTGCTCCGTGTAAGGAGGCTACTAGAAAGCCCCCATAATCACATCAGCTATAATATAAGAGGAACATGGCACTCCAGTTAAAAGTTTTTGCAAAATCGTTAATTAAATATCAAAAATATCAAAAAGACCCAATGCGTTTCAACCCCAAACTTGTATTTTCGATTCCCCTGACCAAGACCCCCTTGATTATGTTGAAACGCGTTGAGTTATGTCTTTTGAAATTTGATAAAACATTTTGCTAAAACTTTTTATCGGAATGCCCTGTTCCTCTTATATCAGTGCAAATGTCTGATGCCTATTCCTAGGGAATCCAATGGCCCATTCCAAGGCAATCCAGTGGAATCTAGTCCTTCTCCTGAGGCATATTTAACAGTGTCCAATGTAAATCTCTCAGGATTCACTGGCTGTAATCCAAAATCCCCCTTATTATAATACGAATACCTCAGGATTCAGTGCAAATTCCCTGGAATTGATTTTCAAACTAAAAGGTTCAGTGCAAATCTCCCAAAAACTGGGAACTGGCCATTCCAAGTGATCCAGTGGAAATTCCCCATGGTCTTAGGCACCTTTAACAGTATTCAATACAATTCCCCCAAAATTCAGAAACATTAATTTCAATACAAATTCCCTAGGATTCATAGAAGATCCCCAATGATTCAGTTCTAAATTCCCAGAATCTGATCCTCATTCATAGGGATCCAAGAGAAATTCCCCAAGTTTTACGGCACATTTAACAGTGCCCAGTGCAATTCCCCCAAAATGCAAAACCATTCATTAATTTCAATTAGGGATGCATCGAATCCAGGATTCGGTTCGGGAATTCTACCTTTTTTGGCCGAATTCTAATCCATAAAATCGCGTGACTTTTCATCACACAAACAAGTAAAAGATTTCTTAACTGGGCGGCTCTCTTTCCCCTTCGGTTCGGATTTAGGTTCGGATTTGGTTAAGATTGGGGTTCGGTAGTCGGCTAAATCTTTCACAATGAATGGATTTTCGATTCACCCAAATCCTAAAACAGTGGATTTGGTGCACTCGTAATTTCAATACAAATTCCATTGGATTCATAGCAGATCCCCAATGATTCAGTTCTAAATTAGTGCGCTCATTCCTAGGGAACCAAAGGAAATTTCCAGGTCTAAGGCTAATTTTGACAGTACCCAGTGAAAATCTCTGGGACGTAACTCAAATCAACTAGGATTCATGGAAGGTCCCCTATGGTTCCGTGAAAATTTCCCAGAATCTGATGCTCATTCCTAAGAGGTTCCCCAAAATCAGCACAATAGCCAATGCAAGTTTCCCCGCATTCACAGCCAAGTGTCTACCCTTGATTTTAACAAAGTACAAATTCACTCGGAATTATTGCAAATTTCCAATTTTCGTAGAAAATTTCCCAGCCTGGAAGAATCATCCACTGACTGACACCTCCCATTTTCATTCGTGATGTACACGTGGCAATGGTGAAAACTGACGCTTTTCAGACGGAAAATGAAAAGTGCCAGTTCCCACCACTGCCACGTAGAAGCCATTCAAGGTGGGAGCAACGGAATGAGCCTGAAACATTTAAAAAAAATCTGACAAAATTGATTTAAAAAAAAAATTGAAATTAGAAAATTTGCAATGAGCATTTATATACTGTACTTACCAGCAACTCCACGCTGTGCCGACCTTCTGCGTTGCCTCCATCTTGTATTCCAGTGCATTATTTTCTCTTTCATACAAACTGAAGTTATAAACCTCAGAGCCGCATTGATTTATTTCTTTTTTTTTTTTTAACTTTTAATGGTTGGATCCTTGAACCGCTGTTACTGATGTGTTTTTGAAAGGGAAGGAGGAACATTGTTCCCAGGGGCTTGGCGGATCCGCAGCCTTGGGATGCATAAACCCTTTGTGCAATCAATTCTCAGCAGCATCAATGAATGGGATAAGTAGGCTGAGATAAACAGGGCTGCGCCGCAGGCATCTGCATGATATTTTAATGCTCAGCTTAGAAATACACTTTATTGAGCCACACAATGGGAAACAATGCCGCCAGGGGCTCGGGACTAAGTATCAGTAGTAGAAAGGGATTCCGGTGATACACTGGAGAGGGATTGCAATTGCAAATAATGTGCATAGGCTTTTAGGAGCCAGACATGCTCAACCTGTATTAGAATTCCCAGAAACCTCAGACAACCATCTGTCCCCTTCCTGCCTATGATTCTGGTAATGGGAGAGGAGATAAAAGATGTTTTCCAACCAATAGGTTGGTTCTGTCATTCAACGATATCATGAAATGTCAATATTTGGTTATAGGTTGTAGCCTATGCGTTTTGAACATCTTTTCAAGATCCCTTTGCTCCCTGGTACTGCCCTCTTTTGCAGAAGCTGGGTCCCCTTTGAACTATGGGCCCCTATATGGGTGTACCAGTGACCCACAAATTAATATTCAAACCCAAATCTCAATCTAAAAAACCTTGAGACTGGTCACCCATCGACTGCATTTGAGCTTTCTTTGGTGAGGGGGAAGCAGACTCCAAAAGTTACAGAATATCTGGCCTATCTCACCGGGCTAGGTTCTGAGTTAATTTTGGGTCACCACTAGCAACCACCCTGTTGGATGAGATAAATCATTCAGGTCTCCTAAGCAACAGACCCTCTTTGAACATCCAACAGTTGGTTAGGGCCGATATAGGGCAGATATTGTAAACCATTTGCTGGATCACCCAAGAATTTCTAGGGTAGAAAGTAGGTGATCACCTGAAATATTGAAGGTTCCAGGAGTATCTACGTAGGAGAGCAAATAGGCATTGTCCCCCAAATCTCATCCTAGGAGGAAGGAAGTGATCACCTAAGATATTGAAGGTTCCAGGAGTATTTACATAGGAAAGCAGGTAGGCATTGCCCCCCAAATCTCATTCTAGGAGGAAGAAAGTAATCAACCAAGATATTGAAGGTTCCAGGAGTGTCTACATAGGAGAGCAAATAGGCATTGTCCCCCAAATCTCATCCTAGGCGGAAGAAAGTGATCACCCAAGATATTGAAGGTTCCAGGAGTATCTACATAGGAGAGCAAATGGGCATTGTCCCCCAAATCTCATACTAGGAGGAAGGAAGTGATCACCCAAGATATTGAAGGTTCCAGGAGTATTTACATAGGAAAGCAAATAGGCATTGTCCCCCAAATATCATCCTAGGAGGAAGGAAGTGATCACCCAAGATATTGAAGGTTCCAGGAGTATCTACATAGGAGAGCAAATAGGCATTGTCCCCCAAATCTCATCCTAGGAGGAAGGAACTTCCGTTTATCAGAAACGCCTGCTAATTTCCTATTCTTTTATGTATTAACCATGTGCACGAGCAGCCAAGGACCATGTCCGTCGGAACCGCCAGAGCCGCACTTTCTTGGTGGAGAATGTTATCGGGGAGCTATGGTCTGAGCTGGAGGAAGGTAGGGGGCCGTGTTCACTTGCCAATTCATATATCGTATAGAAGCCACATCTGCTCCTGGACCTGTGATACTTATGATTGCCCTGTGACTCTCATTACTGGTCAATGGCACTCATTGTTACAGCTCTTTGGGCATTCAGCTTGGCCCTCTTGGGTAAACATTTTTTGGCCTGTGGAAATCATTACTGACTTTGGAAACCTATTGTTGCCTTCTCTCATTAACTGTTAGCTTGTTTTATTGTTTTATTGTGCTGTGACACTTATGATTGGCTTGAGAAAGGCACCACTGGCCTTGGACACACGTTAATAACCCTCATTTTCCTTGGCATTGTTATAACTGGGATTCCCCTTTTCAAACAATGTAATGCCTTTATCTTTATTTCTATTCACTCCAGATTTGAATTTAGAGGTAATATGGTACTAGCATGCAATGGGTGCAAATGCCCCCTTGTGGCCTCTTTATTAAAGGAAAACTATACCTCCCAAACACTGTAGGTCTCTATAAAAAGATATCACAAAAATCAGCTCATATGTAAAACCCTGCTTCATGTAAATAAACCATTTTCATAATAATGTGCTTTTCTAGTAGTATGTGCCATTGGATAATCATAAATAGAAAATTGACATTTTAAAAAATAAGGGCTGCCCCCTGGGATCCTCGGCTTCATGGTGCATACAAACATACCAAAAAACCATACATGTTAGGTCACATGAGCCAATTGACAGACAGAGTTGTGTCTTTTGCTTCCACACTTCTTCCTGTACAGTTAGAGTTGCAGTATTTCTGGTCAGGTGATCTCTTCCTATTACAGTTAGAGCTGCAGTATTTCTGGTCAGATGATCTCTTCCTATTACAGTTAGAGCTGCAGTATTTCTGGTCAGGTGATCTCTTCCTGTTACAGTTAGAGCTGCAGTATTTCTGGTCAGGTGATCTCTTCCTGTTACAGTTAGAGCTGCAGTATTTCTGGTCAGCTGATCTCTTCCTGTTACAGTTAGAGCTGCAGTAGTTCAGGTCAGGTGATCTCTTCCTGTTACAGTTACAGCTGCAGTATTTCTGGTCAGGTGATCTCTTCCTGTTACAGTTAGAGCTGCAGTATCTCTGGTCACGTGATCTCTACCTGATACAGTTAGAGTTGCAGTATTTCTGGTCAGGTGATCTCTTCCTGTACCAGTTAGAGCTGCAGTATTTCTGATCAGGTGATCTCTGATGCAGTACACAGACAGACCATGACTAAATGGGGGTTCAAGGCAAGAGATGTAAAAGGGCAATATTTACTTAAATATATATCAACCAGTTTGGTAAGATTCTTTAATATGCCACTTAATATGATAAAAACTATCCGTTGCTTAAATATTCATTTTGGAGGTAAAGTTTTCCTTTAAATTGGTTATGCAGTAACAGTATCTTTAGCACCAGTTACCGCCAGTTACATTCACTCATACATTAAAAAATGCCAATAACCCACTTTGGGGAAACCCTCTTGTGTTAGAAATTCGGTATGAAGCAATCCATGTAAATAAGTCTTTATAAATTTCCCATATTGCATAAGAAAGGAATGGGTGAGGGGGAGGGAGAACTGGGGAGATTCCAATAACTAATTATTTATATACAGTATAAAAGGAAACAAACTATTCTTATTCTTAACCGACTACAAAGAACTGTCCCTTGTGCCAAATGGATCAGTTGTACAGTGCCATCCAGTGGCTGGAGTTGGTATTGCTGCAAACATGATGCACTTTTGGTTTCCCTTAAAGCAGTTGCTGAACAAATACTAAAATACACATACAAATAATCCTCTTTTTTGTAATGTGTTTTTTTCTTTCTTAAGTGCTGAAGCCAATTTTCCCTACATATTTCCGCATATATATAAGTAAAAGTGTATATATATATATCTGTGTGTGTAAAATATGTTGTCTCTGGGCAGAGATCCCAATGCAATAAGTAATATGGCAGCTCTAACCACAATAAGCTATACCCTCATACTGTACTGTCTAAGGGAATCAATATGGCACCTCCTCCTCCCATATGTATAAATACAAATATACAGAGAAGGAATGTTCTGGGCACACAATAAGCTATACCCTCACACTGTACTGTCTAAGGGAATCAATATGGCACCTCCTCCCATATGTATAAATACAAATATACAGAGAAGGAATGTTCTGGGCACACAATAAGCTATACCCTCATACTGTACTGTCTAAGGGAATCAATATGGCACCTCCTCCTCCCATATGTATAAATACAAATATACAGAGAAGGAATGTTCTGGGCACACAATAAGCTATACCCTCATACTGTACTGTCTAAGGGAATCAATATGGCACCTCCTCCTCCCATATGTATAAATACAAATATACAGAGAAGGAATGTTCTGGGCACACAATAAGCTATACCCTCATACTGTACTGTCTAAGGGAATCAATATGGCACCTCCTCCTCCCATATGTATAAATACAAATATACAGAGAAGGAATGTTCTGGGCATAATATATTGTTGTGCAACGCCAGCTGTATGTGAATGAACTTATCCAGTCTGTGTTTTGCTCATATAGGAGATCGATATGTAGTGGTTGACTGTGGAGGAGGAACAGTAGACCTGACAGTTCATCAGATCAGATTGCCAGAGGGTCATCTGAAAGAACTTTACAAAGCATCTGGTAAGTTCTCCTTAATGATTTCTAATATCCTTATCATTTACAGTAGGGGCTACATTATCCCTTATAATACATGAGTGATACTCAGAGTTCCCTGTATAACTCAGCCTGCAGCCTTGTGCCTTTATATGGTCACAGAACAACCCCTCAGTGACTTCTAATATCCTTATCATTTACAGTAGGGGGTACATTATCCCTTATAATACATGAGTGATACTCAGAGTTCCCTGTATAACTCAGCCTGCAGCCTTGTGTCTTTATATGGTCACAGAACAACCTCTCAGTGACTTCTAATATCCTTATCATTTACAGTAGGGGGTACATTATCCCTTATAATACATGAGTGATACTCAGAGTTCCCTGTATAACTCATCCTGCAGCCTTGTGCCTTTATATGTTTACAGAACAACCCCTCAGTGACTTCTAATATCCTTATCATTTACAGTAGGGGGTACATTATCCCTTATAATACATAAGTGATGCTCAGAGTTCCCTGTATAACTCAGCTTGCAGCCTTGTGCCTTTATATGGTCACAGAACAACCCCTCAGTGACTTCTAATATCCTTATCATTTACAGTAGGGGGTACATTATCCCTTATAATACATGAGTGATACTCAGAGTTCCCTGTATAACTCAGCCTGCAGCCTTGTGTCTTTATATGGTCACAGAACAACCCCTCAGTGACTTCTAATATCCTTATCGTTTACAGTAGGGGGTACATTATCCCTTATAATACATGAGTGATACTCAGAGTTCCCTGTATAACTCAGCCTGCAGCCTTGTGCCTTTATATGGTCACAGAACAACCCCTCAGTGACTTCTAATATCCTTATCATTTACAGTAGGGGGTACATTATCCCTTTAATACATCAGTGATACTCAGAGTTCCCTGTATAACTCAGCCTGCAGCCTTGTGCCTTTATATGGTCACAGAACAACCCCTCAGTGACTTCTAATATCCTTATCATTTACAGTAGGGGGTACATTATCCCTTATAATACATGAGTGATACTCAGAGTTCCCTGTATAACTCAGCCTGCAGCCTTGTGCCTTTATATAGTCACAGAACAACCCCTCAGTGATTTCTAATATCCTTATCATTTACAGTAGGGGGTACATTATCCCTTATAATACATGAGTGATACTCAGAGTTCCCTGTATAACTCAGCCTGCAGCCTTGTGCCTTTATATGGTCACAGAACAACCCCTCAGTGACTTCTAATATCCTTATCATTTACAGTAGGGGGTACATTATCCCTTATAATACATGAGTGATACTCAGAGTTCCCTGTATAACTCAGCCTGCAGCCTTGTGCCTTTATATAGTCACAGAACAACCCCTCAGTGATTTCTAATATCCTTATCATTTACAGTAGGGGGTACATTATCCCTTATAATACATGAGTGATACTCAGAGTTCCCTGTATAACTCAGCCTGCAGCCTTGTGCCTTTATATGGTCACAGAACAACCCCTCAGTGACTTCTAATATCCTTATCATTTACAGTAGGGGGTACATTATCCCTTATAATACATGAGTGATACTCAGAGTTCCCTGTATAACTCAGCCTGCAGCCTTGTGCCTTTATATAGTCACAGAACAACCCCTCAGTGATTTCTAATATCCTTATCATTTACAGTAGGGGGTACATTATCCCTTATAATACATGAGTGATACTCAGAGTTCCCTGTATAACTCAGCCTGCAGCCTTGTGCCTTTATATGGTCACAGAACAACCCCTCAGTGACTTCTAATATCCTTATCATTTACAGCAGGGGGTGCATCATCCCTTATAATTAACTAAATCTTAATCTAATAAGATTTCTCAACTCAATGTAGGGGGTCCGTATGGATCTCTCGGTGTTGACTATGAGTTTGAGAAGCTTCTATGCAAAATATTCGGAGATGATTTCATCGACACGTTCAAAGTGAAGCGTCCGGCGGCCTGGGTCGACTTAATGATCGCCTTCGAGTCGCGCAAGAGAGCAGCCGCCCCAGACAGAACCAACCCCTTAAACATCACATTGCCATTTTCCTTCATTGATTACTACAAAAAATTTCGGGGTCACAGCGTGGAGCATGCCTTGCGCAAGAGCAAGTGAGTATGATCAGCCGCATGATGTGTATTAATATAAATATGGAGAGGTTTGTGATTAAATGTAGCCTTGAGTGCTAATGGGCTGATGAAATCTGAATCTCCTTTAGTGTGGACTTTGTGAAGTGGTCCTCCCAGGGGATGCTACGGATGAATCCGGACGCAATGAACGCTCTATTCAAGTCCACCATTGACCACATAATTGAACACTTAAGTAAGTGTCAGGCTTTTGTGCCTTTAGCGACCCTCGGACTCCTTCATATCCCTGTGTCCTCCCCGCATGGTATTTACTTTCCCATTCTCTTTGGTCTCATGTGCATCTTTGTTTGGCCTCCAGCTGTAGCTGCCCATCACCTGCCTTATCTATATACAGAATAGCCATCAAGGTTATGGCGAGAAGGGCTCAAAGGAGCTGAAGATCCCATCACAATGCAAGACATGCAGGAAAAGTCTTCTTAATACACAATGTAATTACATGCTACACACATGGCAGAGCCAAACACGGGAGCCTTTAACCCTCACATAAGGAATTATGGACATAAAGCAGTCGTTTGCATCTATCTATCTATCTTAGGGATAGGCGAATTATTTCGCCTTGTTTCGCCGCGGAAATGACGCCCAGAGACTTGTATGGCGTCGTTCGTCAGACTTTAATGGGCCTCGGTAACATTTCGTGAAGTGAATTGGGAGAAATTAAACGTGTCAAATTTGCCCTTTCTTTCTTTCTATTATCTATCTATCTATCTATCTATCTATCTATCTATCTATCTATCTATCATCTATCTATCTATCTATCTATCTATTTATCATCTATCTATCTATCATCTATCTATCTACAGTATATTCTATCTATCTATTATCTATCTATCATCTATGTCTGTCGCCTATCTATCTATCTATCTATCTATCTATCTATTATCTATCTATCTATCTATATTGCTTCTATCTATCTATCTATCTATCTATCTGTCTATTTATCATCTATATATCTATCTATCTATCTATCTATCTATCTATCTATCTATCTCTATCTATCTATCTATCTATATATCTATCTATTTATCATCTATCTATCTATCTATCTATCTATCTATCTATTTATCATCTATCTATCTATCTATCTATCTATCTATCTATCTATCTATCTATCTATTTATCATCTTTCTATCTATCTATCTATCTATCTATCTATCTATTATCTACCCCCCATGGGAGGGTTTGAGTAATGGCAGTAAGGCTCCAGCCTGAATGTCAGTTTAGGAGAGATTTGGGTTGAATGCCTCATAGATATACCTGGAATCCCAGCCTCAATGTCAGTTAGGATTAGATTTCAGGTGAAATAGTTTTCATCCTAAATTTCATGCTCTCTGACCTTGAAGCTGGGCTTTCAGGTGAATCTAGGAAGGCTCTTACACCAATGTTTCCCAATGTATTTAACCTTGTTATGACCAAAAGTTGGAGGCTCTCTAATCCACCATATTTTATCCATAATCTAGCTGTCTCTCTATTGGCTATCCATCAATCTCCCCATCATCTATCTATATCTGTCTTCGTTTGACTTCTTTTTACACCATGAATGCATTTTGGCCCACTTGTACATATTTGTCCCATCTTTTCCCACAGCAAATCTCTTCCAGAAACCAGAGGTCACTGGGGTAAAGTTCCTATTTTTGGTGGGTGGATTCGCCGAGTCCCCTTTGCTCCAGCAGGCCGTCCAGCAAGCGTTTGGCGACCAATGCCGCGTTATTATCCCACACGATGTAGGATTAACGATCCTTAAAGGAGCTGTGTTATTCGGCTTGGATCCTGCTCTGATCAAGGTCCGACGTTCCCCCCTGACCTATGGAGTAGGCGTTTTAAATCGCTACGTGGAAGGCAAACACCCACCTGAAAAGCTGCTTCTGAAAGATGGAACCCGGTGGTGCACCGACGTCTTCGATAAGTTCATTCTGGCCGACCAGTCGGTGGCTCTGGGGGAAGCGGTGAAACGCAGCTACACACCAGCCAAACAATCCCAGCTTGTCATCATCATCCACATCTACAGCTCAGAGCAGGATGATGTTAATTTCATCACTGATTCTGGAGTCCGGAAGTGCGGTACCCTCAAGCTGGATCTGACCGGTGTAGAAAGCACCCCCGTCCCTAGCCGTAGGGAGATTCAGACCGTTATGCAGTTTGGGGACACTGAAATTAAAGCCACGGCAATAGATGTAGCAACTTCTAAAAATGTGAAAGTTAACATTGATTTCCTCAATTAGAAGTTTCTCCAGTTCTCCCTAATTCTCCTGTATTTCATTTGCTCTTGCCCCTCCCATAACGCTAACTCAGCTCTGGGACCTGGAGTCCTGTCCTGTTTTATTGAGCCATAACCTGTACATTGCAGTGTCAGTATAGGACCCCTACCTATTCTGGAAAATGTTACCTCCATAAAGTCCCATGAGCAGATATCTCACTCAAAAAGGTGGTCCTTGCATGTGTCAGTTCCTTCCTCTTAATCCCAAATGTGATCCAAAGAAATTGTAGTCCAAAAGATAATTCCTCCAGGGAAAACGGAATTCCTTCTTACGGCAATAGATGCAGCAACTTCTTGAAGTGCGAAAATCAGCACTGATTTCCTTCATTAGAAATTTTAGACTATTTTCCGGTATTTCGGTATTTTTGAAATTTCCCTAAAAAATTGTAGGCAACAAATTCAGTTACCCAAGGCTGTGGGTGGTATCAAATTTTAAAATTTTTCACATATGAACCTCATCAGATCCCATCTAAAAATAAAGAAAAGAAAATTTTAGTTGAATGGGATTTTGCAGAGTAATTTTATGTTGCGTTACATTTTTTTTTATTTGGTGCTATAGACGATCCCGTTAATGATCCTATTAAATGTGTTTGTTGTTGATGTTATTTTTCAGTTTTTCTTTATATCAGGCCCTCAAGGTTCCCTTTAGCTAGTTTATAATGATGGGCAAAATTTGTGAAAAATTTAGGGAGGAACTTCATTTTTTAAAAAACATACAAAATACGAAGAATTATTATTTACTGTTTTTTTTTTCATTGATAAAAAACTCATTTTGAAAAAGATTGGGCACCTCATATTTTCTCTGCTATCTGCATATTTCTGAATAGGCGATTTTTTTAAAAAAAATTGCAGATTTTCATACAAAAAATCACACAAAATCTGGGAAAAAATTACATTGGTGTTTATAATCTATGATGAATCTATGTTTATTATCTAAGCCTGCATGTATAAGAGATACATGACCCCCAGGACGGTCTTCTCACAGAAACAAACAAAAATTCTCTCCTAAAATAATGTAATTTTTCAGGCTCAACTTTCAAAATTTCTCCCACAAAATGTTCACAAAATGATTTGCTGTTATATCTGGCCAATCTTCTAAACTAGCACCAATAAATCTGCCCGTCCCTGTCTAGAAGTAAAAAGTCAAGACTGCAGATGTCAAAATCACTAAAGTTTAAAGGGATACTGTCATGGGAAAAAATGTTTTTTTCAAAATGAATCAGTTAATAGTGCTGCTCCAGCAGAATTCTGCACTGAAATCCATTTCTCAAAAGACCAAACAGATTTTTTTATATTCAATTTTGAAATCTGACATGGGGCTAGACATTTTGTCAATTTCCCAGCTGCCCCTGGTCATGTGACTTGTGCCTGCACTTTAGGAGAGAAATGCTTTCCTGCAGGCTGCTGTTTCTCCTACTCAATGTAACTGAATGTGTCTCAGTGGGACCTGGATTTTACTATTGAGTGTTGTTCTTAGATCTACCAGGCAGCTGTTATCTTGTGTTAGGGAGCTGCTATCTGGTTACCTTCCCATTGTTCTTTTGTTTGGCTGCTGGGGGGAAAGGGAGGGGGTGATATCACTCCAATTTGCAGTACAGCAGTAAAGAGAGACTGAAGTTTATCAGAGCACAAGTCACATGACTTGGGGCAGCTGGGAAATTGACAATATGTCTAGTCCCATGTCAGATTTCAAAATTGAATATTAAAAAATCTGTTTGCTCTTTTGAGAAATGGATTTCAGTGCAGAATTCTGCTGGAGAAGCACTATTAACTGATTCATTTTGAAAAAAATTTTTTTCCCATGACAGTATCCACAAATTTTACATATGAACGTTTGGTCGTAACTAGAACTTGCCAGGGAAACCCAAAAAAAACCTCTTTTTTTGTAAACAAGCAATTACACAGAATTGATTATGGGGCCGATTCACTAAATTCGAGTGAAGGATTCGAAGTAAAAAAACGTCGAATTTCGAAGTTTTTTTTGGGCTACTTCGACCATCGAATGGGCTACTTCGACCTTCGACTACGACTTCGAATCAAAGGATTCGAAGTAAAAATCGCTCGACTATTCGACCATTCGATAGTCGAAGTACTGTCTCTTTAAAAAAAACTTCGACCCCCTACTTCGGCAGCTAAAAGCTACCGAAGTCAATGTTAGTGTATGGGGAAGGTCCCCATAGGCTTTCCTAAGTTTTTTTGATCGAAGGATATTCCTTCGATCGTTGGATTAAAATCCTTCAAATCGTTCGATTCGAAGGATTTAATCGTTCGATTGAAGGAATAATCCTTCGATCGTACGATCGCAGTATTTGCGCTAAATCCTTCGACTTCGATATTCGCAGTCGAAGGATTTTAATTCCTAGTTGAATATCGAGGGTTAATTAACCCTCGATATTCGACCCTTAGTGAATCAGCCCCTAAATGTCTTTAATTCTGTTTCATCTTACAAACTTCAATTTCTGCTGCTTTGCAAAATATTTGAAATATTTTTAATTTTGACAAACATATATAAAATTTGTTGAGTTCTTAGGTGACCGTTTCCCTACGATTAATCCCAGTTTTACAACAAGACTGAATGAACAACACTCAGGTCGGAGGGCGTTCGGGGTGGGACTGTGTCGTTGTGTTACCGAGCCAAGTGCACTTAGTAAATTGAATGAGATTTATGATTGATTTTCTATGAAAAATTTACCGTAATATGGTGGTGATACAGTTTTTTTTTGGTGCCTCTTTTTTTGCTGACTTTCAAAATCTGATTGGTGAGATTATAGTTTGTTGCAGGATTTAGTCTGCTGTTTTCTGTTGCTGTTGAGTGAAACATAATTCAAATATTTTATATGTAATTTGGTGGAATTTCGCAGACTCTAGACATGCCCATGACAGATGAACAGAGTTTCTGCCAACAATAGAATGGACCTCAGTAGGAGCTGATCTTAGCGTGTGTGGTCACAGCGCACACGCAACATGCATGTTCGGCCATCTGACCACAATCCACCGCTGTAGTATGAGCATGGCACTGCCCCCCAACCCACTGTGCCCATTTCTATAAGCAGTGAGCTCTTGGTTCCGCATAGAATCCTGAGTCAATGCTCCAACCAGACTCACAGATACTCAAAGAATAGGCAACTGCCCCTAGGAAGAGACTGCTTTGCTTGCGGATATTACCCGACCCGCTTCAACTCACGCCACGTAGTGTTATCTCGCTATAAAGCGGATGGAATCTTCAGCAACCCCAGCTCCCCAATATTTTTTTTGCATTTGCAATTTTCACACATTCCAAAGATATAGGAATAAAGCAAAACAAGTTCAAGAGGTTGAATGTGTAGGTTTCAATAAATAAATTAAAACTTAATTTTACTTTAAAAATGTATTAAGTGTTAAATTACCAGGGACACACCACGTTCAGGTTTCATTTTGGAATTCAGCCAAATCCCGTGATATTTTTTCAAAAGGATTTTTTTGTTGTGATTTTGAAAAGAAAATGAAGGGAATCTAGTATAAAAAGGTTGAATTTGCAGATTTCAAGAAATAAATTAAAAATCATCTTATTTTATGAAAAATGGATGGCAAAAAATTAAATTTTTGCAAATGTTAAATTAAAAACTAGGGATACACCAAATCCTGGATTCCTTTTGGAATTTGGCCACATCCTAAGATTTTTTTTTTCTTCTAATAAATACATCATTTTATTTTTTAAAAAAGTCATAGCAAAAACTAGGGGTGTTAATTAATTCCCGGCATACACCACATTCAGGTTTCATTTTGGAATTCAGCCAAATCCCAGGATATTTTTTTTAAAGGAATTATTTATTGTGGAAATCAAGTATAAAAAGATTGAATTTTACAGATTTCAAGAAATAAATTAAACATCATCTTATTTTATGAAAAATGGATGGCAACAAATCCAGGATTCCTTTTGGATTTTGGCCAAATCCCAGGATTTTTTTTCCAATAAATATATTTAAACATAATTTTATTTTAAAAAGATATGGCAAAAAGTAGGGGTGTTATTAAATACCAGGGATACACCACTTTCAGGTTTCATTTTGGAATTCAGCCAAATCCCAGGATATTTTTTTTAAAGGAATTATTTATTGTGGAAATCAAGTATAAAAAGATTGAATTTTACAGATTTCAAGAAATAAATTAAACATCATCTTATTTTATGAAAAATGGATGGCAACAAATCCAGGATTCCTTTTGGATTTTGGCCAAATCCCAGGATTTTTTTTCCAATAAATATATTAAAACATAATTTTATTTTAAAAAGATATGGCAAAAAGTAGGGGTGTTATTAAATACCAGGGATAGACCACTTTCAGGTTTCATTTTGGAATTCAGCCAAATCCCAGGATTTTTTTTTTTTTTTTGTAATCAGGTTTTGTTTATTGAACGAGTATATAAATTTACACGTATCAATTATATAATTTACAATAAATGTAATCAGGCAATTTACATATAGCATTTCCATACATATTCCCCCAGGATTTTTTTTAAAGGTATGTTTGGATGATTTTAAAAAAAAATGTAAAAAATGAAGGGAATCAATTATAAAAGAATTTGTAGGTTTCAAGAAATAAATGTAAACATCTAATGAATGTCAAAAAGAAAGGGTGCTATTAAAAACAAGGGATGCTCCAGATTAAGATTTATTTGCGGATTTGGCCAAATCCAAGTTATTTTTCTTGTAAGATTCCAATTGGCTGAAATCGTTATCAAACCCAATGCAAATCTTTAAAGTCACAGCAAAGATTTCAACCTTTTTCTTTAAAGATTAGGCTTTTTTCTACATTTTAAAAAAAAAAAATGAACTTCGAAGTTGGTGAAGGATTTGGTATTTGGCTGAATCCCAAAATGGCCCCTAATAAAACATGAAAATTCAATTTGCTATGATTTTAGTTTAATTTTTTAATAGACAAGTCCATGCTAGGCTTTTTAAATACTAGTGACATTTTTTTGTTTTGGAAAACTTTTTATGGCTGAATATCATCAAGAGAATGTCGATTCTGAACACCGTCCAATGGACCAGCTTCTTATTCTATTGGATATGCAATCCATATTTTTTTGTCCTGATGAAGGACATTTTATATATAATTTTTGTATATACACAATGATTAATATTGTACAGACGTTATTTTGTTGTATAAAACGCCTTGTTTGTGTATCCCCCCACGTCTGATGATTTGTCTGATTGGGGAAGGTTTTTATTTATCTGTTTCTTTGCATTCAGTGCAGCAAATTGCTTTGCCGTCTCTCTTTTTGATTTTTCTCTCAATATAATTTTCCATTTATAGCTTGGGGCGAGGAAAAATGTATTAAACATACAAGTTGCTTCTTTAAAGATGAAGGACATTGTGACAGCAGCAAATCAAGCTTTAAAAGTCTATTCCTACATTGATTACAAATGTTGTGCTTCGTATTGGGGGAACAATAGCTCTGCTGGGGAAGCTTTACAATGGGAAAAACCAAAGACTGGCAATGAATTTCTTATACAAATCCCAATGACTAGGTTAGTCCATGCCTACAGTATAAGAACCAGGGGCGTAACTATAGAGGAAGCAGACCCTGCGGTTGCAGGGGGGCCCAGGAGTGTAGGGGGCCCAGTGAGACCCTAATTAATTAGCAATTTTAATATATCTTGGTAAAATAGGCCAACTTATAAATATTTTGGGGCCCTAAATTGAATTTGCTATGGGGCCCAGTAACAACTAGTTACGCCACTGATAAGAACATTCCTTCTGGGCAACTTGTATTGAAAATATTATTTCCTGACCCCCAGAACTGATACTGACTACCTGGATAGAATTATAGTTATATTATATTATAATAATAAGATACTACTTTTTTTTTTTTTTACTTTTATGGCAATTGATGGAGCCAAAGGAAATGGGTCGAGCCAATCAATATTTAATACACAACGTGGATACAGTTAATAACAAAAGCAAAGAAATGTAAAGTAGGAAGATACCTTTCAAGTCTCATTGCACCTATTAATATAAGCACTTAAAGGGGAAGGAAACCTAGTCGGCGCAAACCAACCTCCCCCCCTCCCGTTTGTTGCCCACCCTCCCTCCTCCCCCCTGGCCTACCCGTCCCGCTGGGCAAATGCCCCTAACTTGTTACTTACCCTTCTGCGCAGGTCCAGTCCAGGGAGTTCACCGACGACATCTTCCTGCTGTGAACGGCGCATGCGCAGTAGGATCATTTCGCCGGTACGGATCTACTGCGCATGCGCCAAAAGTCAAGCGCATGCGCAGTAGATCGTACCGGCGAAATGATCCTACTGCGCATGCGCCGTTCACAGCAGGAAGAAGATCGCGTGGAAGAAGATGTCGTCGGTGAACTCCCTGGACTGGACCTGCGCAGAAGAGTAAGTAACAAGTTAGGGGCATTTGCCCAGTGGGACAGGTAGGCCAGGGGGGAGGAGGGAGGGTGGGCAACAAACGGGAGGGGGGTGGGGGGTTTGCGCCGACTAGGTTTCCTTCCCCTTTAACCCTAAGGGGTAAATTTATCAAAGAGTGACGTTCCGCCACTAGAGTGAAATTCCGCAGCTCTCAATTAATTTCTATGGGATTTTTAAAGGCGTATTTATCAATGGGTGAAAGTGAAAGTTCACCCTTTGATAAATACGCCTATAAAAATCCCATAGAAATGAATGGGAAGTGGCGGAATTTCACTCTAGTGGCGGAACTTCACTATTAACTTCACTCTTTGATAAATATACCCCTAAGTAGGAGAATCCAGTCTCATCCAGTACTTACCCAGGTTACAGATCTTTGAATTCCAATATTTCTTGTTCCTGGGCTGTTCTCTTTCCCATGGTTAGGAAAGAGGGGTGGACTTGGCCAGAGAATGTTCCAGTTTCAAGTTAACAAAGCTTTAGCCGCTAGAGGGAGACATTACTTTAAACTTCTTGTCCATAGAAATCCGTTTCAGAACCCCAAAAAGCTTTCATCTCCTCTGGGCCCTGCCCTTTCCTGACCATGGGAAAGAGAACAGTCCAGAAGCATTAAGTGGAAAATAGGTGGAGATAAGATTCACATACTGGGGGAGGACTAATACCAATGGGACATGATTACGTTGGCCTTCTGTTGGTGGCTAAAGACCTCAGAATTGTTGAAAAAAATCTATCATGTTTAACTCATTGTGTTACAAATGTATCCACTTTTCCATAATTAACTGTCATATTTTCCCTGATTTCCTACAGTTATATAACTAACCATACAGCCTGGGCTTCCAATAAAAAATATTTCCCTTTCTGTTTGTTACAAACAAAATTGAGACCACATTGTGCCTGTAAACTTGACATATGCCGCTGCGTATCCTGTCTCTGCAAACCAATAAAAACACAGATTGATGTCAAATCCCTTCTGCTTTCCTGTGATTCTGTCAACATATCAGTGCCGGTGCCAGTGAAACCATCATGGCTTCTTCAGTAGGGTCCTACGGGGCTCACAGGGTTGTCTCTAGATGTTGGAACCTTGAAGTAGAACCGCTAGAAAAGCCTCAATTGGTGGGGGAGGTTTTACTTTGTGAACAACTAAAGAACCCAAGGTTGGGTATCACTTATATTAAGCTTCATCATGCCCTACTTTAATCCTCCAAGACTCTAAACGTAATGAGAAGAGTGATAGAGGTAGTGCTGTACAAAACTTCTTCTGACAATGTTTTAAGTTTTTATTTATAATTAGTACCCTTATGGCAGAGTGCATTGTGGGTGTAAGAACTATAAGGTTACAATAGACCTGGTGTTTAAAAGAAATCTTTGATTGATCTCAAACTTACCCTGCTGTCTCCATCTTGTCCTATTGTTTCTGTCTTTTCCTATTGTCGCCATCTTGTCCAGCTTCTCCAATTTCTCCCAATGTCTCAATCTTGCTCTACTGGCACCGTTTTGTTTTTCATATAACACAAGCACGAAAAAGTTCCTAGGGGGTGCTCAGTAGGAGCTTTAAATGGTTATTTGCTAGCCCCTATATGGACTGGCAGACCACATATGTGTCTGTTTAGCCGTTTACATGGTCATTATGCCTCCAATACTTGCATCCAAGTCAGAAATCTAAAGATGAGCACCTTTTTTGAGGCTACTGAGAGCAACATTAAAGGCCTTGGTGAGCAAAATGTTGTTCCTGAGCCACTGGCTGGGGATCACTGGTCTACTGTTTCTATCTTGCTCTGCGTTTTGCCCTTCTCGCTCCATCTTGCCCTACTGTCTCCATCTTGTGCTACTGTCTTCACCGTGCCCTATTGTCTCCATCTTGCCCTATTGTCTCCATCTTTCCCTACTGTCTCCATCTTGCCCTTCTCTCTCCATCTTGTCCTACTGTCTCCATCTTGCCATTTTCTCTCCATCTTGACCTACTGTCTCCATCTTAACCCTCTCTCTCCATCTTGTTCTATTGTCTCCATATTGCCCTACTGTCTCCATTTTGTCCTACTGTTTCCATTGTGCCCTACTGTCTACATTTTGCCTTACTATCTCCATCTTGCCCTACTGCCTTATTGCCCCTACTATTGCCCATCTTGTTCTACTGTCTCTATCTTGACTTATTGTCTCCTTCTTGCCCTACTGTCTCTAACTTATCCTACTGTCTCCATCTTGTTCTACTGTCTCCATCTGGCCCTATTGTTTCCTTTTGCCTTACTGTCTCCATCTTGACCTACTGTCTCAATGTTGCCCTATTGTCTTCTCTTGCCCTACTGTCTCCATCGGGTCTTACTGTCTCAATGTTTCCCTATTGTCTTCTCTTGCCCTACTGTCTCCATCTTGTCCATTCTGTCACCTTCTTACATTACTATATCAGAAAAAGTATCTGCATCCTCTGTTTCATAAGGCCCCAGTATGTTCAGGGACCAGAACAGTTGCCCCTATTTACTACTAAAGACAGTTTGGACGCACATATAAGTATCAATCATTGTGATGGTGCCTATGTTATCTATCTATGTTATCTAAAAAAATAGAAAATTGTACCATCTGGTCTGACAACTTGCTGACCTAATTATAACAACCAATGAAAAACATGCTCCTCCCCTAAAACCCATAATAGAATTCCCCAGGCTGCGCTATATAATTAACCAGGAAATTAGGGAACAGGGTGTTCAGGTTCTCATACTACACTGCTAATTTTAGTTGTCTATTAAACAATTATAAGATTTAAGGTGTTCATTCAAAGTAGAGCTGATTTTTAAGACCTTTATATTGATCTCTGGCAAACAGTTCTATAATAAACTTTAACATACATCCAAATAATCTGCCCGGCAGTAAGTGATGGTGGTGTTATATTGTGTAAATTGTGTCCACTCAAGGTTAAAGCCGGTTTACAGGTATCTGGGAATATGAGTGGATTAAATAATGATCATGGGCCCTTTCCTCAGGCTACAATGGGATTCCTTTAAAGCACAATCAATATGACCAAGGGAACCAAACACAGTTCCCTGCTATGAAGCCCTTAGTTTAAGCTACTCAAAGTATTGATTTTAAGAACAGCACTCTAACATGACTCTATTCCAGGGTATTCTTGGTACAGTCCTTGTATAGCTTGTATAGTTAAAATGTACAACCTTTACCACCCTACGAACTAGCAAGGAGAAACATTTGTGGTACATGACTCCTAAAAGTTAACACTCTTGTGTATGTTCCTCCAATCAAGCATTGGCTAGCTCAACCTATATCCAATCAGAGCAATTACAGAACTGGAAAATGCAAGTGCCAGACCAACCCAACCAACCAATAAGGGTATTCGGCTATTCACAACGACTCGACTATCCTGTTGTAGCCAATCAGAAAAAAATGAACATCTAACAGGTATACAGACCTGTATCTATAATAAAATACATTATTAGGAAAGGGTAGGAAGGCCTATTGTTGAAAGCTGATGCATCTGAAATTGGGGCACCTACTTTATAGAGCACAATGGGGAGTTCTGCAGAGATCCCCTTTGAAGGAGAACAAAAGCAGGGAGGCCAGAGATCAAAAATAGATGGGTGGAATGGAGTTTCTGGTGGTCAATGGGGTATAATAGTATTGTGACAATAAGGAGGGGGTCCTGGTGTCTGCAGATCTTAAAGGAGAAGGAAAGCTAAAGCTAACAAAGCAGATGGTTGCAAATAGATTAGCCACCATAGTGCACTATATTTATTCTGCAGAATACTTTACATACCTGAGAAAACAGCTCTAGAAGCTCTGTTTGTTTAGAAAAGCAGCTGCCATATTAGCTTGGTGTGACATCACTTCCTTATCTTCCTGCTCACTCATAGCTCTGGGCTCAGATTACAGCAGAGAGAGGAGGAGGGAAAAGGGAGGGGAGAGAGGAGCAAACTGAGCATGCTCAAGCCCTAGCCCTGGAGGTTTAAGCTGAAAACAGTTAGTCTGATACAGAAGCCCATGAGTACACAATAGAAGGAAAGAAATGTGCTGTTTCTTTTGACAGAGGACTCAGAGCAGCATTACTTTGAGGGGTTACTGGTGTATTTATATAGACCTTTCTGCTAAAACTAACTTACTTTTAGCCTTTCCTTCTCCTTAAAGATGAAATCCATAATCCTAACAAGTAGAATAGCCACCCCTTAATGGTTTGGGGGAAGGATCGTTTGTTCTTATTTCTATTTTCTGGTTACACTTTAGCAAATGTCCCCTAAAAGCAAAATGAGGGCCATCCTAGTAATGGAGGAGCATCCCCTTTTATCTCTTGCTAGTTTAAACACGTGCCCCCTCTGTGTGCCAGCCATGAATGTATAATGAGAAGTGGACACCAATGGACAATAATATAGAAAAACATTTATGGTGGGAATGTAAAGCTCCAGCCTCTCATCTCCATATAAACTAAAAGGCTGACAGTCTTTAAGGACTGGGAGCTGTGAGTTGTACCGCAGGGAGCAACAGACACACGCATTCACTATAAAGCAGAATGTTAACGAATTCCTCTGCTCGTTGTGTGAATTTTGGCCCCTGGCCCACTCATAATGGGGTCTCTGAAGGGCAAGGTAAGGTACTTCAAGGTAAGCAAAGAGCTCTTTGAAAGCGTCTGCCGCACAATAGGGAGCAGCTCGCAGCCTTTGTTTAGTCTGTTTTTATTAGGAGGCGTTACCTGGAGAGGCCATATGAGAGGGTCATGGACTCACCAAATCGACATCTGAGTGATAATAGCTCAGTCGAGCTCCTCATTATTCTCCCAGCAGAATGCAATTCTCATTCCCTACTGAGAATCACCACCGGCAACAAAGGTTCCTTCATTTTTAAAAATGTTTTTGTAGCTGAAATTTTTATTGCTTTTCTAACAAAGAAAAAACCCTCTTAACTTTCCAGGTAACCTTGTCTCAGCTCTTGCCTCCCACTACTTAACCCTCTTCATTGCTGGAGCTGTTGACTCTGTGCCACCGCATTACTTTGTGGAGTGGAAAGGCGCACGAGAGACAAGTGAGTGGTGGAACAACGTGTTTTTATTTCTTAGGCCTGACAATAGAGCAGTGAGTGTGGGTCCTGGAGATATTTCTCTCTGATTGGCAGTGTTTCTGCTTCCAAACAGCTTTGCCTGAAACTAGGATGCTCTTCAGGTTCTCCCCCTTGTTTTCACTGGAACCCAACAGGAACCACTTTATTGGCAGTTTGGGCATGATCAACTCACAGAACTGGGCTCCTGCCTTGGATTTGGATGGGTGGACTTTAGTCTGAACCTGTCTCCTTAGTCCTGTGCTTGCTTTTTGGCCCTTATCTCAAAGGTAGAGCTCAAGGGTTTGGACTCAGTTGATGTGGATCCTTGAGGTTTACCTCTGACATGAAGATTGATAAACACAACAGAGCAGTATTAAAGCTGAAGGTCTAAGGCACCCTGCCTGAACAGCTGCCCCCCTTGCAGTCTGGTCACATGATCCTCTTCCTCCCCCAATGACTACTACCCTTTTAGTCCACATTGTTCTTTATCTCCCCTGTCCATTGCTCCCAAGCCATGTGACTCTGTTACGTAGCCAGAGATGTAGGTCTCACAGATGTTAGTTAAATGGGTTGTGATGACTGCACTTTGGCCCTTGGATTTAAGGAGGCTCCATGGACACAGAATAGTTTCTATATAAATTGTTTATTTTGCAGGAACTCATGGACCAGGTGAATAAACCAGTGAATCAATACAACATATTTTCACATCAGTTTCTTTTGAATTCCTTTGTACCTTGACCTTTTAAATTGCTTTTCTTTCAGAGAAGAACCCTGTTTCCTAGAATCTCTGCTACTTCGTCCTTCACATACCTCAGATGCCTGAAGAACAGTTCCAAAATTTATTTGCGACCAACCAGTTTAGATTTTTAATCACTCGTTTATGAGATTTTCTATTTCTGTGGGAATGCTCTGCTAATGGCTCAAGAGGCAATAAAGAACGAGAATTACAAAGGAAAGCATCAGAAAGGAAGGATTCTTCATATTGAACCTCAAGTACATCTTAAGGTCATAAACATTAAGCAAAGATAACTCAATTTAGTATTTTGGTCTATAAAGACAGACAACCAGTCATGTCATCTAGAACTCTGCCAGTCCTACACAATGGCTAGTATTAGTACTGGGTGGGGTCGGAGTGCTACAGTGTTAAAGAATAGCTTTGCAACCCTGACCTTAAACCTCAGCAGTACTCAAAAAACCTGAAAAGTTGTAGAAGCCATGTTGTACAGTATTCCACAAAATTTTCCAAAGATCCTGTTCCACCACAGGTTCGTTAATTTGTGTATGTTACCATTATCCCCTTAATTTGGGTTGAAGACTGTCCATAAAGCTCAAGTGAAATAATCCTGCACGACAGATGAGCATCCTAGTAGGACGTCCATTACTGTGGTTAGACAGTGGTGTATAAAGAACAATAAATCTAAGATTAATGAGGGTCTAGAATATATGTGAGTGATACTGGAATATTTAAATCCCACCAAGTAGTGATGAGTGGAATAGGATTTTTTTGACTTTAGCATGGCCTGTGTATGGACAGTAACGTCACCACTGGGGTTGGGCCTTGTGGTTTGTCTAGTCAATGACCAACTAGAACCATGTGTTGAGATACATTTCTTGGTCCAAATCCACCAGATCTGCAACAGGTTTTTGGCCAACCAATACATCAACCAACCTTTAACACAAAACTAAAATAATGAATGAAATAGTCTAACGATTAGGCAGCCATTGATCAAATTGACAGGTTACTGGTCAGTGCATGATCAGGAATTGGTTATATATTGATTAAGGTTATAGGGTCACTGAGAAGCAAAGTATTGTGGCACGGCTGTAGGTATCTCAGCAAGGGATTCCAGTGTAGAAGCTATGGCGTCAATAAGAAGAAGGAAATGACTGCATGGCTGTAGGTATCTCAGCAGGGTATAAGCTTCTGTAGAACATTTTCACTCACGGTTCCTTTGCCACAGAATGTAGAGCTGTAAGGAACATAAATAAGGGAATATTAGAAGAAAATCATTGTCCAGTGTGTGTATTATGTAGATTAATAAGTAACATAGTGGGACCCAGGGCCTCTTCATAGAGACTGACTCCCAAATGTTGAAACTTGCCCATACCCCAGCCATTCTCAAACAGAACCCATTCCACTTTCAGGCCACTTGCCAGCAATTACGAGACAAAAATACCAAAAATGTACAAAAGGTGTGGTTCAGCAGTGAAGTTCTATACCACTAACAACGATATACCCCATTGTTCCTTCTCTTTCTTATCTTAGGCAACTCTATCCCGGCTCATGCTCAGTGTAGGTGCTTTGTGGGCATGATTCGTGCTGAGCACCAAACTTCATTGGCCAGGTGATATTACTAGTGGGAGTTGTGCAAAGACTCTATGAAGACTCTAAGAAGATATAAAACACCAGGAGACTAGAGCTCCTGTGCCTCCTGGCAGATAATGCAGCCATGCATGGAAGGCACAGAAGGAAATGAGAAGCTTCTGAAATGTTCTATGGCCTACAGAAGTCTTAATATGATCTATATCATGATCTATATCAATATTGTAGCTTACACACATGTAAAAGAAGGACCTTGCATGAGACCACTTACACTTTCCCATCCTTTCCACTCTGTATCTCTAGTCTCTGGGCCCCAAACTGGTCATGAAATATATTAAGGAAGGCCGGTTCCCACTTGCAAGTCACATCGTCCAATGGTCCCAATTCAAATCCCACATCAATAAAGCCAGAAAAGTTGTTTCCAGGGATGAGGCTTTTGCTGGTTATGGGAAACAAAAAAAGCAAAGGTGAGTAATGATATAGTAACTAGTGATGGGCGAATTTGCGGCGTTTCGCGTTTTCGCGAAATTCGCAAAACGGCGAAAAATTTGCGAAACAGCGCCGATGAAATTTTTTCGCCCGAATTTTCACGGAGGTCTTGCGAATTTATTCTCTGGTGGCGAATCCCGCAAATTCGCTGCAAATTCGCCCATCACTAATAATAACGGTGTCATTATTATTATTCCCCTGGAACACTCCTCCCATATCTTTTTTATAAGACATTGGTGGAAGAGGAACAGAAGTACAAGTCTGAGTAGTACAGATAATAATAAAGTTAGACTCCTCCTTACCTTACAACTTCATACTGTTGAGTGTCTCCTCCTGTAGCTGACAGAATTACATAGAACTTTCCCTTGAATGTTTTTGTTCCACCTAATGTGACAGAAACTTTATATCTCCAATCTGAAAATATAAGGACCAGTCACATGGTTAATCTCTGGAATAAGTACTCCTCACCCTGTAGGTGGCCAAGAAGGTGGCTAAGAATTTTCTGTTCTTAGTAGTCACTCAGACTAGACCGATTAGCTTTGGGCTAGATAGGACAGTATCCAGGGAATGGTGTTGCAGCGGTATGGCTCCTCAGTTAGGGGACTAAGCTAGTTGGGCTTATTTTTTGGAGATGGGATATGAGGAAGATTGGGCAGAAGCCTGGAAAAGATATAGTACTGGCACAATTTCTTAGTAAGGGGACTCAGAGGTACTTCTGCCATAAAGCAAGGTGAGTTCCTTGCACGTCCATCAAGTTTAACTGTTTAAGTTTATATAAAAACCTACCTAACTGCTAGTTGATACAGATGGAAGCAAAAAAACCCATCTGAAGCCTCAGAGGATGAACAGATGCAATGGGACCAGTCCCTGGATCAACTTGTACTATGAGCTCTCTCCCATATCCCTGTATTCCCTCACTTGCTAAACACCATCCAACCCCTTCTTATACCTATCTAATGTATCAGCCTGTACCCCTGATTCACTTCCCAGCTCTCCCTGTAACACCCCTTTCCCTCCTCTAATCTCATTGGCTCCCTCCTGTCTGCTGGGAGGAGCTACTGGTGAATAAAGCATCCAACCCTTCCTTGTACCTATCTAATGTATCAGCCTGTACCACTGATTCACTTCCCAGCTCTCCCTGTAACACCCCTTTCCCTCCTCTAATCTCATTGGCTCCCTCCTGTCTGCTGGGAGGAGCTACTGGTGAATAAAGCATCCGACCCTTCCTTGTACCTATCTAATGTATCAGCCTGTACCCCTGATTCACTTCCCAGCTCTCCCTGTAACACCCCTTTCCCTCCTCTAATCTCATTGGCTCCCTCCTGTCTGCTGGGAGGAGCTACTGGTGAATAAAGCATCCAACCCTTCCTTGTACCTATCTAATGTATCAGCCTGTACCACTGATTCACTTCCCAGCTCTCCCTGTAACACCCCTTTCCCTCCTCTAATCTCATTGGCTCCCTCCTGTCTGCTGGGAGGAGCTACTGGTGAATAAAGCATCCGACCCTTCCTTGTACCTATCTAATGTATCAGCCTGTACCACTGATTCACTTCCCAGCTCTCCCTGTAACACCCCTTTCCCTCCTCTAATCTCATTAGCTCCCTCCTGTCTGCTGGGAGGAGCTACTGGTGAATAAAGCATCCGACCCTTCCTTGTACCTATCTAATGTATCAGCCTGTACCCCTGATTCAGGGACTGAATTCCCCAACTCCACTGCCCTCACTGTTGAAAACCTGAATACTAAGATGGAACCTTTTGTCTTCTAATCACAATGGATGCCCTTGTGTCTGCTGGAAGATCCTACTGGTAAATAAGAAATTAGAGAGTTTATTAAATTGTTCCCTTCTTTGGCTTGCTACATGTAAAAAATTGAGCAGCAACGATGTAGGAGATCTTACCAACCAGGGTAAAAATCTGAGCCCAGGAAAAAAACAGGTGGACCCCAGCCCTTGTGGCCCCTGCTGACCCAGACCCATATTCCAATCCAATCCTGGACTTTCGGTGCTCCTCCCCTGCCCTACTCCGATCACGGTGGTAAACTGACCCAAAGTAGAGATATGCATTTCGCTGGAAGGGGCGACAGGAGGTATAGGAGTTTAACTACTGGGGTGGAGGACCCTCAAGTGACAGTCCAGGTGGGCCTCATGTCCGACACTGGGACACCCAGCCTGACACTGTAACCAACCTCCCACCCAGGTCTGATAATTGGACAGGTAGTTTAGCTGGTAACAAAACAACACTACTTCTGGCAGCAAAATAGCCAAAGGCGCCCCTGAGGGTACTTGACTGGCTTGTTGTGGGAAAGTGCAAATAGAGTTGCCCTGCTGATCTCTCTGATTAAAGTGCCGGGGAGCAGCTTAACTGTCACATTAACTGTAAGTTCTATTGGATTTATTTACAGTTTGAGTTCAGGAACTAGAATTGGCCAAATGTAGCCCCAGACACCAGAAGAAGAAGCTGAGGGAAATGGAGTGTTGAATCCATCCCATAATGGAAGGCTATATTAAGGTAATTTCTATATATGAAACAGATATGATGGGTGCATGTTGGGTGTCATTTCCTTTATCCGGCTTTAACATGGAAACTTACTGGAGAAGTGGGAGATATTTCCACCGGTGTTCAAATAAAATGTTTGCGGTGTGGCTGTGAGTGCTGAAGGCAAACCGGAAAAGTGTCCCATGAGACTACATCTGCCCTCAGGACATGGGAAACAGGAGCCCTGGAAAAGAAAGATAAATATCAGTCACCTATAGGAGAGAGTCAGATGAAGGGATAGGGGCTTTCCTCATCCCATCTACTCTTATAATATGGCTTTAGTTGGCTACACCCAGACTTATTTATGTCTATATACATCGGTTCTGTTGTCCAACATACTGGTAGTTGGGTTGGTTTTCTGTATCTCCACATGGGACTTAGTATAATTCAGCCAAAAATGAGTAAACTGCATGACAAGACTGACCCATGTGGAGCCAGCAGGGGACATAGAAACTCTATTATTACCCCTGGCATAGCCAATGCCATAACAATATGACACACCCCTGGACTTTAATCTTCTGATAGTTCTGACTATTTGTAAATATTGATTTCCCCAGAGCAAAGGTCTCATGATAAATAAGAGTCAGGTGACTTACCGAGAGGAAGGAATCGTAACTCTCACACGGATATCCAAGGAAACCCCCTGGACTCCGGAGACTCTCGGTGTAATACTGGAAAGCACGGAAGTGACTGCACGTCATGGTATCAAACAAGGCTGTGGCCAAACAACAAAGAGTAAAGCCATCGGTTTCCTTTTCTGCTGCCCCCTTTCAATTAGATGTACAGATCATTCCACCCACATAGTCACTAATGTAACTGATCCAAGACTTCTGGGTCACCAGGGTGTTAATGATACCATGGACAAGGGGCCCTTCTCCCCGTCTGAACTGTTTAGTTGATAATGAGTAGTTAAAGGGGAAGGTACACTTAGATGGAACATTTACCCAAATATGTCACTCTCCACACCCATCGGATCTCTCTGCCCATCAGCCCCGTTGATAAGTCGCAGTCACTTACCATTAAAGTTCCCGAGGAAACTTAACTTAGCAGGACAGCCAGTCATTTGCTTTCCTCCATTGGGGTAAAAATCCAGGTGACCAATCGGCTTTGCAATACCGGCTCCTACAGACCACATTGCAATTGGTGAGGTTAATGGATTTGCCTTCCTCTGGATCAACTAGCAGTTAGGCAGGTTAAGAAAAGTAAAAACGGTTGAACTTGATGGACGTGTGTCAACCTTTTTTCAACCTAACTTACTATGTTACTATGAATAAGTGATACGGCAGAATAGAATAGAGACATCTATCCTGCAACTCCCTCCAGTGAATGATGGGAGTCAGTATAACATAGAAACAGCTGGAGAGCCACAGTCCAATGACCTCCTTATGGAATTAGACTACTGTCTGTATAGATTGATGAAAATTCCCATGTTGGGGTGAGAAGTTACCTAGAGGGGAGCTGATGTCCGTGTGTATCACGTCAACAAAAGTTGCGTCTGATGGGTCAAGCCTGACCTCTGGAGGAGTATCTTCAAAGAACTGTCTTGCAGGATCTAAGCCTGTAATAAAAACACTAGTGTTACACGTTCCACCAATAGTCTCAACTACAGTGGGTTGTCATCGGTGCTGCCCCAATCTTTGTCCCACCACTATATGGACTGGTGCTTCTCTGGATGATATTGGATGATATTGACTTCCAATGAAGAGGATCATATGGAGGTGGCTCATATGAAGGCAAACATTGTACCCTTAAAACTCTAGGTTGTTTACCAGCAAACATTGGTTTTGGTGCAGTAATGGAATAGAGGAATGGTTGATTGGGCTAAGAACACACATTATTTAAAAAGAGAATTACAGAACAAGACAATGTTTTTTGGTTGGTACTGCTATGGGCAGCTATACGGCCCCCTATAAATGGCGTTCTGTGCACTCTAGTGCAACCAAACAAACCAATTCCTGTAGAGCATGTTAAAATACAACATGTAGAAAGAAGTATAACAGAATGTCTATGTGACTAGTGATGCTCAAGTTCAACCCCATAGGGGTAATACCCCCTTTAAAATTGGGATAGGAAAGGGGCTTTAGTAAAAAGAGGCATCCAACTTAAGTGCAGTACAGGCTCTTCTCTTGCAAACAAGACTGGGAGTTTTTTATGGTTGGGTTGTGTATGTGTTGGGGGTAATGAGGGTTTGTATGTGTGTTTGAGGGGTGCACATAGATACAGAGTCCCACACATGTTTCCACTCATCCACTCCTCAGCATTTACTTGTCTGGCAATGAACCACAATTTCTGAATTCTCACTGGGAAACACCTGTTAAAACACAAGGCTCTATCCAACCGTATGGAAACCATCCAGGCTGCTCGGGATCCTACAGAATATTAACCACAGGGTGGGAGTTCTCAGAATCAATCTGAACTGAAATATTAAATAGAAACTCAAAAAGGGCAAAGGGGGGTTTGTGGCTTCTTGGAAGGACTGACATTATCATCACATACCGGTGATTCTCCAAATTCCTTCATGCCTCCTGCCGGCCTCCCCCGCTGCGTGTGCCCCAAGGCTGTGCCCAATTACATGCACTTTGGAAGCGGGGTACCCAAGCTCCTTCTAGCAAAACAAGAAAGAATGTTCAGTTCCGTGATTTGTGGGGAAGTTTCCAATGGAATTCTCCAGCCAAACCCCAAAAAACATCCAAATATTAAATTGATTTGACAAGACATTTTACAAGGGGCCAATACTTAAAGGCATATGGCATTGTGTAAAATCCACTGTGTTGCTCAGTCCTCCATTTTTCCCGTAATGGTTGAAGGAAGACTGGACCAATGAACATGTGGCCCTGAGTATCTAGGCAACAATGGGGGATTTCCTTGATATGGTTGATAAAATAGAAACCCACTGACCTTAGAGTTGGAGAGATGAACCCTACTCATGGGGTAGCAGGATTACTGTGTTGGAATAGAGGACAAAAGCCCTGGGTTCCAGAATTTAAGCCTAAATATATAAGGATGGCTATAGCTAAAGTACAGGAACAGGTAGTGTTGGATTGGGGTGCCATGGGACATATCCAAACTGTAGACCACAGGTCCTTCTTTCTTCACATTGAAATATCTCAGTGTCTTTGCTTACACTCACCTACTTCTTCCTCCATTCTCCTCTTTGTTCTGATAAAGAAATGTCAATGGTATAAATATACATGGCTAAATGGTGGGGTGAGCAGAAGGGCCCACTCACAACTGAGTCCTCCAGGGCTGTTCCTGTGATCCCAGTAGGCCTGTAAGCCCAAAACAAGTTATGTATATATATATAAATGCTATTGGACTCACCTGCAGAACCTGTAAGAGAAGGGCGATCTCAGCTCCGACCACACGAATATTATTCGCAGCCTGTACGTACATCTGTATATTCCCTGAACCGTTACGCCAGTCTACCCCAATGCAGTTGACATCTTCAACTTGTAAGATTGCCTGAAAGAGACAAGTGGGTAGAGGAGGGTGTTAAAAGTCAGGCTGTGCCATTAGATAGTTTGACGTAAAGAGATACTGGTTAATCCAGCTGCCAACAAACACAATCATGGAAGGGTCAAGAACTGCCAACTGCCCATGATATAACCCAGGGCACAAATAAACACTCACCTCAAATCTCCCCCTAACTGACCTTCAGACTGGGCCCCCTTAGCTCATAACAAGGTTACAGATATATAGAAACATTGGGGTGTCACCCTGCTATAGTTACAAGGGTACCCAGGGTACAAATAAGCACTCACCCCAAATCTCCCCCTAACTGACCTTCAGACTGGGCCCCCTTAGCTCATAACAAGATTACAGATATATAGAAAGATTGGGGTGTCACCCTGCTATAGTTCCAGGGGTACCCAGGGTACAAAACTCACCCCAAATCTCCCCCTAACTGACCTTCAGACTGGGCCCCCTTAGCTCATAACAAGATTACAGATATATAGAAACATTGGGGTGTCACCCTGCTATAGTTCCAGGGGTACCCAGGGTACAAATAAACACTCACCCCAAATCTCCCCCTAACTGACCTTCAGACTGGGCCCCCTTAGCTCATAACAAGGTTACAGATATATAGAAACATTGGGGTACCAGTCACCCTGCTATAGTTCCAGGGGTACCCAGGGTACAAATAATCACTCACCCCAAATCTCCCCCTAACTGACCTTCAGACTGGGCCCCCTTAGCTCATAACAAGGTTACAGATATATAGAAACATTGGGGTGTCACCCTGCTATAGTTCCAGGGGTACCCACAAATAAACACTCATCACAGCCTTGGTCTCCCTATTAACTGCTGTGGGCAATACTAAGGGGAAGTATTACCAAGTTTATAACAATGACAATGATAAATCTCACCTTGCACATTTGTGACACCCAGTTATTCTCGGCCCTTTCTCCCATCCCATGTAAAATAAAGCATGTGGTCTGGTTGGTCTGAAAGGCTGAGGCTTCGATGCTGGTGATGTTCTGAGCAGAGATAATCTGGGGGGAATTGAAATGAAGTGAGTAGGATTAGCCATTAATAACAACTGATGCCACTTGGCCATGTGAGTTGGCAATTTAACGACACATGACTGAGGCCAAATGAGCAGGTTGCCCAACTGATATCTGAGCAGGAATCAGTCAAATCCAAAGACTGGACAATGTGGGTACGGATCGACCTCTGACTCACCTGATGTTGATTTGGGTTCCACCGGGTGTTTAGGAAGAATCGAGTATTTATTGACTCTGGGGTCCAGGGCAGGGCAGCAAAGGGTCTCTCTTTAGTTCTAGACCAGGGCTGTTTGTCTGAGAAGCACCCGAATGGCTCATAACAGATCTCCTTGCCTTTAGGAGACAAATAAAATATTTTTACAGAATACGTCCCATATAATGTTCAGCAATGCTACAAGATGGCTACATGAGAGGTCTTGGTTGGTATAAACTCCCTAAATTCCCTAAATTCCCCATCAGCAAAAAACTAGAAACATCCTTTCTGCTTTCAGTACATAAAGACCTGTACATTATGAGCACAGAGAAGATTAACATTTTTATAGTTATATATTATGGTATAAAGGGACAAGCATGTGGACATCCACGGCCTTCCCAACAATCAAGGTAAGGACAAGATGGAGATAGTAGAGCAAAATGAGACAATATGGAGACATGGAGACAGTAGGGCAAGATGGAAACAGTAAGTCAAGAAGGAGACAGTAAATCATGATGGAGACAGTAGGACAAGATGGAGACAGTAGGACAAGAAGGAGATAGTAAATCATGATGGAGACAGTAGGACAAGATGGAGACAGTAGGACAAGATGGAGACAGTAAGACAAGAAGCAGACAGTAAATCATGATGGAGACAGTAGGACAAGATGGAGACAGTAGGACAAGAAGGAGATAGTAAATCATGATGGAGACAGTAGGACAAGATGGAGACAGTAGGACAAGATGGAGACAGTAGGACAAGAAGCAGACAGTAAATCATGATGGAGACAGTAGGACAAGATGGAGAAAGTAGGACAAAATGGAGACAGTAAGACAAGATGGAGACAGTAGGACAAGATTGAGACAGTAAATCATGATGGAGACAGTAGGACAAGATGGAGATAGTAGGACAAGATGGAGACAGTAGGGCAAGATGGAGACAGTAGAACAAGAAGCAGACAGTAAATCATGATGGAGACAGTAGAACAAGATGGAGAAAGTAGGACAAGATGGAGACAGAAGGACAAGATGGAGACAGTAAATCATGATGGGGACAGTAAATCATGATGGGGACAGTAGGACAAGATTAAGAAGTAGAAAAAGAGGTAAATCATGATGGAGACAGTAGGAGAAGATGGAGACAGTAGGGCAAGATGGAGACAGTGGGGCATGAGGGACACAATAAGACAAAATAGAGACAACAATAAGTCCAGATGGAGACAGTAGGACAAGATGGAGACAGTAGGACAAGATGGAGACAGTAGGACAAGATGGAGACAGTAGGACAAGATTGAGACAGTAAATCATGATGGAGACAGTAGGACAAGATGGAGATAGTAGGACAAGATGGAGACAGTAGGGCAAGATGGAGACAGTAGAACAAGAAGCAGACAGTAAATCATGATGGAGACAGTAGAACAAGATGGAGAAAGTAGGACAAGATGGAGACAGTAGGACAAGATGGAGACAGTAGGACAAGAAGCAGACAGTAAATCATGATGGAGACAGTAGGACAAGATGGAGACAGTAGGACAAGAAGGAGATAGTAAATCATGATGGAGACAGTAGGACAAGATGGAGACAGTAGGACAAGATGGAGACAGTAGGACAAGAAGCAGACAGTAAATCATGAGGGAGACAGTAGGACAAGATGGAGAAAGTAGGACAAAATGGAGACAGTAAGACAAGATGGAGACAGTAGGACAAGATTGAGACAGTAAATCATGATGGAGACAGTAGGACAAGATGGAGATAGTAGGACAAGATGGAGACAGTAGGGCAAGATGGAGACAGTAGAACAAGAAGCAGACAGTAAATCATGATGGAGACAGTAGGACAAGATGGAGACAGTAGGACAAGAAGGAGATAGTAAATCATGATGGAGACAGTAGGACAAGATGGAGACAGTAGGACAAGATGGAGACAGTAGGACAAGAAGCAGACAGTAAATCATGATGGAGACAGTAGGACAAGATGGAGAAAGTAGGACAAAATGGAGACAGTAAGACAAGATGGAGACAGTAGGACAAGATTGAGACAGTAAATCATGATGGAGACAGTAGGACAAGATGGAGATAGTAGGACAAGATGGAGACAGTAGGGCAAGATGGAGACAGTAGAACAAGAAGCAGACAGTAAATCATGATGGAGACAGTAGAACAAGATGGAGAAAGTAGGACAAGATGGAGACAGAAGGACAAGAAGGAGACAGTAAATCATGATGGGGACAGTAAATCATGATGGGGACAGTAGGACAAGATTAAGAAGTAGAAAAAGAGGTAAATCATGATGGAGACAGTAGGAGAAGATGGAGACAGTAGGGCAAGATGGAGACAGTGGGGCATGAGGGACACAATAAGACAAAATATAGACAACAATAAGTCCAGATGGAGACAGTAGGACAAGATGGAGACAGTAGGACAAGATGGAGACAGTAGGACAAGATGGAGACAGTAGGACAAGATGGAGACAGTAGGACAAGATGCAGGCAGTATGTAAAGATGGAGACACTAGGACAAGAAGGGGACAATACTGTAGGTCAAGATGGAGAAATTAAGTCAAGATGGAGACAGTAGGACAAGATGGAGACAGTGGGTCAAGATAAGATGGAGGCAGACAGACAATCTGACTTACCCTTTACAGTTCCAAAAATTCCATGCAAGATAATGAGTATCAGCAGTTGACACAGAGGAATGTCGGCACTCAGCATTCTCATCCTATAGGAACATAAACTGCACCAGTTACACAAGAAAGCTGATCCCTGCTGCATTGTTGCAATGTTACATGTAGTCAGAAGCAGCAGTGCAGAAAGTAAATTCATGTGTATGGGAAAGGGACATTTTCTGTTGCACTGGGGCCCCGGATGTGTTCAGTCTCATCAGGTGGGAGACGGGAGAGGGACGTGCACTTACCTGCCCTGTGAGCTCTGCAATGTCACTGCTGCACCTCCTGCTAGAGAAATGGCTCTGCCCTTTGTGGCCCAGATATAAAATACGGGAAACCCCAGAGACAGAGACAGAGAGGATATGACAGAGCACATTCTGGCTCATTTAACCCTACGAGCACCGCAAGGCTATTACATTGCTGGGAGAACAAATAGGGATTGAGGTGAAACAGGAACAGAAACCTGAGATTAAATCAATATGTGTTTATTTCTTTGTGTTCTCTGAAGCCAAAGTCACTTGTTTCAGAAGTAGGGATGCACCGAATCCACTATTTTTGGATTCAGCCGAACCCTCGAATCCTTCTCGAAAGATTCGGCCGAATACCGAACCGAATCCGAATCCTAATTTGCATATGCAAATTAGGGGTGGGAAGGGGAAAATATTTTTTACTTCCTTGTTTTGTGACAAAAAGTCACATGATTTCCTTCCCCGCCCCTAATTTGCATATGCAAATAAGGATTCGGATTCGGTTCGGCCTGGCAGAAGGATTCGGCCGAATCCGAATCCTGCTGAAAAAAGCCGAATCCTGGCCGAATCCCGAACCGAATCCTGGATTCGGTGCATCCCTATTCAGAAGTCAGAACCAGCAGTGCAGCAGATTATTTATATACACATACCTTTATTATGTATATATATAACTAATTATATATATTGGAAAGTCGCTTAGAATTACATTAGGCAAAGGACACTTTGGGGGTGAAGTTCCCCTTTTTATCAAACCACTTTATTTCTTCATTAACCATTAGATATTGGGGAATTCCATTATCTGGGCTAAAAAGCAAAAACAGTTCCTGTTTGAATTCCCCCCAAATTTGCAGCCCATGTGTATTAATGTCCAGCCACAGAACACCAGTAATAAAACCTCTTTAATTTTGCTGTGGATCTCTGTACATTTGTGACGGGGGTTTTTTCCTGTTCTGCCCAATTTAATTGGAAATAGTAACTGGGGTCACAATTAATATTCATTGTTGTTTATCCTTATATGTATCCAATCTGTTAATTTAATCAGATGCCTAGTTGCTAGGGTCAGTCCCCAGCAACTTTGTGGTGCTTCTAGTAGGGTCTCCGTCTCCGGCCCACCCCAAACCCAGGAGTGGAACAAGCTGGTAACTCTGTGCTCCCCAGTAAGTCCCCCAGGCCGGTGCCATCCCTGTGGCACCCGGGTGCATTTGTCTTGGCACAGGTTTCTGGGTGTTGGAAGGTGACACCTTGGAGCACAATAGAAACAAGAACAAAGAGCAGCTCCCGTACTGATTAATAATAAATAGCGATGGTTCTGTCCCATTAGGATAAGAATAGAAGGTGCCACTCAGGGATCAGGAAGGAATGGGGAGCAACAAACCTCTGCTTAATGCTGATTGGCTCCAGTCATAGAGAACAGAATAAAGCTATTAATTATAGGGAAACTCCCGAGATTTCTATTCTGAATTCCCCTCCTGCCAGTACAGACGTCTGTCCCTCTTCCTCTCTGTCCTTCCTCCCAATAGACTCTCATAGGGTGGAGTGAGAATCCCCCTGGTATTGGACAAAGGGTCTATTTAAAGGAGAACTAAAGCCTAACTAAAGAAGTAGGTAGAAATGTTGTACATGATGTTTTGTGCTTCTGTACCAGCCCAAGGCAACCACAGCCCTTTAGCAGTAAAGATCTGTGTCTCCAAAGATGCCCCAGTAGCTCCCCATCTTCTTTTCTGCTCATTCACTGATTCACATGCTCTGTGCTGCTGTCACTTACTGAGCTTAGGGAGCCACTCACAATATACAGTACACATAGAATAGAAATGTCACAATATAAGGCTGATTAGTAATTAATACACATAATTACTACATGGCAGCACAGAAACCAGTGCAATTAGCATCAGAATTGAATAATCAGCAAACCTGTAGCATCAGCTTATATTACAGCCAGGGAAGCTCATTTTCTGCTGCTGGATAATTAGTGACGAGCCCTAAGCTTAGCTTCTCAACAGCCAATCAGAGCCCACTGATCATGTGAGTGTCACAAACACTTTCCAAGATGGTGACCCCCTGTGACAAGTTTGAAGTCCTGGATCATTGCTGCTATTGACAAGCTCAAACTTTAGCCTCGTGCAATAAGTTCTCTATATAAAAGAGGACATTTTTAGTCACATTCATTTTTAGGGTTTCGTTCTCCTTTAAGAACACAGGGCAAACTGGAACATTTTTATGTCATCTTTTACCAAAAGTGCAACGTTTCCCCCAGATTTCGAGCAAGTGCACACTTACCCAAATTTATGTTTTTTTAATCCAGTTGGGGGGCCACAGCCTGTCATCTCATCACCTCATTACCCAGGGTCTGTTCTCTCTAACGCCAACAGGGAGGCTGTAGTTGATTATTGGGTTAGAATTTGTGTCTTTTGGACAAGTCTCTTGATCTCTGAGTGAGTGTGAGCTTTGTGTGGCCCAAGGTCTGGTTGTTGAATGATACGTATGACACAGAGGTGAACAAATAATATTTACAAATAACTTGAGAGTGGACTTCAACTTCATCCTATAACTTCATAAGGACGTCTCCTACTGGCCTCTGTGATGCAACGAGTTCTACTGTCTATTCCCCAGTAGTGATGGGCGAATTTTTTCGTCTTGTTTCGTCGGGGAAATGATACCCATAGACTTGTATGACGGCGTGCCAAGCAACAAAATTTTTTTGACGTCCATAGACTTTAATGGGCATCGTCGAAATTTCCCCGGCTGCGAATTTTTGGCAAAACTAATCGGGTCAAATTCGCCCATCCCTATTCCCCAGCGGATCCCTCTGTTGTCTGGGTGTATATGGGCACTGCCTGTTATACAGTATATATATTATATAATACACAAAAGCCATGAATATCTTGTAAATTATATCCTTATAAATAATGACTAGTGATGTCATCAGTTATAAACGGTGAGTTCTGATGTCATTTCCGTCACATGACTCACTAAAACTTGTGTATTATAATAAATATGATGATATTAGAAGTAACCTTGAAGTACCATGACCTGTGCTCATGGAACTCCTCGTTGACTTATAATTAGGGATGCACCGAATCCACTATTTTTGGATTCGGCCGAACCCTCGAATCCTTCTCGAAAGATTTGGCCGAATACCGAACCGAATCCGAATTTGCATATGCAAATTAGGGGTGGGAAGGGGAAAATAATATATTACTTCCTTGTTTTGTGACAAAAAGTCACATGATTTCCCTCCCTGCCCCTAATTTGCATATGCAAATTAGGATTCGGATTCGGTTCGGCCTGGCAGAAGGATTCGGCCGAATCCTGCTGAAAAAGGCAGAATCCTAGCTGAATCCCGAACCGAATCCTGGATTCGGTGCATCCCTACTTATAATATCTTTATATTTTACAATAGGGGGTATTTTATTCACTATATATATATATATATATATATATATATATATATATTTATACTTGAACTTTATAACCATACAATGAGCTGTTATCTTCATTACAACCCCTATAAACACCATGTCCCACCATTCCCCTGGGAAAGCAGCCCCCAAAGCCAAAGGTGGGGTCGCCAGGAATGCAACATTGGTCAAGCTCTTACCCAACCACAATGAAACGAAATGTAACTCAATTCTAAAGGGTTCTGCTTCCCTTGTAGTGACCAGATTTTCCAACCAGTTCATCTACAGTCAGTCTAAATTAAAATTTATAGGGAGAAAATCATTGGGCCGAGTCCAGGGAGTTGCCAGACCCCAGACTGTCCCCATCAAGTTTTGTCCCTACAATAGAGTCAAATTCTTATCAGTTTATACTTTATCCATTCAACCCTTTTGGCACTGTCCATTATCATTGGTATTATTTGTGTCTTGTAATGTAGATATAGATACATGTTGGAGTTGTTCCCCTTTATATTCATTTTAGTACGATGTAGAGAGGGATATTCTGAGACAATTTGCAATTGGTTTTCATTTCTTATTATTTGTGGTTTTTTGACTTATTTAGCTTTTTATTCAGCAGCTCTTCAGTTTGTAATTTCAGCCGTCTGGTTGCTAGGATCCAAATTCCCCTAGCAACCATGCACTGATTTGAATAAGAGACTGGAATATGAATAGGAGAGGCCTGAATAGAAAGAGGAGTAATAAAAAGTAGCAATAACAATACATTTGTAGCCTGCCCTTACAGAGAATTTTGAAAGTAGGAAAGAGTCAGAAGAAGAAGGTTATTAATTCAAAAACTATAGAAAAAAAAATGAAGTCAAGTTGAAAAGTTGATTAGAATTGATCATTCTATAACGTACTTAAAAGATAACTAAAAGTGAAGCACCTCTTTAATGGCTGAGGCAATACCCAGAAGCCAAAGTCCCTCTCCTGCTGTGATCCCCAATATGTTGTGCGTCACCGGGGAGACTAACCCTGAGCCAACTGTCAGAACCTCCCTGCCAGTACTAAGCTCCAGGGATCAGTATCATCATGATGCCTAAGAATTATAGGAGTCAATATCAGTTTTTTTACACAAATCCTGTGCTGCTCCTCGGCTGATTTCTACTTTGTTTCTATTGAGAGCAGGTTGGGCATATGTAGTGTGATGGTGCCCTCTAGTGGTCACTTCTAGGAACTAATATTTTCCAAACACTAGAAAATATTATTTAAAGGGAAACTCCACATAGACATAACTTAAAGGGGAAGTAAAGTTTAAAATAGAATAACATAACCTTACTGCACCACAGGCCTAATCAAACAGATGATTTATGCTTTCAAAGTTGGCCACAGGGGGTCACTATCTTGTAACTTTGTTATACATCTTTGCAAGACCAAGACTGTGCACATGCTCAGTGTGATCTGGGCTGCTTAGGGATCGTCATAAATGATCAAAACAGCACAAGTCAAATAATATCTGCCAGAAGCCGATACAACAAGACTGATTAATAATCAGAATATACAGACTGCACTGGGTCCTGTGTTGTCATGTAATCTAATGTGGATTTTATAGTTTTTGTATTGTTTAAAACAAACTTTCTCCAACTCTGCAGAACCAGTGGCTGCAGCAAAATAATCCTCCAAATAGAATCCCAGTTTGTCTGTTTAACTCTGGCTCCATGATCTTTGTCCCTGCAGCTGGAGTTGGAAACAGTAAAGGGGATGTAAAGGCAAAAATAAAATCCAATACAAATCTCTACACAGTCGCCGACTGCTCTACAGGGAAACAAACAAAGCTGCTTGAGTTCTGCATGGCTGGGAAGTAAGGCGGGGGCTCCACCTGCTGTTCATAAGTATGATTGTTTCCCTGCAGAGCAGTTAGGGACCGTCTGACAATTCCTATCCACAGCAGTAAATGAAGGGAGAATTTCACTGCATACAGTCAGGTTTCTTATAAAAAAAAAAAAAAAACAGTACACTTTTTTTTAATTCATAAATATTGGAGATAGTTTTCTTTTTCATTAAAGAAAGTAAAAATAGGATTTTATTTTTTTGCCTTTACATGCCCTTTAAGCTTTTTGAAAAGTAAACATAATCTCAAGCAACTATATCAATTAGAAAATATTCAGACTTTTCATTATTTTTATTGGTTTCTGACAGTTCCCTAAGCCCAGCCCCCTGCTCTCCTGCTGATTTGTCTGACTACTTTGCTGAGCTGTCTGACTACTGTTACTTTGTATCAACAGCCATCTGTCCTCAGCCTGCATCCTCCAAACTCCACAATTCCCTGCACATATGATCTTAATAAGGAAAGGAACATCCCAGTGCAATGCATTGTGGGTTATGTAGTTCCTGCATGCTGTCTGTAAGCTGTGGAGAAGTTGTTATAATGTGTAACATCAGTGTTTAGTCCCTCCTTCCCTGCCAGGATTTCAAATGATGCAGAAAGAGAAGAACTGTTATACAGCTGGATTTCAGCATAGAAAATGCAATTTATTCATACTTTGTGAAGAAACAGGTAACTGTGATGGGTATATTAGAGGCTTCTGTGTTATGTGGCCTCTTTATCAAATTTTGGTTTTATCGCCTGAGTTCCCCTTTAAATTGAGTTTAAACAGAAATATTAGTGCAACTTTGCTTTGGCCTTTAGGATCTGATACAGGAAAAAACTCTTTATGTGGCAACTGTGAGCAGCTCCGAGCAGGGCATCACATTATTATAAGAGCTCCTTTATGGCTTCTGCAATAAAGGGGAAGTAATAAACACAGGCAGAAAAGAGCTAAAGCTACCGTATAAATATGATCATAAATATTGTATATCCTGATTTAGATTAAAAAAGGGATAAATTCTGGTTTATTTATTACCCTGATATATATTTTGCCATATAAATACATGTACTGGGTATTTGGAGTGAATTTTGGTGCATTTGGGAGCAGGTTTCAGGCCCCTACAGCTTCCCAGTCCCATTCAGGAATAATGGAAAACTGGATGGGGTTCCTAGAGTTATGGAAGTGGTTCCTGATGGTGGGCTGATTGGGGGGAGCAGCGTGTTGGTGGCATAGTGAGTCCAGCACGGAGGTTATAGGACTGATAAGCAGGTGATGACTGTGGGGTCTCAGCAAAGCGTCAGCTTCTGTACAACACCTTCTCTCACTGTGCCACTGCCACAGAATGCAGAGCTGCAAGGAAACAAAATAAAGGGGAAGTAATGGTTCATATAATGAACACCAAAACAATTTATGATTATAGAGAGTCGTGGGCCTTTTCTGCAAACCAACCCTCCACCCTGCTGCAAAATTGCCCTAGAAAACGGATAGACCTAGAAAACAGACACCCCAAGTGTGAGGGTCCCTGGTAAGATTCCTACTTTCCACCCTCCCCATCTGACTGTGTCTGTGAATGGGATCATGTGCTGCTCTTGGGGTGGTTGAGCCTAAAATATACTTTTCTGGGGGGTCCAGGAATGCAAAATGATGTCCTGCGGTTAATAATCATACCCTGAGAAGCTTCTCTTTCCTTATAACGCCAAGATCAGACATCCTGGGGGGTCACTTTTTTGCAGGATTAATTTCCCCTTTAATTGCAGCTCCTCACTAAAAGATTAGGTTAGATTAGATTATTGCGCCTCCCTGTTGGGCAATATGAACCCCAATCTCTTAGAGTCACTTACACCTTCCCGTCCTTTCCGCTCTGTATCTCTATCCGCTGTGCCCCAAACTGGTGACTAAATAAGTTTAAGAGGATTGGTTTCCACTTGCAGGTCACGTGGTTCATTCTACCCAGTGACAGTTCCAGGTCAATGAATCCAGAAAAGGTGTTTCCATAGGAGGGGCCATTCCTGTAAACAGAGGTAGAGAAAAGGAGAATAACGGGGAGATTCCCAGGCTGGTGAACTACAAATCCCAGCATGCTTCAGCAGCCAGACTTTATGGGCCAATGGGAGACAACATTAGTTTTAATCAGTGGAAATTACAATAGATAAAACTATTTTGTTGTTCAGGCAGGTCGGCCCATTTCCATCAAGTTCTGGTGTTGCAATCTAATGAGCATAATGGAATGCCCCAAAAGGCTGCCAGGAACACAAATAAACTCTTGGCTGCGGCACATGAAGATCTTTGGCTGAACGTGTCACAAAACTGAATATTTTGATCTACGAGTGGATCACTAGAACCTGTGATAATAGAATAAGGGCCATTCTGGGAAATCCATTGTTATGTTTCCTACAGAACAGAATAGGGAGTTGGGGGATGGGACACAAAGAGGACGAATTCGAGGGCCCCTTACCTTACAATTTCATATTCCCATGTGGCCCCTCTGGCTGCAGGTAGAATCACATAGAACCGTCCCTTGAAGGTTCTTGTTCCATATAAAGTGACTGAAACTTTATATCTCCATCCTGTGAGGATTAATAGTCATGGGGTATATTGTTAGAATAATAAATATATTGCCCTGTGGCACTGTGCCCCCAGAATTACATGACACAGTGTCCCCAGGAATATACAGCACAGTGACCCCAGGAGTATTCAGCACAGTGACCCCGGGAATATTCAGCACAATGACCCCAGGAATATACAGCACAGTGACCCCAGGAATATACAGCACAGTGACCCCAGGAATATACAGCACAGTGACCCCAGGAAAATACAGCACAGTGACCCCAGGAATATACAGCACAGTGACCCTGGGAATATACAGCACAGTGACCCCAGGAATATACAGCACAGTGACCCCAGGAATATACAGCACAGTGACCCCGGGAATATACAGCACAGTGACCCCAGGAATATACAGCACAGTGACCCCAGGAATATACAGCACAGTGACCCCAGGAATATACAGCACAGTGACCCCAGGAATATACAGCACAGTGACCCCGGGAATATACAGCACAGTGACCCCAGGAATATACAGCACAGTGACCCCAGGAATATACGGCACAGTGACCCCAGGAATATGTAACCCCAGGAATATACAGCACAGTGACCCAACAGTGACTAGTGATGTCATCAGTTATAAACAGTGACTACTGATGTCATTTCTGTCACATGACTCACTAAAACTTGTGTATTATAATAAATAAAGTACCTCTTGTTGGAAAATATGAGGATATTAGAAGTAACCTCGGAGTTCCATGACCTGTATAAAAACACTCAGCCTTCGGCCTCGTACTTTTATATGGACATGGAAATCCTTGTGAATTATTTTACAATAGGGGGTACTTTATTCACTATATATTTGCATTGCTGATGCAGAGTTATTCTCTTCTAATGCCATGTCCACACCTCCCAACATTTTGTAAATAAAAAGAGGGACAAAAAAGCTGGCCGTGCATAGCACAGCAATTTTTTTGACCACAACCATTTTTTGTGGCCACACCCCTAATTACCATGTTCCTTTTACAAAGTTTGGCAGGTTATGAAAGTTTGAACATATTTCGGTGTTTTTTTAGTTATTACCGTTTTGTTAATGAAGGTGAATTGCCCTTTAAGCTGTGAGTCTAACTTCTCCCAAGGGACCTCCTTATCTAAATTGTTACAATTACTTATTTGCTTATCTCAAAATTGTTACAAAAGTATCTTATCTGCAGCTGCGGCTGTTCTGGGCTCTCTGCCAAAAGCCAATTAAGTTAGAAACTTTGTTTCTTTTTCTGGCTGTTCAGTGCAGAGAAAAACGTGACTTTTCATTTTAAACGCAGAACTGCGGGTTGAGCTGTCAAAAGCGGGACTGTCCCGCTGAAAACAGGACAGTTGGGAGGTATGGCCCTGTCTGCCATTGGACAGAGAGAATCATGTGATTTAATCTTTTTGCACAGCCAACATGGAACAGAAATCAATTGTGTGTTGTCAATATGTTCTGTACCCACAATGTCCTTCTCCTTCTGAGAGCGACTCTAACATGGAAACTTACTGGAGAGGCGGGAGATACTTCCACCGGTGTTCAAATAAAATATTTGGGGTGTGGCTGAGAGTGTCGGAGGCAACTGGGAAAAGTGTCCCATGAGGCTGCACCCGCTCTTGGGACACGGGAAACAGGAGCCCTGGAAAAGAAAGATAAATATCAGTCACTTATAGGAGACACAGAGTTACACGGAGAGACAATACACTAAATCTCTTCATTAGAATCCTGACTCCTTACAAAGAATGTTTTTTATTCTAAATTGTACTTTTTATTATGATCCATGTGATCGGCCAGTGAGTGAGACGAACAAGTGTTGGACGCTGAGACTTACCTAGGGAAAGTAATGGAACTTACTGAGAGTCAGGTGACTTACAGAGAGGAAGTTGAGAGTCAGGTGACTTACAGAGAGGAAGTTGAGAGTCAGGTGACTTACAGAGAGGAAGTTGAGAGTCAGATGACTTACAGAGAGGAAGTTAAGAGTCAGATGACTTACAGAGAGGAAGTTAAGAGTCAGATGACTTACAGAGAGGAAGTTGAGAGTCAGGTGACTTACAGAGAGGAAGTTGAGAGCCAGGTGACTTACAGAGAGGAAGTTGAGAGTCAGGTGACTTACAGAGAGGAAGTTGAGAGTCAGGTGACTTACAGAGAGGAAGTTAAGAGTCAAATGACTTACAGAGAGGAAGTTGAGCGTCAGGTGACTTAAAGAGAGGAAGTTAAGTGGCAGGTGACTTACAGAGAGGAAGTTAAGAGTCAGGTGACTTACAGAGAGGAAGTTGGGAGTCAGATGACTTACAGAGAGGAAGTTGAGAGTCAGGTGACTTACAGAGAGGAAGTTGAGTGTCAGGTGATTTACAGAGAGGAAGTTGAGTGTCAGGTGACTTACAGATTGGAGGTTGGGATTCAGGTGACTTACATAGCTGAAAGAGTTGTAGCTGTCACATGGGTAACCCAGGAATCCCTCTGGACTCTTGATACTCTCAAGGTAGTAGTCCACGGCACGGAGGTGATGGCACAACACACTCTCAATCAATACTGGTATAAAATAATAACAAATAGTGAAGGCTTGAGGGTTCTGATGAGCAGCTCCCAGTGGTGGAAATAACTGCGTATCCACTTGGTACTGACAGAGGTGCATTAAAGGGCCGTATTTATATATAGGATGAGGCTCCGAAAACTAAGGGAAATTTAGGGCAAGACAGTTTGTTCCTGAGGAAGATAAAGTACTTGCCCGATGGCCACTGACTGAACTGAGCCCATAATGTATGAGACGGCCAGTCCTGTTCCTACTGCCAACCCCGCCCCCCATGGGCAGTAGATTGATCCCAATGTTATGAATAGGGAAAATAGATAAATATATAGGAAGGTATTTTTTTCCAGAAAAGGTGGCAACCCTATTGGGCAGCCGCTCACCAATTCCCTCCATTCCCAGACTCTTACCCAGCTTGTTGGGACAGCCAATCATGCGTTTGCCTCCATTAGGGTAAAAATCGAGGTGACCAATCGGCATCATTATACCGAGTCCTGGAGAATAGATGGGAGGAGCAAGTTAATGCATGTCCATGTCAGTCAGTCCTGGCTGCGCTGTGATAGGCCTGGAGCAGCTGGCTGATTGGTCCCTACTATATATACTGTATATATCTGTGGTCTCTACTGTCATTCTGCCTGTGAGGCCAGTGAGCAGATATAGAACATTTCAGAGTTTGGAGAACTTTTGTCATTTTTATTAATGTTTTTTTCTCTTAGACATATATTTGCGGTGTAAAAGTGATAATCTCATGAACACTAAAAAGAATAAAAAATGTTTGCAAAGGGCTCAGAAGAGCTGCAATATATGTATATATATATTACTATTAGTATGAAAGCTGCGCCCATTTATAGTCTTCTTACCGATAAGTGGACCCGTGTCAGTGTGTATCACATCTACGAAGGCTGCGTCTGTTGAGTCGAGTCTGACCTCCGCTGGGGCGTTCTCAAAGTAATGTCTGGCTGGATCTAAGCCTGCAGTTAGTACTCGTTAGTTACTCGTTCCATTGTTACCGGCCCAGCTCACCTCCCCCCCATGTCCATTTATATATTTCAGGGGAACTATTGTGAAAATAAAAATTTTATATAACATAATATAATATAGCTCTAATACATCTGCTAGAAAAGGAGCCCCCCTATAAGATATATTGGATCTAACTGTCAGTGAATATCTGACACCCAACTGCTGCATGAAGACAGAATGAAGAGAAACAGGAATAGTGAAGATAAACTTGATTATTTCAGAAACGATGCTGAATTTTTAATTGGTTGTATTTAGAAAGTGTCTTATTTCAGTATGATGACGCTTATATTACATTTTCGTGATAGTGACAGCAGAATGCAGCCAATAGGACTGCTCGGTTTGGGGGTGCAGTCAAGGACACCAGCAAGTAGACTAAAGCCGGCCATACAGGCTCAGACTGGGGTTGACACTGCGAATAAACGTGGTGGGACTCACCAATCTAGACCTGCTCCCACTGAAGCCCTGGGTGCTGCTGCCTGACCTCCCAGCACCCCTTGCCAGTTAGTAGTACTGATATAAATGCCACCTACCAGCCAGTTAGTAGTACTGATATAAATGCCACCTACCAGCCAGTTAGTAGTACTGATATAAATGCCACCTACCAGCCAGTTAGTAGTACTGATATAAATGCCACCTACCAGCCAGTTAGTAGTACTGATATAAATGCCACCTACCAGCCAGTTAGTAGTACTGATATAAATGCCACGTACCAGTGATTCTCGCTATTCCTTGATGCCTCCTGCCGACCTCCCCTGCAACGTGTGCCCCCAGGCTGTGCCCAATGAGATGCACTTTGGACGCCGGGTAGCGGAGATTTTCCTGGGAAGAAATTGATGACATTGTGTAGATGGTTCCACTGGCAGAGAGGGACCCACTTATAGTGTAATCTGCCAACATTCATGACATCATTACATGGATTTGGGCACTTCCAGTGAAGTCACACAGTCACGCCCTGTGACATCATGAAAGGCGCATCATTGGGTGGCTCTGATACTGTACATGGGTCATGTCTGGATCAGGACTTACCCAAAGCACTTTTAACAGATACGCGACCTCTGCGCCAACCACACGAGCGTTATTCAGAGCTTGTACGTAAATAAATATCCACCCCGAGCCGTCGTGCCAGTCTACCCCAATGCAGTTGGCATCTTCCTCCTCTAGAATTGCCTAAGGGAGACAAGTGCAAAGTAGGTGTTATTATTATTATACTGTATCTCCTGGCACTGGGCAAGGGCAGGAACAGCCCCTAAGTTTGTTCATAGTCTGTACAGAGAGATCCCATTAAACTATGGCAGCATAGGTATTCCCTGTACTAAGCACAATTCAGCAGGAACAGCCCCTAAGTTTGCTCATAGTCTGTACAGAGAGATCCCATTAAACTATGGCAGCATAGGTATTCCCTGTACTAAGCACAATTCAGCAGGAACAGTCCCCTAAGTTTGCTTATAGTCTGTACAGAGAGATCCCATAAAACTATGGCAGCATAGGTATTCCATGTACTAAGCACAATTCAGCAGGAACAGTCCCTAAGTTTGCTTATAGTCTGTACAGAGAGATCCCATAAAACTATGGCAGCATAGGTATTCCCTGTACTAAGCACAATTCAGCAGGAACAGTCCCCTAAGTTTGCTTATAGTCTGTACAGAGAGATCCCATAAAACTATGACAGCATAGGTATTCCCTGTACTAAGCACAATTCAGCAGGAACAGTCCCTAAGTTTGCTTATAGTCTGTACAGAGAGATCCCATAAAACTATGGCAGCATAGGTATTCCCTGTACTAAGCACAATTCAGCAGGAACAGCCCCTAAGTTTGCTCATAGTCTGTACAGAGAGATCCCATTAAACTATGACAGCATAGGTATTCCCCTGTACTAAGCACAATTCAGCAGGAACGGTCCCCTAAGTTTGCCCATAGTCTGTACAGAGAGATCCCATAAAACTATGGCAGTATAGGTATCCCCTGTACTAAGCACAATTCAGCAGGAACAGTCCCCTAAGTTTGCTTATAGTCTGTACAGAGAGATCCCATAAAACTATGGCAGCATAGGTATTCCCTGTACTAAGCACAATTCAGCAGGAACAGTCCCCTAAGTTTGCTTATAGTCTGTACAGAGAGATCCCATAAAACTATGGCAGCATAGGTATTCCCTGTACTAAGCACAATTCAGCAGGAACAGTCCCCTAAGTTTGCTTATAGTCTGTACAGAGAGATCCCATAAAACTATGGCAGCATAGGTATTCCCTGTACTAAGCACAATTCAGCAGGAACAGTCCCTAAATTTGATCATAGTCTGTACATAGCGATCCCATTAAACTATGGCAGCATAGGTATTCCCTGTACTAAGCACAATTCAGCAGGAACAGTCCCCTAAGTTTGCTTATAGTCTGTACAGAGAGATCCCATAAAACTATGGCAGCATAGGTATTCCCTGTACTAAGCACAATTCAGCAGGAACAGTCCCCTAAGTTTGCTCATAGTCTGTACAGAGAGATCCCATAAAACTATGGCAGTATAGGTTTCCCCTGTACTAAGCATAATTCAGCAGGCTATAGTGGTAGTACTAGTTGGTATTTATGACTCCCATCATGCTCTGCAAGCAGATTTCCCCACCATAAGAGTCTATACCTTGCACATTTTCGGGACCCAGTTCTTCTCTGCTTTGTCTCCCATCCCATGCACAATAAAGTGAGTATTTCTATTTGTCCGAAAGGCTGACGCTTTAATGCTGGCAAGATTCCGGGCACTGATTATCTAGAGGAGAAAATACAAGAATTGGTTAGTGACTGTAGGTTGAGCTCGGAGGCATAATAGGGACCAAAAGAAATAAGGGGCATTAATCATAATTAGGACTGGGGATCTTTTAGTGACATTCTTTTTTACCTGATGTTGCCAGCGGTTCTGCCTTGTGTGGAGGAAGAAACGGGTATTAATCTTCTCAGGGCTCCAGGGCAAAGCTGCCAATGGCCTCTCTGGGGTGCAAGACCAGGGCTGTTCATCAGAGAAGCACCCAAGGGGGTTATAACAGACCTCCCTCCCTTAAACAACAACATGGTATTATTCCAGCAGGACAGAGCAACCTGGAGTGAATGTGTCATTCTAGTGAGATTTCATAATATAATCCCAATACTGGTATTTTACTGTACTTTCTATAATATGGCAGGAACAGTCCCATAAGTTTGCTCATAGTCTGTACAGAGAGATCCCATAAAACTATGGCAGTATAGGTATCCCCTGTACTAAGCACAATTCAGCAGGAACAGTCCCTAAGTTTGCTCATAGTCTGTACAGAGAGATCCCATAAAACTATGGCAGCATAGGTATTCCCTGTACTAAGCACAATTCAGCAGGAACAGTCCCTAAATTTGCTCATAGTCTGTACAGAGAGATCCCATAAAACTATGGCAGCATAGGTATTCCCTGTACTAAGCACAATTCAGCAGGAACAGTCCCTAAGTTTGCTCATAGTCTGTACAGAGAGATCCCATAAAACTATGGCAGCATAGGTATTCCCTGTACTAAGCACAATTCAGCAGGAACAGTCCCCTGAGAAATATGCCAGTATCTGCTATAAATAGAGTGATCTTGCAGGACAATATTGCTCAGTCAGTGGGTAAGATAATCATGTACTGTACCTTTAACAATGCCAAGGTGCCCATATAATACAATTAGGACCCCCAGCACATGATACAGGGAGACGTTAATGAGGGGCTCAGACATGTTGTTCTCCTATTTAAAAAATGGAAAAAATGACAAATGACAGATGTGCTAATTGTTGGGGGTTCAGTTTAATTTAGATTGCTAGCTCACTGGCCCAGCAAACACACAGGTTTAGATTCCCAACTCTCAGCACTTCCCACTCACCTGTGTGTAGTATCGGCAGTCGCAACCAGAGACAAGAAACAGATGTAGGAAAGTCCGGCTACAGATTGCAACTCCCTTCTTGTACTTACCTGCACTGGGGGCTCCTCGGTGTCACTGCCCCGGGCTCTGCTGGGCAACTGCCCCTTTTATCTGCCCCAATAAACAAATAAGGGGCAGTCGCAGTGTCAGAGGGAGGATGCGACTCGGCACCGTTTCTTAACAAGGAATAAACTACAATTGCTCATTGTGAAGTGAAGGAGGTGACGTGAAACTGGAACCAGTTGAATCACAAGTTTAAAGGGGATGTAAATTCAGAAATAAGATCTCTTTCATGTTTTTTTGCTTTATTTTCCCTTTAGCAGCTAATAGTAAATCCAATTATGAACACAGTTTCTTCAGTTTGACATCTGAACCTTCAAACAACAATATCAGCCTATTGCTGGCTCATTCTCTGATGCTGCTTGTGGGCTAAACCCCACACATTGTGTAGACAAGAGATGGTCTCACCGCCCTGTATAGTCCCACAGGTGCCTGTCCCTAAGCCTAGGCCTGATGGGTCGGACACAGTGAGGGGCCACAACCTGGACCCTATAGCATCTCAGACCCACTGTTTAATCAGTGAATTAAAGGAACACAAACTATTTACCAGCAAAGAAACTCAGCTTCAAAACACTGATGTTCCTTTCCCTGGCACAGACTGTCGTACACAAACTGTCACTTTATATAAAGCAGGACAATGTGGATCCCTGCCATTGCCTTCGGCTGCCATTGCTGAAATTCCTCCCTTTATTGTTATCCTCAAAAATTTTCCAGCCCATAAACAAGAGACAATTATTCTTCTGATTCCTCTTATATCTGTGTGCTGCTCCCCAAAACTAACAATAGGCTGTCATGGCAAAGCCTCTTCCTCATAACAAGGTTACAGATATATAGAAACATTGGGGTGTCACCCTGCTATAGTTCCAGGGGTACCCAGGGTACAAATAAGCACTCACCCCAAATCTCCCCCCTAACTGACCTTCAGACTGGGCCCCCTTAGCTCATAACAAGGTTACAGATATATAGAAACATTGGGGTGTCACCCTGCTATAGTTCCAGGGGTACCCAGGGTACAAATAAGCACTCACCCCAAATCTCCCCCCTAACTGACCTTCAGACTGGGCCCCCTTAGCTCATAACAAGGTTACAGATATATAGAAACATTGGGGTGTCACCCTGCTATAGTTCCAGGGGTACCCAGGGTACAAATAAACACTCACCCCAAATCTCCCCCCTAACTGACCTTCAGACTGGGCCCCCTTAGCTCATAACAAGGTTACAGATATATAGAAACATTGGGGTAACAGTCACCCTGCTATAGTTCCAGGGGTACCCAGGGCACAAATAAACACTCACCCCAAATCTCCCCCTAACTGACCTTCAGACTGGGCCCCCTTAGCTCATAACAAGGTTACAGATATATAGAAACATTGGGGTGTCACCCTGCTATAGTTCCAGGGGTACCCAGGGTACAAATAAACACTCACCCCAAATCTCCCCCCTAACTGACCTTCAGACTGGGCCCCCTTAGCTCATAACAAGGTTACAGATATATAGAAACATTGGGGTAACAGTCACCCTGCTATAGTTCCAGGGGTACCCAGGGTACAAATAAACACTCACCCCAAATCTCCCCCCTAACTGACCTTCAGACTGGGCCCCCTTAGCTCATAACAAGGTTACAGATATATAGAAACATTGGGGTAACAGTCACCCTGCTATAGTTCCAGGGGTACCCAGGGCACAAATAAACACTCACCCCAAATCTCCCCCTAACTGACCTTCAGACTGGGCCCCCTTAGCTCATAACAAGGTTACAGATATATAGAAACATTGGGGTGTCACCCTGCTATAGTTCCAGGGGTACCCAGGACACAAATAAACACTCACCCCAAATCTCCCCCTAACTGACCTTCAGACTGGGCCCCATTAGCTCATAACAAGGTTACAGATATATAGAAACATTGGGGTAACAGTCACCCTGCTATAGTTCCAGGGGTACCCAGGGTACAAATAAACACTCACCCCAAATCTCCCCCCTAACTGACCTTCAGACTGGGCCCCCTTAGCTCATAACAAGGTTACAGATATATAGAAACATTGGGGTAACAGTCACCCTGCTATAGTTCCAGGGGTACCCAGGGCACAAATAAACACTCACCCCAAATCTCCCCCTAACTGACCTTCAGACTGGGCCCCCTTAGCTCATAACAAGGTTACAGATATATAGAAACATTGGGGTGTCACCCTGCTATAGTTCCAGGGGTACCCAGGACACAAATAAACACTCACCCCAAATCTCCCCCTAACTGACCTTCAGACTGGGTCCCATTAGCTCATAACAAGGTTACAGATATATAGAAACATTGGGGAAAACCCCAGTGGCCTCAGACGTGGTTCCCCTTTATATCTCTAATACTGGGGATACTTATTTCGGTGACTCAACATCACATGAATCAGAATAAGTGGGAAATGTACAACCATAATTGTTGATTTTTGATAAGACACTTCCATTTCCCGGTGAGGTCGATTTCCCCTGTGAGAAATACGGGAACAAATAGAATAGGAGGGAGGGGCAAAAAGGGAAGCAAATTATTATTATTACAGATGGGACAGAGATCACTGTACCCCCTAAAAAATTCTGAACTGAGTAGAGAGCTGTGCAGTGACCCCTCTTGTTCAGCTGAAATCCCTTTGAGAATTGCGCCCCCTACTGCCCACTTGGCAATCCAGCCCCCCTCGGGCAGTGGCTAAGAACAAACTTTTTCAATGTTTTATGTCATAAGGTTTTAATTAGGGGATCATACTTAAGAATATATATATATATATAGAATATTTACTAAAGGCCAACCCTGCTCTGTATTATTCAGCAGAATGAAGAGCACAGAGACATTATACAGCTGGGGCCCAGTTATATTATAATGATGCCCTGATATGTACCCTATATATACTGTATATATATATATATATAACTGTTGTAGTGCTGTTCTAAAGGGGAACTCCACCCATAATGAAAGAAAAATATCATTCCAAGCAACTTTCCGGTCTCCATTCATTGCAAACGTGTAACAGCAGTCAGCTGTCTTCTGATACATTTCTTCAGCAATCATAACCAGCAGTGCAGGGAATGTACACAGGCAGACAGACGGTGCTTTCAGCAGCAAATACACGGACACTTAACTTTAATAATATCGTTAATAATGAATGGGTTTGGGATTGGGAATGCTGCTCTGAGTTCACTTTGATTTACTCAATTTGCATTAAATATTAGGTTTGTAAATAAGAGATTAAAGGGGTGGTTCACATTTACATTGACTTTTAGTATGTTATAGAATGGCCAATTCTAAGCAACTTTTCAGTTGGTCTTCATTATTTATTTTTTATCGTTTCTTTTTTTTTAATTATTTGCCTTTCTCTTCTGAATCTTTCCAGCTTTCAAACGGGGGTCACTGACCCCATCTTAAAAACAATCCCTCTGTAAGGTTATTGTTACTTTCTATTACTTGTCTTTCTATTCAGGCCTCTTATTCAGATCAATGCAGGGTTGCTAGGGGAATATGGACCCCAGCATTCAGATAGCAGAAATTGCAAACGAGAGAGCTGCTGAATAAAAAGATAAATAATCCTAAAACCCCAATAAATAAAACATTAAACTAAATTTTAAATGATCAGTCTCAACTACAAACTAACAGTTATTTAAAGGCAAACAACCCCTTTCAATAGAATATTGGTTGTTTATAAATTGGCCACAGGTTGTAAGTATTTGTGTGACCACTAGATGGCGACTTTAAAACACATTTTATTTCCTTGTATTTATTCCCGAACTGTCTCCTTGTCTTTATCATAAGCTCCTGAGTGCTGGAAATTGCCCTTCTCTGGGTGCCAGTGGGTCGGGAGGGGGAGGCCATTGAGGGGTTCTCAGCCGACAGTAGCGATTGGTTCCCAGAGGATTGTAATGTTGGGGATCCAGCTCTTTTCTGCTTTATGATTGGTGAGAGACCTGCTGAGATAATCATGGGGCTACAGGGGGTTATGGAAGGAAGTCTCCCTATTAGGGTTGCCACCTGGCTGGTATTTTACTGGCCTGGCCGGTAAAAATTATGCTTGATGCCAATGTTATTAGGAAAAAATGGCAAGAATGTAGGAAGGCCGGTATTTTTTCCCAAAAAGGTGGCAACCCTCCTCCCTATAATCCAGCTCCTGCCTCACTTGTCTGATTCCCAAGTATGGAGCAGAGGAGGTTTTGTCTGGGGGAGTGTGAGTGTGAGTGTGAGTGTGGTGTCCTGGGTCTGACCATGTACTGGGTGGGGATGGGAAGGTTCTGCTTAATAATAGAGGTTCTTCCCTTTGACCCGTTCAAAGGTTGAACTTCTCTGATGGCCTGGGAATATCAATTCTTACGCAAAGTAATACGTCTTTTTTACTTGGGATTGTGAGGGCCCCGGACAAATGTTGGCTCAGTACAAACACTGCCGCTGTCTGTTCCCCCCTGTGATTCAGCGACACCTGTACAATGTTATTCTCACGTCTGTTTATTCCTTTCCATCCCTGGATCCCGCTAATCAGTCCCTGTTTATTTTCCCAAACGCACAATAGAATGTGACGAACACCGAGACGGAACCAATGAATCCGTTTATCAGTCGCCTTCCCCTTATCTCACGAGAAACCAATAAACCGCTGCCTCTGACACTGATAATTTGTATTCTATGAATAACAGTAGTTGTATCAGTGGTGGGAAAAAGGGAGTCTGCTGCTTACATAGACTTTACACCGTGACTCCCTTTCTGTGAGTAAAGCCGGCCATATATGTTGAGATTTTTAAAAGATCCGATTGTCATCGTGAGACCACGATTTTCTCGAAACGATCGTACGAATTGTCCATCAACTAAAACAAAGGGGAGCTGCCTGCTTGGCCCTGCAGACATAGATACAGTGCACTGGGACCGACAAAGATGTTGGCTGAAAAATCGTAAGATGTATGATAGTTCGAAGGCCACTAACTAATTTCGAAGGATAGGTCGGACTTCGCCAAAAATCGGTCGTTCGGCAAGAGAAAGCTTTGTGTCTATGGGGAGCTTAAAGGGATACTGTCATGGGAAAAAAAATTTTTTCCAAAATTAATCAGTTAATAGTGCTGCTCCAGCAGAATTCTGCACTGAAATCTGACATGGGGCTAGACATATTGTAAATTTCCCAGCTGCCCCAAGTCATGTGACTTGTGCTCTGATAAACTTCAATCACTCTTTACTGCTGTACTGCAAGTTGGAGTGATATCACCCCCTCCCTTTTTCCCCCCAGCAGCCAAACAAAAGAACAATGGGAAGGTAACCAGATAGCAGCTCCCTAACACAAGATAACAGCTGCCTGGTAGATCTAAGAACAACACTCAATAGTAAAATCCAGGTCCCACTGAGACACATTCAGTTACATTGAGAAGGAAAAACAGCAGCCAGAAAGCATTTCTCTCCTAAAGTGCAGGCACACGTCACATGACTTGGGGCAGCTGGGAAATTGACAATATGTCTAGCCCCATGTCAGATTTCAAAATTAAATATAAAAAAATCTGTTTGCTCTTTTGAGAAATGGATTTCAGTGCAGAATTCTGCTGGAGCAGCACTGTTAACTGATTCATTTTGAAAAAATGTTTTTTTCCCATGACAGTATCCCTTTAAGAGCCCATTGCTAGGGTGCCCACCTTTCTGAGACTCATTGAATATTAGTGCTAGGGATGCACTGAATCCACTATTTTGGATTTGGCCAAACCCCCGAATCCTTTGCAAAAGATTCGGCCAAATACTGAACCGAATCCGAAATCCTAATTTGCATGTTCAAAATTAGGGGTGGGAACAGGGCCGCCATTAGAAATCAACAACAAAATTTTCGGGGCCCGGCCACCGCTAGCGCCCAAGCCCCACCCCAGATCCCGCCCACTCCACCCAAGTCCCACTCCATCCCACCCAAAGACCACACAGACATCAGTGCTAAAAAAGTTACCCCCCACACACGAGTTATAAAAAAGCTATTGATGGTCAGGGCCCCCTTATATGTTAAAAAAAAACGGTGCCAGGGTCTTCCTTACAAGTTAAAGAAAATTGGGGCCCAAAAAGTATTTTTTAAAAAAACATTGGCGCCAGGGCCCCCCTTAAAAGTTAAAAAAAATTGGGGCCCCAAAAATTACAAAAAAAAAAAAACATTGGTGGCAGGGGCCTATAGAATATTAAAATAATACATTGGTGGCCAGGGGATTAAAAAAAAAACACATTGGTGTTCAGTAGAATTGAACTCGTGGCTTCAGGACTTCAACTTCGCCTCCTTTCGTGACTTCGGGTCTGTTCGCCGCTACAGGACTTCGGCTATTTTCGTGGCATCTGGTCCTTCGGCTGTTCCACATTTCGGCTGTTCACGATGGCCGCGCACACGGCTTCGCCGCTCTCAAGGAGGGCCCAGCTCTTTTAAAAAATGCAGCACTGCCGGGCAGGGGCGCGCCGCCAATGAGGCGAGCTGAGACGCTCGCCTCAGGCGGCAACGCCGAAGCGGTTTCCAGGGGCGGCAAAAAGCCGCTCCTGCACCTTTAAGAGCCGAATTTCCGGTTTTTAAACCGGAAATTCGGCTTTACTAATGCGAGAGAGCGCAATTGCGCTCTCCGCATTAGTGTTCCTGCCTCCCCTCCCGACAAGTAAGTCAGCGAGGGGGGGCGGCATTGCAGGAGCCGCCTCAGGCGGCGCTTAGGTCTGAATCGGCGCTGCTGCCGGGCCCCCCTTCATGCCCGGTCCCGGGACACTTGTCCCCCCTGTACCTCCTGATTTAGTCGCTAATTTGCATATGCAGATTAGGATCTGGATTCGGTTCGGCCGGGCAGAAGGATTCGGCTGAATCTGAATCCTGCTGAAAAAAGCCGAATCCTGGGCGAATCCTGAACCAAATCCTGGATTCAGTACATCCCTGGTTAGTGCCCAATGAGCCTGGCATGCTGTGGGCATGGGAATAATCTGATACTAAACATGAACATTCCTCATGGGAACTGACTGTATATCTGTATATCTGTAATTTGTTTTTATTTTGTTTTCTCTTCATCTTGATGTTCCCTCTGCTGGTGATTACCACCCCCCTCTCGTGTATATATATATATTCAGCCTTTCATTTGGACCAGTAATCAGCGTCTCGGCCTGGAGATTAAAGGGGATCGGCTCTCGTTCTGGCTTCAAAGCCGACTTTGTTGCACAATTGCCGGGGACAGAAATGACTCTCTAATTCCTCAATTGGTGTTTTTGATTCTGATCTGACGGTAATTTCCTTGTTTGTCAAAGAGAAGAAAAATATTCAAGGCCAATAAATCCTCTCCGAAACCCATTCAGGGACAGGAATGTTTTACTGGGATGTTCTATGGCAGATACTTAGCCTTGAGTTATGGGTAACGCTGCAGAGGGGACTAGTGGGGTGATGGGGTGACTTTACCCAGGATTTGAGATTGGGGGCAGAATTTAAAAAATTTTTGTGGAATTACCCAATTCCACTTATTGGTGATTATGTGCCTCAAGGATTTTGTAACTTGTAAATTCTCCATCAAATTCAGTTGGAAATAAAGGATACAGGGAAGCGAGGCTCATTGGGGGTAATGGCTACAGGCCCTTGGTACATCTCCACAGTTTGGTCGTTTTGTTCTTATGTTCTTAAAGGATAACTAAACCTTTAAAATTTACATTTACTGAATGTAAAGGGGGCTATTCTAAGCACTTTTATAATTTGCATTCATTATTTATTTTCTTTTTATTCCAAGATATTAAGGGATACATGTGCTGTTAATATGAATGAATTGTGTTACAACAGCGCCACCTGCTGGTCAGTTTCCCACCAGTCTGACCAGCAAGTAGTCAAGGAAGTTGTCAGGAGAAAGAAAGAGGCTGATATTCTTCTGCTTAGGAAAGATGTGAGAAAGGTTTCTAATTGTTTTCCTAAGCAGAAGAACATCAGCCTCTTTCTTTCTCCTGACAACTTCCTTGACTACTTGCTGGTCAGACTGGTGGGAAAATGACCAGCAGGTGGCGCTGTTGTAACTAAATTCATTCATATTAACAGCACATGTATCCCTTAATATCTTGGAATACAAAGAAAATAAATAATGAATGTAAATTATAAAAGTGCTTAGAATAGCCCCCTCATCAATTTTACATTCACTTTTTGTAAAGGTTTACTTATCCTTTAAGAGCTCGAGAGGGTGGGGACATTTGCCTTGGAAGCTATAGAAGCTGAAGCCGCCAAAGTGGCGTAGGGACCCCAAAAATGTTGTTGTATGGGGCCCTGTGATTTCTGATGGGGGTCCTGGGCACTGTGGTCAGAGGAGGTTCCCAAGAAGTTTGGAGGTGAAATTCATGGCTCATAGACGGGGTGGGACTTGTGATGGGATTTGGACAGACTACGGACAGGGTGTGTTGCATCAGGGGTATGAACATGCCTTTTTCTATTATTGGGGCCCCATTTTACTAGTAGCTGAGCCTCACTTCCCAGAGGGTCCAAGCTAGTATTTGAAGCCCCCAGGTTGAGGGCCCCGCTGAACTTCTATTGGTCTCTCTGCATCATTCAGTCTTTGTTTTATATCAAACCTCAGCTTCACCTCCTGCCCAGAAGGGGGTGCTGTCCTATAAGTAAGTGCCCACCCTTGGCACGAAACGCGTTAGGTCTGAAAATGTCCTCAAAAAAAGATTTACTACCTTTAAATCATCTGGGCTCCTTTCTCAACTAACAGTAAGTATATCCCGTCTTTGTTTTCGTTTTTTGCTGTCCTATTGCTGTTACTACTGCTGCACGTTACACAGTAATGGTAGAGCCACAATACTGACAGTTGGACAATGTTTAGAAGCTTCCAGACCACGTTCATCTTTTATTCTCAGGTCGGAACCCTCCCCACTTGTGCCAAAGGTTTGGTGACAAAGTCAAGATGCCTCCTGGTGTGACGCTCACAAGCTCCGGCTGGAAGATCAATTTAGTCTCAGTCTGTGAGTCTGGTGCACCGGGGCTACGTGCCGGGGTCAGTGTTCCACTGCTGATAATTCCGTCTCTTTAAAAGCAGCGCCGCTCATTATCCAACAGAATCGTGTTCCAGAGAGAAGAATGGGACAAATTGTCTCTCCTGTTTGTGTCCCGGGCGCTGACTTTCATCTTCTCTTTATTCTGCACCTCGTGGGTTAATGAGCCCACGACACAGAATGGCGAGTAAAAATACATTACAAAAAGGCAAATAAATGACTTAAAAACTGGAACTCAATTCAGCATATTCCTTCCTATTTGTTTAATCTCTGTCCGGGTGTAACTTAGAAAGAAGCACAAATATAAGTAAAAATTCTAGCTATCTGTATAACAGAACATTCTGTCCCAGTGGCTGCACAGATCCTATCTGATCCCCATTGTAAGCAGCAGTCCTGTCCTGCTTTATGGCAGCTGAGATTCTAGCTATCTGTATAACAGAACATTCTGTCCCAGTGGCTGCACAGATCCTATCTGATCCCCATTGTAAGCAGCAGTCCTGTCCTGCTTTATGGCAGCTGAGATTCTAGCTATCTGTATAACAGAACATTCTGTCCCAGTGGCTGCACAGATCCTATCTGATCCCCATTGTAAGCAGCAGTCCTGCCCTGCTTTATGGCAGCTGAGATTCTAGCTATCTGTATAACAGAACATTCTGTCCCAGTGGCTGCACAGATCCTATCTGATCCCATTGTAAGCAGCAGTCCTGTCCTGCTTTATGGCAGCTGCGATTCTAGCTATCTGTATAACAGAACATTCTGTCCCAGTGGCTGCACAGATCCTATCTGATCCCCATTGTAAGCAGCAGTCCTGTCCTGCTTTATGGCAGCTGAGATTCTAGCTATCTGTATAACAGAACATTCTGTCCCAGTAGCTGTACAGATCCTATCTGATCCCCATTGTAAGCAGCAGTCCTGTCCTGCTTTATGGCAGCTGAGATTCTAGCTATCTGTATAACAGAACATTCTGTCCCAGTGGCTGCACAGATCCTATCTGATCCCCATTGTAAGCAGCAGTCCTGTCCTGCTTTATGGCAGCTGAGATTCTAGCTATCTGTATAACAGAACATTCTGTCCCAGTGGCTGCACAGATCCTATCTGATCCCCATTGTAAGCAGCAGTCCTGTCCTGCTTTATGGCAGCTGCGATTCTAGCTATCTGTATAACAGAACATTCTGTCCCAGTGGCTGCACAGATCCTATCTGATCCCCATTGTAAGCAGCAGTCCTGTCCTGCTTTATGGCAGCTGAGATTCTAGCTATCTGTATAACAGAACATTCTGTCCCAGTGGCTGCACAGATCCTATCTGATCCCCATTGTAAGCAGCAGTCCTGTCCTGCTTTATGGCAGCTGCGATTCTAGCTATCTGTATAACAGAGCATTGAGTCCCAGTTTTAGGTAATGTTGTTGTTCTGCTTTATGGCTCAGGGTTGGGCATGGCCCAGGAGCCCAGGAATAGCAGGTTAATGTAGGAAGATCTCAGTCACTACAAACCCAATTGTCCCCATAATGAGTGTCCGACTCTCACCTCCAGCGCTCACAAAGAAATAAAATTTCCCAGATGCCTTTTAATTTAGAATGAAGATTCTCAATAATTAGATTTAAAACTGAGCAGCAGGAGCAGCAACAATCTGTGACCTGCCGGTGATCTGAGACTCATTCGCCTGTGAATTACACTGTGACCAACAGGAATTCCGCATGGTAAGGGGAAGATAAACCATAAATAATCACTAATCATCAAATCATTTCACTGCGACTGGAATCTGACAGTTTGCAATTGCAACCCAGTAGCAGGTTGCAGTTTGTTCTCCCACCAATCTTTTCTTTTGTTCCTTGAGAAGTTATTGTACATTCCACTTATCCATATCAGTACCCACCTCTTACCTCTATGAACCCCCATATATATCAGTACCCACCTCTTACCTCTATGAACCCCCATATATATCAGTACCCACCTCTTACCTCTATGAACCCCCATATATATCAGTACCCACCTCTTACCTCTATGAACCCCCATATATATCAGTACCCACCTCTTACCTCTATGAACCTCTATGAACCCCCATATATATCAGTACCCACCTCTTACCTCTATGAACCCCCATATATTTCAGTACCCACCTCTTACCTCTATGAACCCCTATATATTTCAGTACCCACCTCTTACCTCTATGAACCCCCATATATATCAGTACCCACCTCTTACCTCTATGAACCCCCATATATATCAGCACCCACTTCTTACCTCTATGAACCCCCCTATATATCAGCACCTACATGCTACAATCATACCCCCTTCTCCTTATCAGCTCCCAGTAAATACTTTCCCTCTGTGTGTCCCACACCCTCAGGTAACCCAACAGTAAGGTGCTTGAGCCTTAAATCATCTGCTCCCTTGCACCCGACTGCTCATGACCAGCCTTGGACTCCACAGACAGTGATGTGCTGGCAGACAAGAGGTTAATTGATAAGGATCTGATGTGACGTAAGGGAGGATCAGTGTAAGAGGGGGCTCAGTGTAACCCTCCCCTCCTGACTCTCCTCTCTGCTCCGACTGGTCTCTCTCTCCCTCTGTGAGTCTGGAAGCAGCACCGAGAGGATCCCGCTCTCCCATCTGCAGCACCCACCTGCACCCAACTCTCCAACAGCTGCAGCTCCAGGAACAGGTGAGTTTGACCATTCACTAAATCTGCTGCACCCCAGCCCCCCCCCACAACTCTCTGCATGACACCCATAGTCCTACCCACCCTGCATATTGCCACTTGTCCTAATTTGTCATTAATTAACACATCCCTTTCAATTCCATTATAGAGATAACGAGAGATTCGTTTGTATTTAGTTCATTACTTGAATTGTAATTTGGTTTCATTAAGGGGAAAAAAGATTCTCCAAGATCCGTGACACAAGGAATTAAATTGGTTCAACTGGAGAAATGTTGCACTTTGTTATCATCAGATTTTATTCCAATTTTCCATGTTATCTAAATATTTTATATTTGTATATATTTGTATTTGTCTACAAAACCAGAACTTGAGATAAAGTGTTAGAATCCCACCGACGCACAAACCCCATGCGGCTACTGATCTAATTTGTATTAAACTGCACAACATCCATAATATCGGCATCTCTAACTCACACGTTTTCTCTAGATAATTCAGCGTAAGTGCCCGAGACTGCGGAACAGTCCCTCTATAAACTGAACTTTAATTCTCAGCAGCTCTTACATTTGCTTATTAAAGCATTATATTTTATATGTCCTTTCTGTGATCAGCTTCTGGGAGTGTGACTGTGGGATAGCAGCTATAGTAGGGAGAGATGGTGCCTATAGTAACAGTGGGATAATAGTCTCTGGGAAGGGAGTGTGACTGTGGGATAGCAGGTATAGTAGGGAGAGATGGTGCCTATAGTAACAGTGGATAATAGTCTCTGGGAAGGGAGTGTGACTGTGGGATAGCAGGTATAGTAGGGAGAGATGGTGCCTATAGTAACAGTGGATAATAGTCTCTGGGAAGGGAGCGTGACTGTGGGATAACAGGTATAGTAGGGAGAGATGGTGCCTATAGTAACAGTGGATAATAGTCTCTGGGAAGGGAGTGTGACTGTGGGATAGCAGGTATAGTAGGGAGAGATGGTGTCTATAGTAACAGTGGATAATAGTCTCTGGGAAGGGAGTGTGACTGTGGGATAGCAGGTATAGTAGGGAGAGATGGTGTCTATAGTAACAGTGGATAATAGTCTCTGGGAAGGGAGTGTGACTGTGGGATAGCAGGTATAGTAGGGAGAGATGGTGTCTATAGTAACAGTGGATAATAGTCTCTGGGAAGGGAGTGTGACTGTGGGATAACAGGTATAGTAGGGAGAGATGGTGCCTATAGTAACAGTGGATAATAGTCTCGGAAGGGAGTGTGACTGTGGGATAGCAGGTATAGTAGGGAGAGATGGTGCCTATAGTAACAGTGGATAATAGTCTCTGGGAAGGGAGTGTGACTGTGGGATAGCAGGTATAGTACAGAGAGATGGTGTCTATAGTAACAGTGGATAATAGTCTCTGGGAAGGGAGTGTGGCTGTGGGATAGCAGGTATAGTAGGGAGAGATGGTGTCTATAGTAACAGTGGATAATAGTCTCTGGGAAGGGAGTGTGACTGTGGATAGCAGGTATAGTAGGGAGAGATGGTGCCTATAGTAACAGTGGGATAATAGTCTCTGGGAAGGGAGTGTGACTGTGGGATAGCAGGTATAGTAGGGAGAGATGGTGCCTATAGTAACAGTGGATAATAGTCTCTGGGAAGGGAGTGTGACTGTGGGATAGCAGGTATAGTAGGGAGAGATGTGTCTATAGTAACAGTGGATAATAGTCTCTGGGAAGGGAGTGTGACTGTGGGATAGCAGGTATAGTAGGGAGAGATGGTGCCTATAGTAACAGTGGATAATAGTCTCTGGGAAGGGAGTGTGACTGTGGGATAGCAGGTATAGTAGGGAGAGATGGTGTCTATAGTAACAGTGGATAATAGTCTCTCAGAAGGGAGTGTGCACATTTCAGTGGTTTCTGATGGATTTTATTTCTCTTTAGAGCTTTGCAGAAGTGGCTCCTGATCGTGACCATGTCTATGACGGAATTTACTCTTCTCCGGTGGCTCCGTGAGGGCAGACAATCCCGTAAATTAATACTACTGATTGTTTTTATAGCCTTGTTATTGGACAACATGCTACTCACTGTAGTAGGTAAGTGCATACATGGGATTATTTTGATTGGCCGAGAATTCCTTATATATAAACTGCTCATTCCTTATATATAAATTGATCATCCCTGGGTACATCAGCCGGGGGAACATCGATTCCACTGTGTTTGTTTTGGAGACAATTATTTTGTTTGCCGCATATGAAATCAATGTGGGAATGGATGAGTAAGTAGGTGTATCTGAAGTTCCTGCCTTTATTAATCGCTGCTCCTGGGTTATTAGAAAGAGAGATGTCCACATGATATAACGACAAAAGGGGGGAAAGCGTTGGCGTTGCAGTTGGTCATGAATAATTAACTGTATATATCGGAGACACATATTTATGATACAACAATACAATAAAGGTTTCCAGCTCCCCATTCTATAAGTCTGAGTTTTGCTAAATGAATTAAGGGGCCGAGGAAGATGATACTTTAAATTTAAATAGATACAAATGACAGTGTATCCGGGATGTAAATCCCACGGTACCATAAATACCCGGCATGGGAATGATTCACTACTGGGATTCATGTGGTTTTTCCAGCTCATTACTTGGAATCATTTTGGGGGGGGGTTATGTTGCCTGATTCAGCCCAAGATAAGGAATAAAAACAGAGGAACATGTTAAATCAAAAAAAAATCCACAGTTTTATTGTCTTTTTATTGAGCAATTTCCTAAAACGTGTGATATTTATCAATGATCCTATAAGTAACACACAGGGGTATTAAAATTGTCCCACTTATTTAATAGTGCTTACATAATGAAATTGCCATGTGTAAATTTCGGTTAATCGCATAGTCTTTATGTACAGGTGTAGGATCCGTTATCTGGAAACCCATTATCCGAATTACAGAAAGGCCGTCTCCCATAGACTCCATTTTATCCAAATAATCCAAATTTTAAAAAATGTTTCCCTTTTTCTGTGTAATAATAAAACAGTCGCTTGTACTTGATCCCAACTAAGATATAATTAATCCTTATTGGAAGCAAAACCAGCCTATTGGGTTTATTTAATGTTTATATGATTTTCTAGTAGACTTAAGGTATGAAGATCCAAATTACGGAAAGATCAGTTAACCGAAAACCCCCGGTCCCGAGCATTCTGGATAACAGGTCCTATACCTGTATCTGAACTATGGACTTTTGTGTATTTCCTTCTGGCTGTCACTGCTCTTGGGATGTGATATAAAAGAACCGACAGACTAAAGAAGGTGTTCGGACAAAAGCAAAAATTATTTTTTACTTTGATGACAGTGCCCGTTAAATTAGAATTTTATTATGCCAAAGTCCTGCTGTAAAACGACCCCCAAGTGATATGTATTATACATGATATTAGTCAGGGAGCGGAGAACTTGCTTCAGGGGAAATGACAAATGCAACTGCTTCTCAGCCAGGAACCGAGGTGTAAAAGGTTAGAAAGTCAGGAGACGTAGAATAGTGGGAAGAAAGGCAAAATCAGACCAAGGAAAAATGTTACATTTATGATTTATTTTAATGCCGATACTGTACAAAGTCAAATCTGCATGACGATAAAGCAACACAAAGCCATACAACGTGGCCCCATATCTTGTCTGTTCTTATGAATGACTTTACAGGGGCCGGCTACATTTAAAAATTATTTTTGTATTTCTACATATTTCTACATAGAATCCATCATAACATGCCAGGGCATACCATGAATAAATACAGTGTCAATTCCATGTATAATACCCCAGAACACACAGCAGATAAATACAGTGCCAATTCCATGTATAATACCCCAGAACACACAACAGATAAATACAGGGCCAATTTCATGTATAATACCCCAGAACACACAGCAGGATAAATACAGTGCCAATTCCATGTATAATACCCCAGAACACACAGCAGATGAATACTGTGAAAATTCCATGTTTAATACCCCAAAACACAGCAGGATAAATACAGAGCCAATTCCATGTATAATACCCCAGAACACACAGCAGATGAATACTGTGAAAATTCCATGTTTAATACCCCAAAACACAGCAGGATAAATACAGAGCCAATTCCATGTATAATACCCCAGAACCCACAGCAGATAAATACAGTGTCAATTCCATGTATAATACCCCAGAACACACAGCAGATAAATACAGGGCCAATTCCATGTATAATACCCCAGAACACACAGCAGATAAATACAGAGCCAATTCCATGTATAATACCCCAGAACACACAGCAGATAAATACAGAGCCAATTCCATGTATAATACCCCAGAACCCACAGCAGGATAAATACAGGGCCAATTTCATGTATAATACCCCAGAACACACAACAGATAAATACAGGGCCAATTCCATGTATAATACCCCAAAACACACAGCAGAATAAATACAGGACCAATTCCATGTATAATACCCCAGAACACACAGTAGGATAAATACAGGGCCAATTCCATGTATAATACCCCAGAACACACAGTAGGATAAATACAGTGCCAATTCCATGTATAATACCCCAGAACCCACAGCAGATAAATACAGTGCCAATTCCATGTATAATACCCCAGAACACACAGCAGATAAATACAGGGCCAATTCCATGTATAATACCCCAGAACACACAGCAGATAAATACAGGACCAATTCCATGTATAATACCCCAGAACACACAGTAGGATAAATACAGGGCCAATTCCATGTATAATACCCCAGAACACACAGTAGGATAAATACAGTGCCAATTCCATGTATAATACCCCAGAACCCACAGCAGATAAATACAGTGCCAATTCCATGTATAATACCCCAGAACACACAGCAGATAAATACAGGGCCAATTCCATGTATAATACCCCAGAACACACAGCAGATAAATACAGGACCAATTCCATGTATAATACCCCAGAACACACAGTAGGATAAATACAGTGCCAATTCCATGTATAATACCCCAGAACACACAGCAGGATAAATACAGTGCCAATTCCATGTATAATACCCCAGAACACACAGTAGGATAAATACAGGGCCAATTCCATGTATAATACCCCAGAACACACAGCAGGATAAATACAGTGCCAATTCCATGTATAATACCCCAGAACACACAGCAGATAAATACAGGGCCAATTCCATGTATAATACCCCAGAACACACAGCAGATAAATACAGTGCCAATTCCATGTACAATACCCCAGAACACACAGCAGATAAATACAGTGCCAATTCCATGTATAATACCCCAGAACACACAGCAGATAAATACAGTGCCAATTCCATGTATAATACCCCAGAACACACAGCAGGATAAATACAGTGCCAATTCCATGTATAATACCCCAGAACACACAGTAGGATAAATACAGTGCCAATTCCATGTATAATACCCCAGAACACACAGCAGATAAATACAGTGCCAATTCCATGTATAATACCCCAGAACACACAGCAGATAAATACAGTGCCAATTCATTGTATAATACCCCAGAACACACAGCAGATAAATACAGGGCCAATTCAATGCATAAAAGCCCAAGTTTCTTGGTAGTTTAATATATATTTCTTTCTCAGAATGCAGGGCAGGATTACCATGTATAATACCTCCTTTCTGTTGTAGAATAATTGAAGGTGTTATTTATGGGGTCTTAAAAGTATTAAATCCACTTATGATTAGGGTAACATTTGTTGGTATAAATACATATAATTTTGCACAGAACTACATTTGTATATTTTATACACAGTGAAGTAAGGGCAGTTTCTAAAATCAGTTGCTATATGAACTATTACAAATGAGAGTCATAGGTAAAGGGTAAATTTACCTAAAAATGTATTGTGTAAGTCAATGGCTTTCTAGGTTTTGTTTACTGAGAAACTGGAAGAGTAAGTTACGGTGTGATACCTCCCAACTGTCTCGTTTTTAGAGGGACAGTCTGTCTTATGACAGCTCAACCTGCAGCCCCTCGTTTGTACTGGAAAGTCTGGATTTTCTCTGCACCGAACAGCCAGAAAAAGAAACAATGTTTCTAACTTAATTGGCTTTTGGCAGAGACCCCCCCCAACAACAGCCACAGCTGCAGATGAGATACTTTTGTAACAATTTTGAGATAAACAAATAAGTAATTGTAACAATATAAGATAACAGGTCCCTTGGGAGAAGTTAGACTCACAGCTTAAAGGGCAATTTACCTTCATTAGCAAAACTGTAAAAAAAACACAGAAATATGTTCAAACTTTCATAACCTGCCAAATTTTGTAAAATTAACATGGTAATTAGGGGGGTGTGGCCACAAAAATGGGGCAGCAACTTTTTTGTCCCTCTTTTTATTTCCAAAATGTTGGGAGGTGTGATGTTAGAATACAAATCTGACTTTGTGCGGCTGCTTCCCGGTCAGGGAGAAGTGTAGTTCAGCGTTGTACTTTTCTCAGGATCCACTGACCTACATTAGAGGGCGCCGTTTCATTAGTGTGTGTCAGAACAATCATTCACTAAACAATCATTCTGTTAATATTCTGCATTTTCCTACCCATGACGTTGTGGGTCCCATCCTGCGTCGCTCCTTCTCTCAACACTTCACATTCACGTGGGAGCTGCCAAATGTTCAGTGAAAGGATCCTGTCCTGTGAATGAGATGATTTTGTTTGCAGAGGGCGGGGGAGGTACCTGAGAGAGTTTAAGACTTTAAAGGGATACTGTTATTGGAAAACCCATCAGTTAATAGTGCTGCTCCAGCAGAATTCTGCACTGAAAACTGTTTTTCAAAAGAGCAAACAGTTTTTTTTTATATTTAATTTTGAAATCTGACATGGGGCTAGACATATCGACAGTTCCCAGGTGCCCCCAGGCATGTGACTTGTGCTCTGATAAACTTTAATCACTCTTTACTGCTGTACTGCAAGTTGGAGTGATATCACTCCTCCCTTTCCCCCCCAGCAGCCAAACAACAGAACAATGGGAAGGTAACCAGATAGCAGCTCCCTAACACAAGATAACAGCTGCCTGGTAGATCTAAGAACAGCACTCAATAGTAAAATCCAGGTCCCACTGAGACACATTCAGTTACATTAAGTAGGAGAAACAACAGCCTGCCAGAAAGCAGTTCCATCCTAAAGTGCAGGCTCTTTCTGAAATCACATGACCAGGCAAAATGAGCTGAGATGCACCTACACACCAATATTACAACTAAATACACTTGCTGGTTCAGGAATGAAATTTTATATTGTACAGTGAATTATTTGCAGTGTAATTTAGAAATAAAAACTACAGCATAAAAATCATGACGGAATCCCTTGAACATCTGTTGGCCGTGACCCAAATATAGATATAAATGGAACGGGGAGAAAATGATGAGACCCCCAGTTTACCCATTACTGATCGGGAGTTGGAGGTGCAGGGAGTTAGTCAAGAAGTGGGTGGGGTCATTGGTGCAATGAAACAGAGTTGGATTTATACCATTTACAGCCTTATAATACACAAGAGCCATGAATATCTTGTAAATTATATCCTTGTAAATGGTGAGTTCTGATGTCATCAGTTATAAACGGTGAGTTCTGATGTCATTTCTGTCACGACTCACTGAAATTTGTGTATTATAATAAATAAAGTACCCCCGGTTGCAAAATATGAGGATATTAGAAGTTACCTCGGAGTTCCATGACCTGTATAATAACTTACTTTTATATGGTCATGAAGCGCCTCAGTAACTGATAATATCCTTATAATTTACAAGAGGGGGCACTTTATTGACTATATAATAAAACATCCTCTGCCTATTCCTGTATTCAGCTCATAAATACAAAATAAAACAAAGGTGCAGAGGCTGCAATATGTTGTTATTTAGCCAAAAAGACAATGCGGCTGTAGAAATACTGATTATTATTCGCCTGATAAAGAGTCGGGTGTGAGAATTGGCACTTTGCACTTAATTGCAGGAAGATGGTGCCGGGGAACCTCATAGGGAGACTTTCTTCCATTTTTTCTCCCATTTCTTTGTGCCCCGAGGCCGTTACATCTGGTGGATCAGTCAGAGCGGCTGCGTGTGAGACTCCACGTATGTCCCATTAGTGACACAATGTATTACACTCTTTGCCTTCTCTAAACCAATCACATCACATGCAATTAATATTAGTATTAGCAGCAGCCATGCGCCGTGCAGAGACTTGGATTAAGGCAGATGCATGATGGGTAGTTGCTATGAGCATGAGGTAGTGTGTGTGTCCATAGCTAGGGTGTGATTGGATACGTAAGTGGGCAGAGGTGTTGTACAGTTGTATTGTGCATATTTACCATGATCATGTAAGTTGCTCAAAGGGGTTTTTCATCTTTAAATTAACTTTTAGTATGTTATAGAACGGCTAACTCTAAACAGCTTTTCAATTGGTCTTCATTTTTTATAGTTTTTGAATTATTTGCCTCCTTCTTCTGACCAGGTAGGACTGGCCCAGTGGGAAACCGGGAAAAAACCTGGTGGTCCCCGCTGGGCCAGACCCCCTCTCACGATCTCATGGCCCTACAAAAAGATTAAAACCATTTTGGCGCCACGCATTGCTTTCCCGCAGGCACAGCGTTGCAGTAGGGGGTCCGGAGGGGGGCCCTGGACAGCGGTCCTGGTGGGCCCTGGGCCCCCCAGTCCGACCCTGCTTCTAACTCTTTCCAGCTTTAAATGGGAGTCAGTGGGAGTCACTGACCCCAGCTCTGTAAGGCTACAAATGTATTGTTATTGCTACTTTTTATTTCTCATCTTTCTATTCAGGCCTCTCCTATTCATATTCCAGTCTCTTATTCAAATCAATGCATGGTTGCTAGGGGAATTTGGACCCTAGCAACCAGATGGCTGAAATCACAAACTGGAGAGCTGCTGAATAAAAAGCTAAATAAGTCACAAACCACAAATAATAAAAAATGAAAACCAATTGTAAATTGTCTCAGAATATCCCTCTCTACATCCTACTAATAGTTCATTTAAAGGTGAACAAATATATATATATATAAAATGGTAAGTCCTTCTATAAGTCACTGGCGCTCGGTTATAAAGCCACTTGGGCACTTTGGCCGTTGTGCAGATATTGCCCGGCTAGGGGAAATGGAGGAAAGTTTTAACAGGGAACTTTAAATGCTGAGGAGGTCGGTGCCAATGGTTCTGCCTGGAATGGGGAAGGATTTGCAGCTTTATAACAAGGTTTGTATCAATTTCCAGCTCAGAATGAATAAGCGTCAGTGAGTGGCCCCCGAGCATTTCTGTCTCCTGCACATTCTGTCTTTTCATTTACATTCATTTACTTCATCAGTACAATGGTGTAGCGCGAGCTGTGAGTGCGGATGAGACTTAGAAAGCTCTTTATATAGAGGAAAAAATTACATAAATTAGGAATGTTTAACCTGCATCCCTCTACTTGAACTTCAACTCCCAGAGTTCCCTAAGGGAACATTATCCCTTATAATACATGAGTGATACTCAGAGTTCCTTGTATAACTCAGCCTGCAGCCTTGTGTCTTTATTTGGTCACAGAACAACTCCTCAGTGACTTCTAATATCCTTATCATTTACAGTAGGGGGTACATTATCCCTTATAATACATGAGTGATACTCAGAGTTCCCTGTATAACTCAGCCTGCAGCCTTGTGCCTTTATATGGTCACAGAACAACCACTCAGTGACTTCTAATATCCTTATCATTTACAGTAGGGGGTACATTATCCCTTATAATACATGAGTGATACTCAGAGTTCCCTGTATAACTCAGCCTGCAGCCTTGTGCCTTTATATGGTCACAGAACAACCCCTCAGTGACTTCTAATATCCTTATCATTTACAGTAGGGGGTACATTATCCCTTATAATACATGAGTGATACTCAGAGTTCCCTGTATAACTCAGCCTGCAGCCTTGTGCCTTTATATGGTCACAGAACAACCCCTCAGTGACTTCTAATATCCTTATCATTTACAGTAGGGGGTACATTATCCCTTATAATACATGAGTGATACTCAGAGTTCCCTGTATAACTCAGCCTGCAGCCTTGTGCCTTTATATGGTCACAGAACAACCCCTCAGTGACTTCTAATATCCTTATCATTTACAGTAGGGGGTACATTATCCCTTATAATACAGGAGTGATACTCAGAGTTCCCTGTATAACTCAGCCTGCAGCCTTGTGCCTTTATATGGTCACAGAACAACCCCTCAGTGACTTCTAATATCCTTATCATTTACAGTAGGGGGTACATTATCCCTTATAATACATGAGTGATACTCAGAGTTCCCTGTATAAGCCGTGTGCCTATGATGGTTATTATACAGGGTGCACATGAGTCCATTGTAACTGTGTAATATTTACTTTCCTTTTATCCCGCAGTTCCCATAATCCCCAGTTATCTTTACTCAATGACACATGAATCAAACAACACACACGATGGATCGATTCCCCCCGCAGCTCCCAGTGGGTTTCACAGCATCTTCTCCTACTATGACAACACTACAGTGATCACCACAAACTTCACGAGTAGCGACCAACTGCAACAGTCGGCTCTGACCCCAACGACGTCTCCGAGCCTCGCTACCCCCCCTGCGTCCGCCGATTGCCCCAAGGCAGATTCCAGTTTACTCAATGAAAATGTCAAAGTTGGTTTATTGTTTGCGTCAAAGGCGACGGTGCAGCTGCTGACCAACCCATTCATAGGACCCATGACTAACAGGTACGTGGATACAGCCGCCATCACTTCTATAGGTGTCATCAGCCTCTCATTAACGGGAAGGAGCAGTTTCATTGTCTCTAAATATATCATTTCACTCTCCATAACGACTTCTCATGTCCCCATATTATTCCCTGTAGAATCAGAGTCATGATTATATCAACAGAATTCTACAGCTGTGACATTGTTTATGAACATAAGGATCCCGCTTGTGACGTCACTCATGAATATAATGTATAACTGCTTTAAATATATAAGGACATTAGGGAAGAAAATATAAAGGCAATTATTTAGTGACACCTTGATACGCTGTAAGGATTGCTATACCCCCCCTGCACTAAAATAAATATTATTATCTTTATTTAACAGCTCATGGCATGATCTGACAGTCAAAGTCACAGTTGTGACGTCACTCAAGTATTATATAGAATTATAAAGTTATACGATATTATAAGGAATTTTGAATCTTACGCCTGCTCAGTTCCCAGTCCTGCTGATAAGATATGAGGCTTATATAAGCAGGGACACGGGAGTGGATGAGTTTTAGGGGGGTGAAATGAATTGGGGTGCTGGTGGTGAGATTTGCCAATATAAGAAGTCACCCTAGAATGTATGATATCATATACATTTCAAAATGGGGTGTCCCTAGGCTTGTGTCTATTTGCACCCCCAAATTCACTCCCCTGCTCACTTCCAGTTTCCCCCTCACCCAATTGCTGACACTCCCTGCCCAGCTTTATACACAATCGGCAGTACTGGGACTGGGCAGGTGAGAGATTCATGTCAAAATGTCCGGCCTTTATTGTCCCCAGTACTGAACTGGTGGGCGAGAGAGAGTCCCCCTCGGGTGCCATGTTGCCCCTACAATCCATTGCCCTAGGCCTGGGCCTGCAGAGAGATGTACTTTGTCTCCATCAGAGAAGTCTAAGGACAACTCACTCTCAGATACAGAAATGCTTTATTATCTTCTGCTGCTGGAAAGGTCCAAGACAACCCCATGAGGCTGCCAATCCATGACGTGACGGGTCTCCATCTCCAGTCTGAAATTCCGTCTGGGTTTATCAGTGAGATCCAAATATTCCCAGTGCCGGAAATCAACTTTAATTTGTCTCCAGTGACTTCTTTATGAAGCAGAACCTAAATAAGAATTGGGGGAGGTATCGGATCTCCTGCTTGAAAAGCTCTTACATACCATCTCCAAAAAGATTCGAAGGCTTTACATGCCCCTTTAAGATCCCCTGGAATTAGGGATGCACTGAATCCAGGAGTCGGTTCGGGATTCAGCCTTTATAGCAGGATTCGGATTCGGTCGAATCCTTCTGCCCGGCCGAACCGAATCCAAATCCTAATTTGAATATGCAAATGAGATGGGGATGGAAATCGTGAGACTTTTTGTCACAAAACAAGGAAGTAAAAAATGTTTTTCCCTTCCCAGAGCTAATTTGCATATGCAAATTAGGATTCGGATTCGGGTTAGTATTCGGCCGAATCTTTGGCGAAGGATTCGGGGTTCGGCCAAATCCAAAAAGTGTATTCAGTGCATCCCTATCTGGAATCCTTGAGAGATCATGCTGGTTGCTTTTAGAGAAGAATCCGCTCTATAACTACCCCTAAGCACTAGGGAACCCCTAACCCGAGGGTATCTGTTAATAAAGATGGGAACCCAATTGGCCAAATTCCCCAAGCATCAACCCAAAGAGCCATCCAATCACGCGTTGTCCTGAGCTACAACAATCCTCCTGTTATTGATACTGGGGCTACTTGAAGATCTTCCACTTCCTGGAGGGAAACAATGTATCCTGACAATAGGGTTCCAGCTCCCCCAAATAACAAGAAGGCACTTCACATAGAGGAACACATAGTAATGATATTTCACTACATTCTCTTTTGAATTAATAGGAAACATCTTCAATTGCCTGCCTTTTAGTCAAGTGCATGTAAAGCGGTGAATACTTAAGGAGTTATTTACTAAAATCCGAAAATATTTCATATTTTATTAAAAAACCACGACCAAACTCCCATGATTGATTTGGCCTTATTTATTACTTACATAACCTGAATTAATCGGAAAAACTTGATAAAATCGAGTGAAACCCAGAATCACACAAATTTTATGGCTTTGTCCTATAATAGCTAAATTTTTTTAATGTTTTTGCCCGAAAACCTCGAAAAAGTTGGATTTTTCGGTGATACCCCCTGAAGACCCCAATAACCTCAATTTGAGATAGGTGCTTCACCCATTGACTTATACAGGACCTCGACAGGTCTGAGATGACGGATTCGGGATTTTCGCAGAGTCCTAGTATAATAAATCTTGAAAAATTCAAGGTTTATTTTCAACGAAAAATACAAGTTTTTGCCCCAAAAAGTGCGACCAGATGAAATTGAGTTTAGTAAATTACATACAGCCGATTATGTATCAACCTACATCCAGTGGGATCCAGACGCCAAAGACAATACTTGTAACACTGGGTTGACCGTAGCCTCTCGTATCTACATTGGAAGTATTATTTATGTCTTAAAGCAACATAGCCCTTTTTTAAATGACATCACCTTTTGGGGCTCTATATAGCGGCAGGTGGGATGGAGATGAAAAGAATAGAGTTTTAAGAGTTAGAGGAAATTTACTGAAGCCTCACCCAGGCCAGATATATCACCCTGATCCCATCTTGGTGATGAAATGATTAAATGAGTGAGCTGGAGACAGGGCAACATATATGTGAGTTATAGTTCTGCAGCAGCTCGTGCCATGGTTTCTCCACTCTCCTCACACTGATATTCTGTATATTTCCGTACAGGATTGGATACCAGATCCCGATGTTTGCAGGATTCTGCATTATGTTTGTCTCGACAATCAGTAAGTATCCCGGGCCCTACTTCTGCTCATGAGTCGCTGCTGTGCAGTGTTTTATTGGGATTTGGTCAGATCACTCCCAAAATCAGAATGTTCACAGATGAAGACTGAAGTCAGCAGATTTTGAGATTTGACTCCACCGATGTATTAGCCAGAGAATCAGGGTAGCCTGTCTATTATAAGGACAGATAATACTAGAGATGCACTGAATCCTCTATTTTGGATTCGGCCAAACCCGAATCCTTCGCGAAAGATTCAGCCGAATACCGAACCAAATCCTAAGTTGCACATGCAAATTAGGGGTGGGAAGGGGAAAACATTTTTTACTTCCTTGTCATGTGATTTCCCTCTCAACCCCTAATTTGCATATGCAAATTAGGATTTGATTCAGCCGGCAGAAAGATTCTGTCGAATCTGAATCCTGCTGAAAAAGGCCGAATCCCGAACCGAAACCTGTATTCGGTGCATCCCTAAAATTATTTGCCTTCTTCCTCTTAATAGGGGTCACTGACCCCATCTAAAAAACAAATATATAGCGATGGGCAAATTTGCGCTGTTCCGCTTTGCCAAAAAATTTGTGAATTTCCCTCGAAATTCGCAAAATGGTGAAAAATTCACAAAACGGCGCCGGCGTCTCGTTTTTTACTAATTTTTTTGAAGAATTTTCGTGCCCATTTCGTGAATTTATTCGCCGGTGGCAAATCGCAAATAAATTCGCCCATCACTACAAATATATTGTTATTGTTACTTCTTATTCCTCATCTTTCTATTCAGGCCTCTCCTATTCATATTCCAGTCTCTTATTCAAATCAATGCCTGGTTGCTAGGGGAATTTGGAGTAAGAAGAATTTCACTGGCACACAGGAATTGCGATAGCAGCGCTAGTGTTCATGCTAGTGTTGCTCCTCAACCCTTTTACTTCTGAATGTTGCTCTATATCATACTAACAGTTAATTTAAAGGTAAACAGCCACCTTTAAAGGGAAGCTGAACTCAAAAAATTATTGTTTTGCCTAATAAAAAATCATAATTATAGACAACTTTGCTATATACATTTATTACAATTTTTCTATGGTGTTTTTTTTTTTTGTATATGTATTGCTAAAGTAGTGTTTGTCTGCCCCGTTCTATTTTCTGCACTGGTGGTTCAGACTGTTGATACAATGTAAGACAAGGCAGCTGATTAACAGACCTCTATTTGCTGGGGAACTAAGACTTTTGCAACATTGTTTAAAAAGTAACAAACAAGCAGGAGTTAAGCAAAGGCTGATTTCAATAGCAAACAACTTCAAAAACATTGACAATATTAAATAAATGTCTATTGGAAAGTTGCTTAAAATGACAAATTTTTTATTTTGGAGTAACTTGCCCTTTAAACTGACCTTGAGTGCTTTACAAGCTGAGTTTATTCTGGCTTTGGATGAATGCATCTAATTGTTCTATATATATATATATATATAAATATACTGTATATAACACAAGATCAATGGGATTCTATATCTGTATATTTCAGTGTTTGCTTTCTCCGGGACTTACACTTTGCTGTTCATAGCGAGATCCCTGCAAGGAATCGGCTCGTCCTGTTCATCAGTGGCAGGTGGGACTTAATGATTGTTAATTACTGACCCATTATAGGATCAGAGGTTCCTTTATATACAAACCCTTTATATATCCCTCTGTATAACCCCCACAACTGGCCGTAGTTATTTACTGTTTATATTTAAAGTCAGATTCATTTTGTAATAAATGACAGTTTATATATCAGTTCAATATTTACTGACATATTTATAAAGGTCAGGCTGGTGGACACAGTCGGCTTTATCTGTTTGCCAAATTAGTGTATCAGGTGTAGGGATTAGGGGCAGTCGACTGCAGCAGGAGGGGAGATTTGCTTTCTAAGCCCAATGTACATACAGCACCCACCTCTCTCTCTCTCTCTCTCTCTCTCTCTCTCTCCACCCTCCCACCCGTCTCTGCACCTCTCTCTCTCTTTCTCTCTCTCTCTCTCTCTCTCTCTCTCTCTCTCTCTCTCTCTCTATCTCTCTCTCTCTCTCTCTGCACCCTCCCACCCGTCTCTGCACCTCTCTCTCTCTCTCTCTCTCTCTCTCTGCACCCTCTCACCTGTCTCTGCACCCACCTCTCTCTCTCTCTCTCTCTGCACCCTCTCACCTGTCTCTGCACCCACCTCTCTCTCTCTCTCTCTCTCTCTCTCTCTCTCTCTTTCTCTCTGCACCCTCCCACCCATCTCTGCACCTCTCTCTCTCTCTCTCTCTCTATCTCTCTCTCTCTCTCTCTGCACTCTCCCACCCGTCTCTGCACCTCTCTCTCTCTCTCTCTCTCTGCACCCTCTCACCTGTCTCTGCACCCACCTTTCTCTCTCTCTCTCTCTGTCTCTGCAGGTATGGGCATGCTGGCCAGCGTATACACGGACGATGAAGAGCGGGGTAATGCCATGGGCGTCGCTTTGGGAGGACTGGCTATGGGCGTGCTAGGTTAGTTTGGTACTCAAATAATTACCATGTATTTTTCTTTTTCATTATTCCGAAAAACCTGCAAAAGATATAAACAGTTCTTAGTGATCATCATATTTAATCACTGCTTTAATAATGTCACACGTCTCCTATAAAAAAAAACAATATACCTCCAACTTAAAAGAATACAGAAATAAGAAATCACCTTGACAGTCACTAACCTGTATAAAGTAATTCAGCCTTGTGCCTTTATATGGTCACAGAACAACCCCTCAGTGACTTCTAATATCCTTATCATTTACAGTAGGGGGTACATTATCCCTTATAATACATGAGTGATACTCATAGTTCCCTGTATAACTCAGCCTGCAGCCTTGTGTCTTTATATGGTCACAGAACAACCCCTCAGTGACTTCTAATATCCTTATCATTTACAGTAGGGGGTACATTATCCCTTATAATACATGAGTGATACTCAGAGTTCCCTGTATAACTCAGCCTGCAGCCTTGTGTCTTTATATGGTCACAGAACAGTGACTTCTAATATCCTTATCATTTACAGTAGGGGGTACATTATCCCTTATAATACATGAGTGATACTCAGAGTTCCCTGTATAACTCAGCCTGCAGCCTTGTGTCTTTATATGGTCACAGAACAGTGACTTCTAATATCCTTATCATTTACAGTAGGGGGTACATTATCCCTTATAATACATGAGTGATACTCAGAGTTCCCTGTATAACTCAGCCTGCAGCCTTGTGTCTTTATATGGTCACAGAACAACCCCTCAGTGACTTCTAATATCCTTATCATTTACAGTAGGGGGTACATTATCCCTTATAATACATGAGTGATACTCAGAGTTCCCTATCTATTGATATTTCCAACATTTTAGTAATAGAATGCCGTTCAGAAACTCTACGTAACATTGTATTCATTTAAACAAACTAACAATCGCTCTCTTTACCCCACAGTCGGCCCCCCGTTTGGAAGCATTCTGTATGAGTTTGTGGGGAAAACGGCTCCATTCATTGTTCTGGCTGTGCTGGTTTTATTTGATGGAGGTCAGTCTTGGGAACTTTTCCTACTTATCATGAAATGAAATCCCCTAAATTCCCTGTGTTTAGTCGTATCTGCTGAGTGAGGTGCAGCAGTGTATTGGGGTGCACAGACATTGCTGAGTGTAGTTGGCAGCTGGGCTGACATACTCAGTGTAGAGGCTGGAGGAGTATATATATATATATATATATATATATATATATATATATATATATATATATATATATATATATATATATATATATGGAATAAGCTGATATCTATCTATACATCAGGCCTCATATCACTATTTCTTCCTTTCCCAGCTCTGCAGCTGTTTGTCCTGCAGCCTTCTCGGGTACAGCCAGAGGTAAGTACTTGCTCTCTGTTACTGGGTTGGGGTTCATTCAAACTGCTTGGATCATTGACTGAAATAATCCTCCCTCTTCCCAATTCTTTGCTTTTGCAGAGTCAGACGGGAACCCCTCTCTTAACCTTAATTAGGGACCCCTACATCCTCATTGCAGCAGGTAAGATCACACTTATCCTTCATAACACGGGGCCTGAGGCTGAAAACAAGGCAACAATACAGAGATCCCAGCAGTCGGGATACAGACGGAGAAACCATAGAAAGAAATGAATAATAAGATAACTTAGATACAAAATAAGGGCCTTAAAGGGGTTGTTCCCCTTTAAATTAACTGTTAGTATGATGTAGAGAGGGATATTCTGATACAATTTTCAATTGGTTTTCATTTTTTATCATTCTTGGTTTTTGACTTATTTAGCTTTTTATTCAGCAGCTCTCCAGTTTGCAATTTCAGCCATTGGGTTGCTAGGGCTCAAATTCCCCTAGCAACCATGCACTGATTTGAATAAGAGACTGGAATATGAATAGGAGAGGCCTGAATAGAAAGATGAGGAATAAAAAGTAACAATAACAATACATTTGTAGCCTTACAGAGCATTTGTTTTTTAGATGGGGTCAGTGACCCCCATTTGAAAACTGGAAAGAGTCAGAAGAAGAAGAAGGCAAATCATTCAAAAACTATAAAAAATTAATGAAGACCAAATGACAAGTTGATTAGAATTGGCTATTGTATAACATAAGAAGGGGGTTGAATTTATCTCATAATTTAAATACAAAGCTTGACCAAACTCCCATCCCCAAATCTGCCTCATTTATAAATTAATAACTAGAATAAATGGGATCTGGAAAAAAATCCAATAAAATTGAGCGAAAACTCTTGTTGGGTTTTTGCCCAAAAATATCGGATTATCGGGCTAAACCCAGTGCAAACCACGATAATTTCCAATTGGGATAGGGACATCTCCCATTGACTTATACATAACCTCTACAGGTCTGAGATGGAGGGTTTTCAGATACAGACTTTTCGGGGTATAATAAATCTCCTAAGAAATCAAGGTTTTTTTCCAAGAAAAATATGCATTTTTGCCCCAAAAATAAATTTGTGATTTAGTAAATAACCCCCTAAATGTTACAGTAAAGATGAGCCGTCCCTTTAAACTAAGATGTTCCATATTGCGCCATTTGCTGGGAAATGAGTTGGGAATTGCTCTGCAGAGTAGTCGATATTTTAGGTGACAAGAGCCCATTTGTTTCACTGTGAATCCCGATCCAAAATCACTAGACTTTCAGAGTGTCCACCCCCTGAGTGGGACCCCTGGACTGAACCATAGAGCCCCCGACTCCCTATACTGTGGCTCCCTATAGAAGAAAAACAGCAACACGTCTGCGCTGATCTAAATGAACATAAATATTGGGGATCTGTAAGTCCTGTTACTATTTATTCTTTATTTTAGGATCCATCTGTTTCGCAAACATGGCCATCGCCATGCTAGAGCCGGCTCTACCCATCTGGATGATGGAGACTATGTGCTCCCGAAAATGGCAGCTGGGTAAGAAACGCCTTCTTTCTAACTGCCACTTGCACTGTACCTTGTCTACTGCACAGAATTGTATGTTTATCCCAACCAAGGCTTCTAAACTCTGCTGAAGACAAGAAAATGACCTAAAATAAATATCTATCAGTTTATTCTGCCCAGTAATGAGTGAGGTCACAATTGCAAAGAAATAGTGGACTTCTGCCAATAATGAAGTCCCGTCGTGTCCTAAATGAACTCAATCTGTACTACACACAAATAGATTTGCTGACAGACAGGAATATACAATGGGCACAATATTTACAGACACTAAGGGGGTTATTTACTAAATTCCGAATGCAAAAATGAAGAAAAATAGTGATTTTTTTTTTTTTTTTTTTATAAAATCAGACTTTTAAAAAAATCACGAATTTTTTTGGAATTTATTAAACCATCAGAAACTCCAGCATCTCAGACCTGTTGAGGTTGCATAGAAGTCAATGGAGAAATCCCAACGATTTTTTGATGTGCGCTGGGTTTCGTGCAACATCGGGTTGTCGGGTGAAAATTCCGAAAAAATTGTGAAAATTGGATGAAAATTCCGAAAAAAAGCAGATTTTGGGGAAAATTTTATAATAAATAAGCGTAAAAAACCCATGCGGATTTAATCGAAATTTGTAGCAGAAAATATTGAGATAAATTTGGACTTTGATAAATAACCCCCTTGGTCTCCAATAAGACAAACAATGTGAGTAGTAACCGTAGTAACCTTGTCTTACTTATGCCAACCAGGCTTCTATAGATACCTTCTATAGATAATAATAATTAATTATGTGTCGTATGGAAGCCTGATTACCATAACTAATGACTATCATGGGATGGTTGCCATAGTTACTGTTGACCTATCTCTTATACGACTGAGGCGACCAGAGCTTTGCTCTTGATCCTGTTACTGGAAACTAAAATGAAAATGTCATTATTGTCTTTTCAAAAGCCCCTCTATATGCCCAGCATTATACTGATTATTTATTTCTGGTAGTGGCCAGTAGCCATGGCTAGCATCTAAACGACGATTTCCTCTTCATTGAAAGCATGAAGTTCCGCATTGCTCATATTGTTCCATATCCTTCTCTGACCCAACACTGAGCAGCATTAGAGTCATGGAGAGACGAGCTCCAGCCCTGAGGGCATTCACCAAAGTGCCAATTAAACTGTCCTGATGCTTTACAGGATCTATTATTAATAGTATATGTGTGTGTGTGACACTAAGTGACAAGAGGGACAAGGCCGATGATATGTCACATGCCATTTATTCTGCCTTGGGTGGGAAAAAAGACTATATATATATATATATATAAATCTCATGAATACACAACAGGGTTTCAGACAGTTTATTTATTATTGTTGGTTTGAGCTTAGATTGCCTTATCCATTGTCATAAAGGTTAAAGGGGGTGTTCACCTTTAAATGAACTGTTAGTATGATGCAGAGAGGGATATTCTGAGACAATTTGCAAGTGGTTTTCATTTTTTATTATTTTGACTTATTTAGCTTTTTATTCAGCAGCTCTCCAGTTTGCAATTTCCACAATTTGGTTTGCTAGGGTCTAAATTGTCCTAGCAACCATGGCTTGATAAGAATAAGAGACTGAATTGTGAGTAGGAGAGGCCTGAATAGAAAAATGTGTAATAAAAGGCAGCAATAACAATATATTTGTATTTTTTTAGATCTCCATTTGAAAGCTGGAAGACGAAGGCAAATAATTAAAAAAAAAGTATAAAAATAAATAAATAATGAAGACCAATTGAAAAGTTGCTTCAATTTGGCCATTCTATAACATACTAGAAAATAACTTAAAGGCGAACCACCCCCTTTAAACCATAAGGCAGGTATAGACTCTATGGGGTATATTTATCAAAGAGTGAAATTAATAGTGAAGTTCCGCCACTAGAGTGAAATTCCGCCACTCTCCATTCATTTCTATGGGATTTTTATAGGCGTATTTATCAAAGGGTGAACTTTCACTTTCACCCATTGATAAATACGCCTTTCAAAATCCCATAGAAATGAATTGAGAGCTGCGAAATTTCACTCTAGTGGCGGAACTTCACTCTTTGATAAATTTACCCCTATAGTTATAGATACAGAATTCATTTGTCTTTGGTAAATTCGTTGTTTATAGATGAATTGTCTGGAAGAATAAAAACAGGGGTTTGGGGAAGGGAAAAAAAAGGGGCAGTAAGACAAAGGGCAATGGCTGACACATATACTGGACAAGAAGGATGAAGAAGTAGAATGGGGGGATAACATAAAAGAAAAAGGGAAAAGCCAGAAAAAAAAGACATAAGGGGTAAACTAAAACAAATAGCAAGTAGATCTCCTATGAGTTCTGTCTGATCAGAGAACAAGTAACATTTGTGAATCCAAACGAATCTCCTCCACTGCCCACAAAGAGCAGATGAGTGAAGAGATTGAAGGGCAAGTAGAGATAAGAATCAGTCTTTTCTCTAATCATTCCTTCTTATATAAAGGCACCTGCGGGATGGAGCTCCAGATAAGTCAGCCAGCGGATATTAAACCTGGACTAATATCTCTTCTCATTATTTCTGCACTGATATTGTCCCCTGAGCTGATAAACACAATGTCTATTCATTACACAGGTGTCGCTTTCCTCCCGGCCAGTATCTCTTATCTCCTCGGAACCAATATCTTTGGGCCCCTCGCTCACAAGATGGGAAGGTACAAGTCTTTATTGCTTTTACACATCTCATTTATATCCGAGTCTGGGGGGATCGGAGCAATGGGCTGTCGCATATTTGTGGCACAATAACATTCTACTTGTGACTGCCGTTGCTTTTTCATTTGTTGGAACAACAAAACCTTGTGAAGTTGTATCTTTCAGTCCATTTATATCTGTATATTCCACTTTCCTTGGCAGGTGGCTTTGTGCGTTCATTGGAATGATTATGGTGGGAATCAGCATTATATGTGTGAGTATACACAGTGCACAATATGGAAAACATTCAATTATCTATTGGCGGATCCATTAGGACTTGACTTTACTAGATTATAAAGAGTGTATTTCATGAGTTGGATGAAAGAGATTCTCCATAGACATGAGTTCATTTTCAATATTGAAGGATAAATGTATGAATTCTTAGGAAATTCTCTTTGTCTACAAGACCCAGTTATGAAAAGACAATTAGAGCTTGATTTAGTAAGGTTTGAGTTGTGTTTTCCACGAAACATTTTTGGGTTAAAAAAAACTAGAATTTTTCGAGATTTATTATACCCAGAATCTGGAAATACCTTATATCTGAAAATACTCCATCTATAACCTGTCGAGGTCTTGTAGAAGTCAATGGCACAGGTCCCTTGAACCATTTGAAGATGTTTGTAGCCTTCATGATGTTTCAGTTTTTTTCAGAGTGTTTTGCCCGAAAACTAGAATCAGTTATAAATATTTGCTTTAGACTTTACTAGATAGTGTATTTCATGAGTTGGATGAAAGAGATTCTCCATAGACATGAGTTCATTTTCAATATTGAAGGATAAAGGTCCCTTGAACCATTTGAAGATGTTTGTAGCCTTCATGATGTTTCAGTTTTTTTCAGAGTGTTTTGCCCGAAAACTAGAATCAGTCAAGCCACTTAAGTTTTTCCCAGCGGAACATTTGATTACTTCGAGTGTTTGGGTTTTGGAACTCAAACTTGCAGAATCAAGTTTTTTCCATTCAAGTTTTTTCTTAAATAAGGAACCGTTAGAATTCTGAGCTCATTAAAGGCATAAAAAACTCTTACATTCGACCTTTGATAAATAACCCCCTTAAACTGCCTGTCAATCCTTGAACAGGAACCGTCTGATACTTTGCCATTTGGAGCATTTTCTAGCGTGAAAAGCACCAGTTCCAAAACAGATTCCCAGTCAAGGGAAGGTGGCATGAGGTTGGCTTTGGGTAAATTTTAATCGGAAATACCCCAGGTGTGCCAACAACTTAAAACTCAATCAACCTCCCTATCCACAAAGAGAAACTCAGACAAATATAAAGCCCAAATTAAGGGAAGCACTGAATCCAGGATTCGGTTTGGGATTCGGCCAAGATTCAGCCTTTTTCAGCAGGATTTGGACAAGTCCGTCTGCCCGGCGAATCCGAATCTGAATTTGCATATGCAAATTAGGGGAAGGGAGGGAAATTTTATGACTTTTTGTCACAAAACAAGAAAGTAAAAAATGTTTTCCCCTTCCCACCCCTAATTTGCATATGCAAATTAGTATTCAGATTCGGTTCGGTATTTGGCCAAATCTTTCGCGAATGATTCTGGGGTTCGGCCAAATCCAAAATAGTGGATTCGGTGCATCCATACCCAAATTCAAAAAGAAACAAAAATAGTAGCAGAAGATAGAACACAAGGAAAGAGTAAAAGAACAAGGGACAATGGAACAAAAAATAGCAAAACAAAAATACAGCCAAAAAGAGAAGCACGGGAGAGATAGACGGAGTGTAAAGGACAGACGTAAGAAAGTAGGAGAATAAAAATAAAGGTAAATATGGTAAAACTGGCGAAGCAAAAACAGATAAAGAGAATTAAGATGAACAAGCAGGAGAACACTTAGACACATATGTAAAGACAATTGATATTTATTTAAATTGAGATATCCACTTTTTGGAAATTCTTTTTTTTTTTTTTTTCTCTTTCTCTTTTTTGCTTCTCCTTTTTCATTTATTACATAAGAGACACAAACTGGGGGTAGGACGGCTGAAATGGGCTACCAATATCTCTCGAAGAATATGTGGGATTTAAATGGGGGGTGAAAAGCCCATATATACTTAGTAGCTTTAAAAGAGAGAGGCTCTTTATAAAGAAATAATGCTAAAAATAGGGATAGAATATGGAAAATTGTCAGAGTATAGAGATGAGGGAGAGGAGAGGTTAAGCACACTGAAAGGGAGAATAAGGCCGGAAACGAATATATATACGTAGCCCACTAATGGACATCAAATGAGACTTGTTGTTGTTTCTGTGATGTTTATATTTGTCTTTGTATTTTGTTGTATTTTTCTTCTTTTAATGTGTTTTTCTTGATTGTATTCTTTTTTATCTGGAAAAAAGGAAAAATTTCTTAATAAATTATAAGTAAAAAAAAAACAAGCAGGAGAACAGAGGGACAAAGAAAATAACAAGAGGACACAGGGGAAATTAGAAGTGGAAACCAGGAAACAAACTGATAGCAAGAAACAGAAACAAAGAGGCAAATGAAACAATGGAACACAACAAAAAATAAAAAACAAACATCATATTTGTTTCCCATATTCTCTATGCAATAAATACGTCCAGGTTATTGGCTTTGTTCATTTTTTCTCACCTTTAAAATTCCTTATTTCGTTGCTCAGGTTCCTTTTGCCAGAAATATCTACGGCTTAATAGCACCAAACTTTGGAGTTGGATTTGCCATTGGTAAGTCTTGCTTTCCTTAGACAGAAGCAACTCATGGGGTAATACCGACGGGCTTGGGGTATGATGCAGTTTTAAGGATAAACGCTTTTATTATACAAATTGTTCCATGTTTAAGGTAAAATATTCCTTTAATGGGTAAAAATGGTTTCCCCCTATAGGATAAACCTAAAGGCTGATTGTTATGAGCTCTGGGAAGAGTTAGGGGCAACCTATGTTCAACCACAAAGACTAGGGAATCTTGAACTCTGAAATCTGAAATCTTGAAATCTGGTTATAGTCTTCTTTCACCAAGCAGAAAATCCAATTTACATGGTTAAGTGGATAGATTACGTGTTCTAGCAGAGTTAGAAATCGGACTTGTTATTCTTTCCGTGCAGGTATGGTGGACTCTTCTATGATGCCAATCATGGGTTATTTGGTGGATCTCCGGCACGTGTCGGTGTATGGAAGTGTTTACGCTATCGCTGACGTGGCCTTTTGTATGGGCTTTGCATTTGGTAAGGACTTTGGTTCCAGACTAGATTTACCTTAGGGTTCCACAGTGTTCTAGTGGAATAGATTAAGCATTTTAGTTGCTATTGCTAAGGCTTTTTCTTAAGATACAGGACTTGGCCAATGCAATAAGATGTTCACAGTATATAAATATGTCTTCACATTGCCCACAACTAATCAGAAGAACAGGTTCCCCCGAGTTAAACCAACAGCCACTTGTGAGCTAACTGTCGCTTTTCTGAATTCTTCTTTCACTGGCATCCGTAGGTCCGTCAGCTGGAGGCGCCATAGCGAAATCCATCGGCTTCCCCTGGTTAATGACCATTATCGGAGTGGTGGATATTTTATTTGCTCCTTTGTGCTTGTTCCTACGGAGCCCGCCAGCCAGAGAAGAAAAAATGGTAAGAAATAAATCTAAAATTCAGATTTCTAGAAAAGGGAAGTAGTAAATTTTGGGTTTCAGAATAAGGCAGATCTTTAGAATGGGTGAATACTGTACTGTCTATGGGAAGGGATGTGGTAGCTCCTATTCACATGGAAACATTTTTTGCCTCATTAAACACACGTCTCTTAACGTTGTCTCTCTACGTGCAGCTTTGTGTCGGAGTCGGTTATCTTGAAAGACAGTTGACTGTAATACATTGTCTGTGTATTGCATGCTATGCACATTATCATTTTTGTTTCCTTCAGGCAATCCTGATGGATCACAAATGCCCTGTCAAAACCAAAATGTACACTCAGAACAGTGGTCAGCCCTACTACACCGGAGAGGAGGAGGAGTCAGAAAGTGACGAATAATGGGTTCTGTGCCCTACATCGCTGGTTGTACCAATGCACATTGTTTTTTTCCACCACGCAAAGACAGAACGTTACTTACCGATCTCATCCATCTCACAATGACAGTAAATGAACCAAAGGATTCTGTTCCCTCTCGCTTTACTGCAGCTTTTTATGTTTGTGTGCCCAGTGGCAGAATAAAATAGACGATGATGAGAACAAGGGCAGAGAACTTGCTAAAAATGGCCCTAAACCCCAACCTTCAATTATAATTATTACACACTGAATGATCTCATGCGCTACATCATGGAGGTCCAAATGGTGGTCCAGTAACCTACATGCCATGAGGGTTATAGTCCAACAAAAACCATAGAGCCACAGCTTACATAGACTTCCTCTACATATACAATAAATAACAGTTTTATTCCTGTTCCCAATAGTGTATTAAGATTTTTGTAAGGGAATGTGTATTTCGGCATCAGGAGCAGTACTGTAATCAGTATAGGAGCCTATAGTAGAGTATCAAACAGTTTGCTCATAGCCTGTACAGATCCCATAACACCATGCGACAATAGCAACTTCATGGCACTACATTGAGCTGGGAAAGTAAAGGTGATAGTAGCATTTTAAAGGGATACTGTCATGGGAATTTTTTTTTCAAAATGAATCAGTTAATAATGCTGCTCCAGCAGAATTCTGCACTGAAATCCATTTCTCAAAAGAGCAAACAGATTTTTTTATATTCAATTTTGAAATCCGACATGGGCTAGACATATTGTCAATTTCCCAGCTGCCCCAAGTCATGTGACTTGTGCTCTGATAAACTTCAGTCACTCTTTACTGCTGTACTGCAAGTTGGAGTGATATCACCCCCTCCCTTTTTCCCCCCAGCAGCCAAACAACAGAACAATGGGAAGGTAACCAGATAGCAGCTCCCTAACACAAGATAACAGCTGCCTGGTAGATCTAAGAACAACACTTAATAGTAAAAACCCATGTCCCACTGAGACACATTCAGTTACATTGAGAAGGAAAAACAGCAGCCTGCCAGAAAGCATTTCTCTCCTGAAGTGCAGGCACACGTCACATGACTTGGGGCAGCTGGGAAATTGACAAAATGTCTAGCCCCATGTCAGATTTTAAAATTAAATTAAAAAAAAAATCTGTTTGCTCTTTTGAGAAATGGATTTCAGTGCAGAATTCTGCTGGAGCAGCACTATTAACTGGTTCATTTTGAAAAAATTTTTTTTTCCCATGACAGTATCCCTTTAAGGTTTCCACATTTGGGCCAGTTCAATAACCCGCTCGTAGATATTGAAGTCACATTAATCTATTCATGTTATTGATGAGAGGACCTCAAGGGTGGCCGATTGATGTTCCATGGGCAGAACTTCAGCTCCTCTAGTGTTGAACTATTCCTTGAACATTCAGTCCATTAATGATACATTAAATATGAACATTTCATACGGAGTTGGGAAGACTATAATTTATATTTCGGTTCATTTAACAAAATGGGTCCTTTGACAACAAATTGCTGGAGATTTGCATTACAAGAGCAGAGAAAACGCAAATATTAAACGCTGCTTTGAACCAATGGTAAGACGGCGGCCCAGCGGTTCACTGGCTGCCATATTTACCAACAGAGAGGATTGGACGCCCCGTCTTGGGTGACTTAGAAACAACACACATTGCCAACCGCCTTATCAAGTAACAAGAAGCTTTTCTATAGCTATAAATATGGTTGAAAATCTTTATTTTATGTATTTAATTTTATTACATAATATATTTTTAACTACTGTATCTGTACTGTAAATGTGTATAAATGCATAAAAACTAAATCTTTTTTTTTTATTTTTCTGTTTCGATATTATTGGGGGGAGACCCATTCTGTTGTTCATGGTCCATCTGTGGTCCTTAAAAAGGTTCAGCCTTAAATGTGGCAATTGCCCCGAGTTCTCAGAGCTGAGATCATTAAAGGTGCCCCCAATTTAACATGCTGTGATTTCAGGAATATGCCCCAAATTTAGCTGTTTATGGAAATATCATGAAAACACCAGTCTAGCATCTCAATGTGATTCCCATAGGCATCAATGGTGGGACTGGAGGTCATTTGAGATGTTCTGAGCGTTCACCCCCTTTTTTTTTTATTCCCAAAGAACATGGAAGCTTGTTTTAAATTATTTTGAGACTTATCATCTGCAGAAATGGACTCTATTGTGTCAAAGTGACATAATTTAATGAATCCCCATGAAGAAACACAAAATTAATTGAGGGCATATATATATATATATAACCCCTTCAAGTCAGCATTTTGGCAGCAATTCAAGCCTTGAGTCTGGGTGGATGGAGCTTTCTACAACTGAACACAACCATTGCCCTCCCTCCCATTCCTCTATACAAAACTGCTCATGCTCAGGTTGCACAGGGATCTGAAGGGAACAGACATTTTCAAGTCTAACCACAAATCTATTATATTAAGGTTCTGACTCCAGGCCCAACACAATTAGCATTGTTTTATTTAAACCATTAATTTGTTTTGGCTTTATTCTTGATCTCATTCTCTTGGTGGTATACAACTTCAACCCAAAACTTAAGGTGGCCATTGACACACCGATAATATTGCACAAAACTCATAAAATATCATAAAAATGTTTGTATGCTATTGGGTGCGTATATGGTGGGAGATGAGCCAACCGGTATCAGCAGAAGACTTAGATATCAGTCGGCTTGTCAATCAGGCGCCTCTGAAGGCACCTGAACATCAGCCATTGTTAGTTCTATTGTTTCTATATGTATATCTGACCATTCAGCTCTACACGTGTGTATTGAAACTAATGATCTTTCCTGGAAACCGTTTTTCCAGGAAAGATCGTAATTGTCACGTCTATGGCCACCTTTAGGTTTCCTGCAGACGGTATCTGGTTTGCCCTCAGGATGTCCCTGTATTTCGCTGCATTCTTTACCTTTTCCACACCTTCTGCCGAGAAGAATTCACCATGGGTCAATGTGTTTGTCTATGATGATCACTGTTTGGTCTTCTTCATTCAAGCTTCCGAGTCTCCCATGATCCTTATGGCAAACTGTAGGCAAGATGCCATGTGTGTTTTAGTTAATAGTGGCTTTCTTTTTCGCACCTTCCCATAAAGCCGTGACTGGTGAAGCACTTCTTCCCTTCAGTCTCTGAACCTTCTGAGTTCATAAGCTCCTGGCCTCCTTTACTGGTCTCCTTCTTGGATGCTTGGACACTGTTGGTGGATGGCCTGGTCTTGACATATTTAGAGCTGTGCCCCAATCTTTTAATTAGTTAATGATTGCTATATCCAGGACTGCCATCAGAAATCGCAGGGCCCCATACGATAAAATTTTCTGGGCCCCCTGGGCTGCACCCACTGCAAGCCCCACCTACAGGTCCGCCCCCCACCCCACAGGTCCGCCCCCCACCACACAGTAAAAAAACTAAAAAAATATTGGTGGCTAGGGTTCCCACATGTTAATAAAAAGATATTGGTGGCCAGGGCCCCCATAAAAAAAGCATTTGTGGCCAGGGCCCCCCCATTAAAAAATATTGGTGGCTAGGACCCCACATGAGAAAAAAAAATTGGTGGCCAGGGCCCCCTCCCCCACATTATGAGAAAATTGGTGACCAGGGCCCCTTAAACGTCCATGCCTTCCCGAAGTCAGCAGCTCTAAGAAAGATGGGGGGCCCGGCTAATCAAGTAAGTGTGGCGTGACCTGGCCCCCCTTACCCTCGGGGGCCCCTACAACTCTCCCCCCTGTCCCCCCCTGATGGCTGCCCTGGCTATATCTGTACTCCATCGGATATTCAGGAACGTTCTTATATCCACCTTCTCGTGGAATTGTTTGGGAGGTTCTTCATGGTGGTGTAGTTTATGCCCAGATTATGGCACGTGTTGTAGGTTATGGCATATTTAGAGCTGTGCCCCAATTTTTTAATTGCTTAATGATTGCTATATCTGTACTCCATCAGCTATTCAGAAACGTTCTTATATCCACCTTCTCGTGGAATTGTTTGGGAGGTTCTTCATGATGGTGTAGGTGATGCCCTGACACAAGCCAGAAGTTGCGCCTCTTGCATGTATTTATATCACATACACTTGAAGGCCCTTGACTACACACAGATGGTCCCCATGTAACTAATTATATAACTTTGGGAATGAATTGGCTGTAGGAGTAACTATAGAGGGATGACATTAAAGGGTACGTATTCTCATGCATTCAGTTGTGTTTTTGAACAGTCAATATCTCTTTTCAGAGATCGATTTTCAATTTGACATGAAATCATTTTTCTGTTGAGCAGGGTCAAAAAAACTAAATGTAAATACAGTGATCTCCAACTGCTCCCAATTGCCTCAATTCAATTGCCTTGAATTCCAGGCTTGGGGGCAAGTTTTGGTTGCATAAGAACTAACCAGAGGCTCTGTATGCTGCCAGACCCCATAGGCGCCACCAAATATCCAATCACAGCACTTACTTAGCACCCCCAGGAACATTTTTTCATGTTTGTTTTGCTCACCAGCTCTTTTTTACATCTAAATGTGACTCACTGGTTTAAAAAATAAACTTGGGGATCCCCTCCCCCCCACTGTAAAGGTGCTTGACTGCAGCCGGGGAGTTGCACCTATAAAGACTTCACACTAAGGACAACTAAAAAAAATGGAAACAAGAGTATCATCACCCCATTGTAAGTTTTGAGCAGCTATTTTGCACAAATATGGAGAGGGATACATTTGGCCTCATGATGTCATAGAATCAGGATACTGTATATAAACATTTCTTTTTTTTAAATTTCTTTCAAAGATGTTGCGGCAGGTGCTTGTCTGGATTCAACAGTAACCGTAGGAGGTTGTTTCACATTAGCAAACAAATCAAGCTGTGCAAACAGTGAGACTCGGCCCGGGGAACTGTATTGAGCTCAGCCACAAAAGCAGAGCATTTATCTTCCCACCATATGGGGACACAGAATACTCCATGGTGTTAAAGGGAAAAAATGCTAATTTATCTTACAAGGGCCATATATTGTTAGCAGGAGGTGAAGCTTATTTAAAAAGCCCAGCCCTGGCTAATGAAGGTACTCTATACTCTCTGGCTGTTGCACATTAGCCCAGATGACTCTATGCTAAAGCCTCTCTCCATGGGGCAAATTCACTAAGCGCCGAACGCTAGCGTTACTTCGCTAGCATTTGGCATTTTCGTTACTGCGCAAATTCACTAACGAACGCTGGCGTAGATTCGCTAGTGTTACTTCGCACCCTTACGCCTGGCGAATTATCGCTACGGACGTAACTACGCAAATTCACTAACTTGCGCAGTGTACTGAACGCTACCTTTTACGCTAGACTTCCTTCGCCACCTCAGACCAGGCGAAGCGCAATAGAGTAAATAGGGATTGCTTCAAAAAAAGTCAAAATTATTTCTAAGTCCCAAAAAACGCTGGCGTGTTTTCTACATTATGGGTGATAGGCTGAAAAAGATCGCAACATTTTTTTGGGGCTCCCCTCCTTCCCCCCTACATTTCCTGACTCATGGAACTTACCTAGACAGTGGGCACATGTGTAGGGCAAAATAAACATTTTTATTTGATGTTTTGAAGGTTTTCTAGGCATTTGTAGTGCTGATACGTATTCCTCCATTGAAATTTGAATTTGGCGCCGTATGCAAATTAGCCTTCGCTAGCGTAACTTCGCTTCACTTAGCGAATCAACGCTAGCGCAACTTCGCAACCTTACGCTACCCCTGTGCGCAACTTCGGATTTTAGTGAATTTGCGAAGCGCTGGCGAAACTACGCCTGGCGCAACTACGAATCTTAGTGAATTTGCCCCATGGCTCGGGAGATTGGAGGGTATAAGCCAAATAGAATGTGCCATGGCACACCAACAACCATAAACTGAGGATACAGATCTACCCCCAACAACTACTCTCAAAATATTTCAGAGATAAGGCCAGTAAATGGTAAATAAAGTGGGTATTTATAGGTATAATAAAATAAACACGAGATGAGATCACATCAGTAATAATTTTCTCCAATTTGCGGCTTCGGCAGATTTCCGATTATTATCAGGAAACAAAGTCAGGGACGTGAGCCGCGTTATAAGCCGATGTACCTGAAGCATTTGCCTCCGTGGGCTCTCTCTCTGAATGGGACGCTGCCTCAGGTCTGATGTTTTAAAGGAGCAGTGACACCAAACATTGAAAGCGATTTCAAGAAATTAAATAATAATGTACTAATGGCCTGCACTGGTAAAAAAACAACACTACTATAAGTTTATATAAACAAGATGTGTATCCGTGGGCGCAGTCATTCGAGGCTGAAAAAGGGCTCAGGTTTACATAGCACATAACAGGTAAACTCTGAAGAATACGATGGGATTTTACAGAACTTTTCTGTTATCTGCTCTGTAACCTGGGCCATCCCTCCCATTTCAGCCTTGAATGGCTGCCTCCATAGATACAAAGCAGATCATTTATATAAGCTGTAGTCGATAGCTATGCAGCATACACACCCGTTTTTATTAGGGCATAAGTATCATATTGCAATTGCTTTACAACACTTTTTTTTTTTGGTGTTACTTTTCCTTTAAGAGAGTCAGGTGATTTAAGTAAACCCCTAATTAAAAAAAAAAAACCCTACCTACATAGACCCCCCTCCCCCCTCAGCCTAGCTGCTACCCCGGCAAATGCCCCTAACTTTTTACTTACCCCTCGGTGCAGATTCACGGCATCGGAGTTCACGGCCGCCATCTTCTTCTGTCTTCATCGGGAAGTATCGGCGCATGCGCAATTTTCAGGTTATTGTCAACTGCACATGCGCCCACATTCGCGAAGATTGCCGAAGCGCCAGAAGAAGACCCGATGAAGACTGAAGAAGATGCCGCCCGTGAACTTCGATGCTGTGAATCTGCACCGAGGGGTAAGTAAAAAGTTAGGGGCATTTGCCCAGGGTAGCAGCTAGGCTGGGGGGGGGAAGGTCTATGTAGGGTAGGGTTTTGTTTTTTTTAATAAGGGTTTACTTCTCCTTTAAGGTGGCTATACACAGGCAGATTTAAGCTGCCAATCCAGGTCCTTTAGACCGATTGGGCAATTTATCTGACCATGTACAGGACCCTCCAAAAGGCCTCCCTGAACAATATCTGGCTAAAAATCGTCCAGATCTCGATTGGAGATCCTTGATTTCTCTCTTGGATTGATGACCACATTGGTTCATTAAAAAAACATGAAACCTTAAGGATACTCCACGGGCGATTTTACTTGCAATACCTTCCGTTCCGACGCGATGAGACTAATTGCAGGCATCACGTCGGATGCACCGAATCGAATGTAAGTAACACAAATGTTGCACGTAGAAGCTGATCCGACACGACTGATGGATAAAAACATCGGATAAAAAGCAGCATTTTCATCCGACAGTCGTGTCATATGAAATCAGCTTTGACATTGGTATTACTTGCATTAGATCTGGCGTATCCAAATCGAATGCAAAGCGCATGTATAAAACGTATGGAGCCAGTTAAAGCCATGGAGAAAAGTTCAAACACACCACATTGTATAGAAATGAGCACCCGGTCTGTCCTGCAATGCTCTTTATTGAAGCTATTTACAAGAAAGTTACATTTCCAATGATATTAATTGTTTCCAGTCAAACACCCAGTTCAGTTTGGCCGGCGACGCACCACCGCCCGCATCTCCTCCTCATAAAAGGTGAATCCATGAACAGACACATAAGCGTTATTTTATCCCTATTGTATATAAAAAATATTGCCCTACATTTATTCTGTACAAAAAGAGACACGTGAAACTTTAGCAGCATCAAAATAACTGCAGATTATATTCGGAGCCAGTGGGCAAAAACATGGAGCAAAATAAATACACAGAAGGGAGAGGAGGAAGGGGCGAGCCTTGTCCAATCACAGCAGCTTCCTAATTTGCAGTCCATGGAATGTACCACCTAGCAGGCAGATATGGGTACAGCTGGTTTGGAAGACAAATGTTAGAGACAGCGGGTAGCAAAATGTTTTCTTCTGCCCCACCCCTCGTATATATTTCTGGATATAAAAGAAAACCATCGGTAGTCACAGCACGTAGCATTGGTTTTTTTGCTGCAGGAATGAGAAAAGTTAGCAAGACAGGCAATGTCCTTCCCTCAGTATCACAGTGACGACTCCTTTGGGCACTTTCAGTCACACCCAAATGTGCAATGTACAAAGGAACCATAGCAGAACCAGGCCCGGACTGGCAATCTGTGGGTTCTGGCAAATGCCAGAGGGGCTGCTATAAGGTGCCATAGAAAGTCAGTATTTAGTGGGCTGGTGGGGGTTGTTTGGGCCTCTATGTGGGCTGATTGGGCCTCTGTGTACCTGAAATGCCAGGGCCTATTTTAATTCTCAGTCCGGACCTGGCAGAAACCAATGGTTAAGATGATCAGTTATCCACAAAATCAATATATTGGATTTAATTGAAACAATGGAGTCATTAATGGTCTGAAAACAAGACTTAGTGGAGTCTTTGAGTTGGCCAGAATGCAGCTGACCAATTAGAGTGGTTAGTAGGGATGCACTACTTTAGGATTCGCCCCAAATCCTTTGTGAAAGATTTGGCAGAATAGGAAGCCAAATCCAAATATATGCAAATTATGGAAACGAGGAGGAAAGAGAACCGCATGTGGTAAGAAAATTTTTGACATCCTTTTTTGTGTGATGAAAAGTCACGTGATTTGGTTTCGGCACTTGGATTTGGCCGAATCCTGCTGAAAAAGGCAGAATCGAAACCCAAACCAAATCCTGGAACCGGTGCATCCCTAGTGATTACCAAAAGATCTGCCTCTACAACTTACTTTGAAGGCCATGGCACAAGGCTGGAGGGGATGGAATAAATGCCGACCTTCAATTTTACTTCCACTTCAACCAAAATATCACCCTGGCCACATTTCATACAGGTCAATGAAGAGAAGTCATCCATATTTCATCAAAATGCTATTGAAAGAATGGGATTAACTATAAGGGATGCACTGGATCCACTATTTTGGTTTGGCCGAACCCCCGAATCTTTTGCAAAAGATTTGGCCAAATACTGAACCAAATCCAAATTAGGGGTGGGAAAAACATTTTTTACTTTCTTGTTTTGTGACAAAAAGTCACGCAATTTGCTTCCCCGTCCCTAATTTGCATATGCAAATTAGGAATCGCATTCGGTTTGGCCGGGCAGAAGGATTCAGCCGAATCCTACTGAAAAAGGCCAAATCCTGGATTCGGTGCATTCTTTCGGTGCAAACGTTGAAATATTTACATTGTTAACAATGGCAAAAAGCTTGTCAAAACTAGAGCCCTTCCCGAAATGTCACTTTACAAATAGGGCTCCTTATGTGTCCCTGTTAAAACATTTGGCTCTGTAACTGACAAGCCTGGGGGAGATGATAAATGGGATTTGGTCACTATCAATTTATGTCTGTGGATGAACTTCTACATCAAGGAAACAATGGCTAATGTTGCCAAGGACCAATTGTGAGCCAATGGGGCCGGGTGGCCCCCAAAAATCCCCCCCATTAAATCAAATGTCCCAAAAACCAGCACACAGGGAAACAGTTGAATAATTCATAAATGGCCATGATATTTACCATTTTTGCCAGTTTTATTAGAAGGATCTTAAAGGGATTCCGTCATGATTTTTATGGTTTACTTATAAATTATACTGTTAACATTGTAAATAATTTATTCTACCATATAAAATGTTATTCTTGAACCAACAAATTAATTTTTTTAGCTGTAATATTGGTCTGGAGGCGCCATCTCAGTGCATTGTGCCTGATCCTGAGCTTTGAGAAGGAGCCAGCACTTCAGGATGGAACTGCTTTGAGACACCTATTGTTTCTCCCCTTCCCACTGTATTTTACCACAACCTGGGTCGTACTCCAGAGCAACTAGTGGTAGACACGCATAGCACCCAAGCAGATAAAACCTGGGTTTTTCCTGCTTAGGTGCTATTCTCGTGTCTACCATTACATGGGTCTAGGGAGAACCAAGCAATGGAAAACAAATCCTTCAGCAGAGGTGCCTGCTGTTATCTGATTAATTGCCCATTGTTCTGTTGATAGGCTGCTGATGGGCTGCTAGGGAGGGAAGGGAGGGGTGATATCAATCCAACTTGCAGTGTAGCAGTAAAGAGTGACTGAAGTTTATCAGAGCACAAGTCACATGAGCGAAGGGCACCTGGGAAACTGACAATATGTCTAGCCCCATGTCAAATTTCAGAATAAAGTATAAAATAATCAGTTTTCTCTTTTAAAATACATATTTCAGTGCAGAATCTGCTGGAGCAGCACTATTAACTGCAGAAAAAAAACATGTCTTCCTGTGACAGTATCCCTTTAAGGTCAAGCATCTTGTCTTCTTGACCTGTTTTGCCCAATCAGAAAAGTCAAGGTGAAAGAAACACGTAGATGTTGAGCTGCTTTCCCTGCATGTTGCACACCTTAGATATTATTTTATTATTTGGGTGACAGCACTCTACCTGTTGCACTTGGTCACCCCTGGTGGTGAAGTCTTTAAAGGAGAAGGAAAGCTACGGAGGCATATTATTGCCAATAGATTAGCTGCAATATTGCAAGCTAGAATGCTATATTTATTCTGTAGAATGTTTTACCATACCTGAGTAAAAAGCTCTAGAAACTCTCTGTTTAGGATAGGAGCTGCAGTATTAACATGGTGTGACATCACTTCCTGCCTGAGTCTCTCCCTGCTCTGGGCTCAGATTACAGTAGAGAAGGGAGGGGTGGGGGGAGAGGAGCAAACTGAGCATGCTCTTGCCCAGGGCAATGAGGTTTAAGCCGAAGGCAGGAAGTCTGATACAGAAGCCCATGAGTACACAATAGAAGGAAAGAAATGTGCTGTTTCTTTTGACAGAGGACTCAGAGCAGCACTACTTTGGGGGTTTACTGGTATATTTAGATGGACCTTTCTGATAAGGCTTACTTAGTTTTAACCTTTCCTTCTCCTTTAAGGGCCAATATACAACAAAATTCAGGACAAGGCCAGTAAACAGCACTTAGGGCTTAAAGGTAAAAGCAAAAACCATGGACTGTTGGTGCTTCCAGTAGAACCTTCATTTTGCATTTCAGTTTTTTTAACATAGTGGTTGTTTTGTACTGGTGGTCTTCTAGTTCTACTATGGTGACTCCCATTCCTATGTTTGTATATACCACAAAAGGTATGCACTGGGCTCACACAAACTCCATTCATCTCCATACTGTTTCAGGCAGGAGCAGAAATGGAAAACCGTTCCTACTGAAAAACATGGCTGCATTTCCCTTTTAGTCGGGCGTTCTTGCAGTTACTGGCAATTACAAAATATCACTGCATCTTAATTTTTATAAAAAGGAGAAAAAACACAGAAAAGACAACAACAACAACAAAAAAAAAAGAAGAAGCATAAATTCAATTTCTAAAGTAAACATTTGGCAGTTAAAAGACAGACAGCAGTACACACATATAGGGTTAGATCCATCCAACATTACTGGTCCCATTACTGGGAGTTGGGGCATGTGCAGCGACGCTACTCTGGGGTGAGCCTTGTGCAAATCAACATCCACATGTCACAATATGGACTAAATGGTCTTAAAAGGTAAAAATTAATCTTAAAATTAACATTTAGAAAAACTGATTATATCAATGGGAAACACTGTGCGTGTAATACAGGACACCTAGAGACATAATTAGGGAGAACTTTATGTTGCCTCTAGTCTTACTCTCTTCTCTGTAGACAAGTAGACAGGATTCCATTTTGGAATCTTGCAACCTCCGAGTGTTTGTAGGTTATAACTCTCATGGGTGCCGAGGGCCCCTGATATTATCCATACTAGGGGTCTGGAATCCCTTCTTACACATCATAAAGATGTGGAGATCTATCCCTTGTTGCCATTGTTTACATTCACATTATATTTTTGAACACAAAACAAATCTTTGGTCTCTTTAGATTAGTATTAAAAGGAAATGAAAGCCCCTAGTCTATCAATAAAATCTATTTTATAGTGGTATAGAGGGTGCCATAAAATAGTGTAGTGCCTTTCTACGGCCATTGTTGCTGAACCTCTTGATATAATAAAATAAAACACAAAGATACCCATTAGAAAAAAAAAACACAACAGTGCATGGCAAGGAGAGGTGAAAGGATGGTGGATGGGACAGAAGGTAGTAAATATCCAGTGTGGATTTACATGCTAACCGTTAAACCCCATTTAGGAGTCTCTTTCCAGTTGGCGGACTCCAGAGTTCGAGACCAGGGAGCCAAGAGAAACGTATAAAATTCAATGAGAATCATGAAGGTCCCATTCTAGTAGTGAAAGCATTGTGATATAGTTCTAGCTTCAGACAACTGAAGGGACTACGTGATATATCTTTATTAAGTGCAAATAATGAGTAAGCTCTAACAAAGTGGTTAGAACTCCCAGAGAACATGTAGTGTCCTACTCAGCTTCAAGGGAACCAGGAACCTTGTCCTCCGGAGATATGCAGCCGAGGCTTTCGCTTTCTGGTTGGCCTATATCATTTTCCTCCTCGTCATTATGGTCAGCCTCTACGGCCACGATGGGCTCTTCTTCGCATTTAGCGTTTTTCCGGGGTTGGGCTAGGGAAGAGTTTTCCAAGGATTCGATATCCTCGATGCCAGCTCTATAGTGAATCATGAGCAATGTAAGAGCCTGAAGTCTCTCGCTGGATTTAGACAAGGCGGCACATAGGAGAGCTTTTCGTCGTGCCTCGGTGGCGTCTTTCTCTTCCTTCACTAGGGAGTTGTTGTGCTCCAGCTCTTGGTCAATTTCATTCTGTAGTTTATCCAACATGAACTCCAGCTTCTGTATCCTTTCGTCGGTCGGTAACCCTCTGTAGAGATCACGGCCAATCTCCTTCACTGCAATAAACACGCTATCATCCAACCCACCTTCTCTACGGACTAATTTCCCACTGCTACCAGATGCTCTTTTTGAAGGGCTGCCAGACCCACATGTCTCTGTGTCACTACTTTCATTGTCTGAAGTATTTGGGGTGTGCTTGGGCGACGGCTCCACCAAATCCGAACCGAGCTCAGGCTGCCGTAGCTTTGTAGCCTGCCGTAGGTTCAACAGGCGGGAACTAGTGTTTATAATGTGCCTGGTAATGCCCGTAGTTCTATTTCCAAAAGATTTCGCTTCGGGGTCAGCTCTTTTTTCAGTAGCGACACAGTAAGGATTTTCGTTCAAGCATTTTTCCTGACATTTTTTGTGACACACGTAGCCACAGGTCATACACTGGGAAGCGGCCTTGGTCCACACTTTCCTTTTACAGTAATCGCACAAGGTGGAGTTCTGAAACTGCGTGTCTTGGAAGTTGTGTTTGGATTCTGCGAACAGCATCAGGGGTACCGGAAGCTCTTCTTTCTGAAGCGAGGAACCGTCATCCTGAAAGCCGACGTCCCGATCTCGTTCCAACAACATGCTCGAAGTCTCAGACTCGCCCTCCATCAGATATTTGAAATTTAAAGTGACGTCCCCGTAGCAATATTTTTCATTGAAACCCTTGTGCATGCTTAGATTTCTTAATGCAGTTCTGCTAACGGAGGCTCTAGGTTCAGTGGGGTTTAGCTTAAAACTGGTTAGGTACTCCAGGGAGGCGGTGGCAAGGCACTCTAAGGCTACGTCTTCTAGTCGGATACTAATGTGCCCCACGCAGCAGAGACTACCCGTTTTAAACGAGTCTCTACACCACAGGGCAACATTCAGATACTGGTGATAATTCTCAACATCAAATATACAAGATGACCTTGTCCAACGCCCTTGTTTGTTCCTGTACAATATCTCCTGCGATTCCCAGACGTGCTGATCATCAACACTGTCTTTTGTGCTGCAGGAACTTTCCGATATTTTATCCTTTGCAATATCTGGTTTAACAGAACTGGGTTTCTGCACAGCAGCTTCATCTACCACCTCTGTATTTTTTGCATTTTTCTCTGGTTGTTTATCTCCATTTGAAGATGGTGGGGGTGGTCTTTCAGGTTTCTCTAAAACGGCCTCTCCCGTCTCCAAAGCACTGGGATTTTCACATGAAGTCAACGTAAGCTTCACTTGAGGCCTTGGCGGGACTGGTGGCTTGTTGGCAGGAGAAGACCTGTTTTGCTGTGTGGAGTCTTGGGATTCTGGAGGGGCAGCTTTATTTATTTTGGGTTGGGTCTTCAAAGGTGTTTGACTTGGCAAATTCAACTTTCGGTTTAGAATAGGGGATACGGACCCTAAGGGTTTTGTACAAAGCGTTGCCGCTGTACGTTTAGGACTTGGAGATACAAAAACAGAATCCTCTTTGGTCTCTCCGGGTGGCTTGATCTCACAGGTGATATCCTCAAACTCTGAATCCAACTCTTTGTTTTCCGGATCCACGATGAAGCCGACTGCGTCCTCTTCGAAGTTTTGGGGAAAGGCAGAGGCAGTAAATGCAGGGTCTTCCAGCTGCCCAAGGTTCTCCGGCAAACTGCCAGTGTGCTGCTTCTGACCAGCAGGCCTCTCGTAAAACACAAGGGTTCTGTCTCCGGCTTGCTTGATGAGCTTCGATGCTTGAATAGAGGATGTTACTTTTATACCTAAAAATGGGCGAAGAACAGAAAAACAAAACAAAGGACGATGTAAAAGATGTAAGAACTGTATTCTATTAATAATTAAAAGGAAACTACTGCAAAGCTTTTTTAATGATTTGCTACATTTTTTATTTCTATCATTTATCCTTTTGTTGCTAGGGGGTAAGTGGCATCAGAATTTGATTGGTAGTCTAATACTAAAAACCAACCAGAGGTTTAAATGATCAACGAACTGCATCAAGATGCCCTAAACACAGCCCTACTGGACGACTGAACAACCCAAACTATCCCCCCTACCTCCTATGGCAATAAGACGATCTCCTTTCTTCAGATCCACAGCGGCAGCCGGAGAATTTGGGGTCACTGATTCAACACAGACATGTCCCGTGTCTCCGTCCCTTGCTTGACCCAGCATTAATCCGAAGCTCAGGGAATTCCCTTTAATCAACTCAACCTTTAATTAAACAAAGAAAAAGTATTTTTAATATAACAAATTGCAACATATCAAGAGTATTTCTAATCATATAAACAAAAATCAAACAACTGCTAACTAAACCTATGGTCACAGAACCCATCAGTGACTTCTAATGTCCTTATCATTTACAGTAGGGGGTACATTATCCCTTATAATACATGAGTGATACTCAGAGTTCCCTGTATAACTCATCCTGCAGCCTTGTGTCTTTATATGGTCACAGAACAACCCCTCAGTGACTTCTAATATCCTTATCATTTACAGTAGGGGGTACATTATCCCTTATAATACATGAGTGATACTCAGAGTTCCCTGTATAACTCAGCCTGCAGCCTTGTGCCTTTATATGGTCACAGAACAACCCCTCAGTGACTTCTAATATCCTTATCATTTACAGTAGGGGGTACATTATCCCTTATAATACATGAGTGATACTCAGAGTTCCCTGTATAACTCAGCCTGCAGCCCTGTACCTATATATGGTCACAGAACAACCCCTCAGTGACTTCTAATATCCTTATCATTTATAGTAGGGGGTACATTATCCCTTATAATACATGAGTGATACTCAGAGTTCCCTGTATAACTCAGCCTGCAGCCTTGTGCCTTTATATGGTCACAGAACAACCCCTCAGTGACTTCTAATATCCTTATCATTTACAGTAGGGGGTACATTATCCCTTATAATACATGAGTGATACTCAGAGTTCCCTGTATAACTCAGCCTGCAGCCTTGTGTCTTTATATGGTCACAGAACAACCCCTCAGTGACTTCTAATATCCTTATCATTTACAGTAGGGGGTACATTATCCCTTATAATACATGAGTGATACTCAGAGTTCCCTGTATAACTCAGCCTGCAGCCTTGTGTCTTTATATGGTCACAGAACAACCCCTCAGTGACTTCTAATATCCTTATCATTTACAGTAGGGGGTACATTATCCCTTATAATACATGAGTGATACTCAGAGTTCCCTGTATAACTCAGCCTGCAGCCTTGTGTCTTTATATGGTCACAGAACAACCCCTCAGTGACTTCTAATATCCTTATCATTTACAGTAGGGGGTACATTATCCCTTATAATACATGAGTGATACTCAGAGTTCCCTGTATAACTCAGCCTGCAGCCTTGTGCCTTTATATGGTCACAGAACAACCCCTCAGTGACTTCTAATATCCTTATCATTTACAGTAGGGGGTACATTATCCACAATATAATTCACAGTTCTCACACTTAGCCTGCTCCTCCACTTTTTTTTCCCTTGGGGAAAAATAAACACATATGAAAGGGGAACTGAGCAGCAGTTAAAGTGACAGTACGCGGATCATCCCATATACAGGGAGAGAGTCGATGCCTTTGGCCAATGGATCATGCAGACAGAGTGAAGTGGCGGTACCCATGATAGACTTGTAACGGCTGAATGATTACTGGTTGGCTGACAGGGTGCAGGGAAGCAGAAGGAAAGGGTGGGGGGTAACAATGGCTAGTGTGCAGGGCAGAAGCAGAGGAGACCATGATTGGTAGAATGGAGACATATATGAGAAGTAGTCATATACATTTAGACGGCAGAGCCCATGGGCACCACTATTTATAGTCTCAGTGCCTGACTAAATGAACCAAACAACATGACAGGCTATAGAATCTGCATGAGGTTTGTGACACGAAGTAACATATATGCAGATTATAGAATATAAACTCTCTCTTTAAAGGGGAACTATCGCAAAAATTAAAATGATATGCTTCAGCATACAGAAATAAAAAACTTTGTAAATATAAACAAATTAAATATTCTGCATCGTTTTTGAAATAATCAAGTTTATCTTCACTATTCCTCTCTCAGCATCTGTTTCTCTTCATTCTCTCTTCATGCAGCAGTTGGGTGTCAGATATTCACTGACAGTTAGATCCAATATATCTTATAGGGGGGCTCCTTTCCTAGCAGATGAATTAGAGGTCACTCAAATAACTGTTTCCAGTACAAACAAAATCTAACAAAATAACTGCCTTTGCACAAATCCTGCATGTAGAGAGACATGATGTCTGGTGAGTTTAATAGAGTGAGCTCTAATACATCTTCTAGGCAAAAGGAGCCCCCCTATAAGATATATTGGATCTAACTGTCAGTGAATATCTGACACCCAACTTCTGCATGAAGAGAGAATGAAGAGAAACAGATGCTGAGAGAGGAATAGTGAAGATAAACTTGATTATTTCAGAAACAATGCTGAATATAGAATTGATTGTATTTCAGTATGCTAAAGCTTATATTACATTTTCATTTTTGCGATAGTTCCCCTTTAAAGCAAGAACGCATAGTCAATTATTTTGGAAAATACTAATAATAATACTACCACCTAAAGAACGGTTGTGACCCTATTCCATTAACCCTTCCCAGTGTGCTACACCCATACACAGAGACGCACAACGGCCGGGTACAAGAGGCCACGACTCAGCCCATAGAATTCCCAATATTAAAGACACAAATCATCTGTCGGACCAAGAATCTCACAGCAGCTTCCAGCCGGATGCCTTCATTCTGCTCCGTTGGCTTTAGGTGAATGGACTCCTGACAGACGGACTGACCAGTGACTGAAGGCTAAACACAGAGTAGCGACTGGGCCGGAAGAAATACGAGCGCACGTCAATCTGATAAAATTGCCTTTCCGTGAGGCGTTTCCTGTAATTAGAATAATAAGAACCCAGACAGAAGCGGCAGCTGACATGAGCAGGGGCCGAGTGCAAGCGAGTGATCTAGAGATAAGGCAACTGGGTTAGGGCAACTGTCATACACAGTCCATTCATATGAAACAATATGGAAGGACTTGGAAGAACTCACAACTGCCCAGAGGTGACTGCCCTGGACACAAGAGTGCAGAGGAAAAGACCCCATAAGATTTATTAGGGGCAGCCTAATCTGCGGCATCATCTACTTGTGAAGCATTGCCCTTAATTGTGGCTGCAGATCTAATGAAGTCATTCGCTGGCGATCCAACCACACAATATTCTCCACTTTAAAAGGGGATCACACCAAATGCCCCACAAATGGTTAACCCTATTTTCCAACCAGATTACCCAAGGACCCCCAGACTGAAGCCTAGATCACTTATCCTTAAAGGAGAAGGAAAGCTACCGAAGCAGTTTATTGCAAATAGAATAACCACACTAGTGCAAGCTATAATACTATAATACACAAAAGCCATGAATATCCTGTAAATTATATCCTTATAAACGGTGAGTAGTGATGTCATTTCTGTCACATGACTTACTAAAATTTGTGTATTATAATAAATAAAGTACCCCAGTTGTAAAATATGAGGATATTAGAAGTTACCTCGGAGTTCCATGACCTGTATAAAAACACTCGGCCTTCGGCCTCGTGTTTTTATATGGTCATGAAACTCCTCGGTAACTAATAATATCCTTATATTTTACAAGAGGGGGTACTTTATTCACTATATATTTATTCTGTAGAATGCTTTACCATACCTGAGTAATCAGCTCTAGAAGCTCTCTGTTTACCTAGGATAGTAGCCGATATATTAGCTTGGTGTGACATCACTTCCTGCCTGAGTATCTCCCTGCTCTGGGCTCAGATTACAGCAGGGAGGGGAGAGGGAGAGAGGAGCAAACTGAGCATGCTCAAGCCCTAGCCCTGGAGGTTTAAGCTGAAAACAGGAAGTCTGATACAGAAGCCCATGAGTACACAATAGAAGGAAAGAAATGTGCTGTTACTTTTGACAGAGGACTCAGAGCAGCATTACTTTGAGGCTTTACTGGTGTAATTATATAGATCTTTCTGATAAAGCTTACTTACTTTTAGCCTTTTACTTCTCCTTTAAAGGGGTGGTTCACCTTTAACTTAACATTTAGTATGTTATAGAATTACCAATTCTAAGTAACTTTTTACTTGGTCCTCATTTTTTCTTTTTTTTTATAGTTTAACTATTTGTCTTCTTCTTCCGACTCTTTCAAATGGGGGGGTCACCGACCCCGACTAAAAAAACAAATGCTTTGTAAGGCTACTATGCTACTTTTTTTTTTATTACTCTTCAGGCCTCTTGTACATATTCCAATGTCTTATTCAAATCAATGCATGGTTGCTAGGGTAATTTGGACCATTTTGGTAAAATAACAAACTGGAGAGCTGCTGAATAAAAAGCTAAATAAGTCAAAAACCACAAATAATAAAAAATGAAAACCAATTGCAAATTGTCTCAGAATATCACTCTCTACATCATACTAACAGTTAATTTAAAGATGAACAACCCCTTTAAGAGAGGCACTGAAGTAGTGTACATAAGAAAGGGAGCAGCACTGAAAAAAAAAATCATAGGATTCTATACATTTAAGGCATTGTTCACCTTTAACTGTTAGTATGATGCAGAGAGTGATATTCTGAGACAATTTGCAATTTGTTTTCAATTTTTATTATTTGACTTGTTTAGCCTTTTTTTCAGAAGCTCTCCAGTTTGCAATTTCAGCCATCTGGATGCTAGGGTCCAAATTCCCCTAGCAACCATGCACTGATTTGAATAAGAGACTGGAATATGAATAGGAGAGGCCTGAATAGAAAGAGGAGTAATAAAAAGTAGCAATAACAATAAATGTGTAGCCTTACAGAGCATTTGTTATTTTTTAGATGGGGTCAGTGACCCCCATTTGAAAGCTGGAAAGAGTCAGAATAAGAAGGCAAATAATTCCAAAACAATAAGAAAGAAAAAATAAAGCCCAATCGATAAGTTGGTTATAATTAGCCTTTCTATAAAATACTAAAAAGTAAACGTGATCCACCCCTTTAATGGAGTCCAGCCTGTGGCCCTGAAGCAGCACCCCTTTAACAGCACCCCTTTAATACCGTTTGGCACCCAAGGGATGGAGGGAGTAGAGAGGCTGCCGGGTGCAGGTTGTGTGTATAAATTCCAGGGTAAACAAGGTCCTCATCACAACAGGAGAAGCGCTAAACAGCAAATCAATAGAACTGAAGCAAAAGGAGGAAAATATTGTATAAAGCCGAGCAGGCGAGACAAGAAGGCAATTAACGCTTGATTGTGAGCTTGTTGCTGCACACGGGGCGACACCTGTACAATTACAGAGAGAAATATCAGACAGGGCAGAAGAGGCTGCGTATATTGATATATAATCAGAGTGTTCTGTTCCAAATTATCTCTCATAAATAAGTGCTCAGCTCTGGGACTCAGAAGAGAAGCCTCTTGATCACACACACAAGTCTGGAGTCACAAAATAAAGCCCGAACATTCCCAATAGATAAAGGGGAGACCCAACTAACCCTTTCAGTGCAGAGACTTCTATTTGCTATGATGAGCTAGTAATATATACAATGTATACAGTGCAGGGACAGTGCTGGGGGAGTAGTAACTACAAGTAACTATAAAGGAGTTGCCAGCAAACTGGAGCTCACACATGAGTCGGCTCTTTACTTATATCCCAAACTGACCCATAGACTGAGCCACCAGACAAAATCAACTCATTGTCCCATGCACCTCCCAATTTATTAACCCTGTTCTCCAACCACATTACCCCAGGCTACATTCAGGCCAATCCATTAAGCTTTCCATGGATTGATACACAAAGTTATCACTTTTCTTAGTTTGTTGGAGAATAACCAGGAAATTTATTGGAGGATAAATATTGCTGTCTTAAAAAGAGGTGGCCTGGTTAAAGGGGTTGTTCACCTTTAAAGGACAAGCCAAGTGTAAAAGAGAATAAGGCTAGAAATGCTGTATTTTGTATACTAAACATAAACATGAACTTACTGCACCACAAGCCTAATCAAACAAATGATTTATGCTTTCAAAGTTGGCCACAGGGGGTCACCATCTTGTAACTTTGTTAAACATCTTTGCAAGACCAAGACTGTGCACATGCTCAGTGTGATCTGGGCTGCTTAGGGGTCGTCATAAATGATCAATACAGGACAAGCTTGAGTTCTGCACGGCTGGGAAGTAAGGCTGGGGCTCCCCCTGCTGTTCATAAGTATGATTGTTTCCCTGCAGAGCAGTTAGGGACCGTCTGACAATTCCTATCCACAGCAGTAAATGAAGGGAGAATTTCACTACATACAGTCAGGTTTCTTATAAAAACGATTCACATTTTTTAATTAAAGTATATTGGAGATAGATTTATTTTTCATCAAAGAAATTAAAAATGGGATTTTATTTTTTTGCCTTTACATGTCCTTTAAATTAACTTTTAACGTGATGTAGAGAGGGATATTCTGAGACAATTTGCAATTTAACAATGTTTTATTATTTGTGTTTGAGTTATTTAGCTTTTTATTCAGCAGCTCTCCAGTTTGTAATTTCAGCCATCTGGTTGCTAGGGCCCTACCCCAGCAACCATGTATGGATTTGAATTAGAGGCTGGAATATGAATAGGAGAGGCCTGGATAGAAAGATGAGGAATACAAAGTAGCAATAACAATACATTTGTAGCCTTAGGGTAAGGGCTCACCTGGAGATTCGGGGAGATTTAGTCGTCCGGCGACTAATCGCCTCTTCTTTGGGGGCGACTGATCTCCCCGAACTGCTTCCCTGTTTCTTCTGCCTGCTTCAATGAAAAATCGCCTGCAGCAATGCACTTGCGCCCCTTCGATTTCTGAAGTCGCACAAAGTTTCCTCGTGAGGAACAGGGTTGAAAAATTTGGGAGGTGCACGGGACAATCAGTTGAATTTGTCTCGTGAGGAAACTTCGGAAAACGAAGCACCGCGAGTGCATTGCTGCAAGCGATTTTTCATTGAAGCAAGCGGAAGACACTGACTTCAGCAGGCCTGAGATGCTGGATTTTTGGATTTCCATTCTCGGGGTATAATAAATACTGAAAAAATTTAGGGATGCACCGAATACAGGATTCTGGCAGGATTCGGATTCAGCCTAAACCTTCTGCCAGGCCGAACTGAATCCTAATTTGCATATGCAAATAAGGGACAGGAGGGAAATCGCATGACTTTTTGTCACAAAACAAGGAAGTAAAAACGTTTTCCCCTTTCCACCCCTAATTTGCATATGCAATAAGGATTTGGTTCCGTATTCGGCCAAATCTTTCACGAAGGATTCGGGGGTTCGGCCGAATCCAAAATAGTGGATTCGTTGCATCCCTAGAAAAAATTTTTTTTTCTCCCCCAGATTTTATAGTAAAAAAAAAAAACTATAATTTTTTGAGTTTGTACGAGGGAGGTAATTAGGTTTCCAGGAAAGAAAGCAGAATTTGAGGAAGAGAAAGCTGAAGTACCAACAGGAGCCGGATCTGCAATGTAATTACCCTTCTCTAGGAAACGTCACCCCCCCCCCCCGTGCCTCACAAATCGAGGGACACAAAAGCAATCGAGTTTCTTTCTTGCCAAATGGCAGGGCTCAAATTGCCTGTATCGGAGGACGCGCACATGTTTATGAAAACAAAACATTTAAACCATTATGACGAACTGCGGAGACATTTGGAATAATGAAAAAAAAAAAAAACGTAATAACGGCAGTTAAATAAAGGGAAGGGTGACAGTTGCAGTCAGCAGGCAGTCGGCATTGAAGGTGCAGGATAATGTGCAGGGCTGGAGACGTGACTTCTCCTCGATGAGACCCATTTAGTTTTACACAAGTGTGCTTAAATATAGACACCCGTTCAGTCTTTATTAGAGCTCTATGTGCCATTTTGCCACACTCCCATTCCAAACATAATGATCTGTATCTGCAGCCTGAGCTTCATAGGAGAGATTAGATTATTATTATTATTATCCAGTATTTATATTGCACTCAAGGAAAGCTTGCTGGGTACTTACTGTATACAGATACATATATGCAGTGGTGTAACCATACCTCCCAACATTTTGGAAATAAAAAGAGGGACAAAAAAAGGTGGACAATGTATTGACCACGCCCATTTTTTGTGGCCACACCCCCTAATTTACCATGTTCATTTTACAAAATTTGGCAGGTTATGAAAGTTTTTATTTTCCAGTTATTACAGTTTTGCTAATGAAGATGAATTGCCCTTTAAGCTGAGTCTAACTTTTCCCAAGGGACCTGTTATCTGATATTGTTACAATTACTTATTTGCTTATCTCAAAATTATTACAAAAGTATCTTATATACTGCCAAAAGCCAATTACGTTAGAAACGTGGTTTCTTTTTCTGGCTGTTCAATGCAGCGAAAATCTGGACTTTTCAGTACAAATGAGGGACTGCGGGTTGAGCCGTCAAAAAACGGGACAGTTGGGAGGTAATGGTGTAACTAGATATTACAGGGCCCAGCAGCAAATTATTTTTCAGTATCCTAAAATGTCTAGAGACTGATCTGTTTTACCAATATTTATTTAAATTGTATATGCAGGAGGGCCTTGTAGGACCCCTATACCTCCTGGACCCTCCTGCAGCTGCAGGGTCTGCTTCCTCTGTAGTTACACCCCTGTATGTACATCTGAAAGAAACAACATTAATGCCATTGATCCTTTTTCTCCAGGTGGTTAAACTACAGCTCTACACATCCCAGCAGCTGAGCCCAGTATAGTAGCACGGATCAGAGGGGCTACTGTAGGCCAGTGTTTTATATTGGGCATGTGGCTACTTCCAGGGCCTCTGACTTGAAGGCAACACCCATTCATGTTAAAGGGGATCTCAAATCATAATGAAAGGCAATAGGATTCCATGTCATTTTTGCAATACACATGAATGAAAGAAGACATCTATGGAGCATTTTATCCTGCTTTACTGGATAATGGGTCTTTCCGGAAATTGGATCTTCGTACCGTAAAGGGGTTGCTTTAAGTTAACTTTCTGTATGTTATAGAAGCAACTTTGGGTCTGCATTATTTATAGCTTTTGAATTATTTGCCCTTTTCTTTTGACTCTTTCCAGCTTTCAAATGGGGTCACTGACCCTATCTAAAAACAAATGCTCTGTTAGGACAAAGACACACGCTGCTATTCAGGGAGATCAGTTGCAACAAATCTCTTCTTAGGGGCAACTAATCTCCCCAAACCTCCTTTCTCTGCTTTAGGGTAAGGCCAGACGAGGAGATTCGGGGAGATTTTGTCGCCTGGCGACTTATCGCCACGTCTTTTGCGCGACTATCGATGCGTTTTCAATAGTCGCCCAAAGTTAGGCGACTATTGAAAACGCATCGCTGCATGTGCATTATCGCAGGCGATTTTGCGCTGTAGCCTATGGGGAAAAGACGCTGAGGCAGTTCGGGGAGATAGTCGCGCAAAAGACGTGGCGATAAGTCGCCAGGCGACAAAATCTCCCGAATCTCCTCGTCTGGCCTTACCCTAACCGTTGGCGGGATGGCTCTTGGAGCGCTTGTTTCGTTTTCCCAAGTTGCCTCACGAGGAAACTTCAGGCAAACTTCGAAAAAAAGAAGCGCTCCGAGAACCATAATATATATCATGTATCATATAGCAATAATATCCTCTTCTTTGGGGCGACTAATCTCCCCGAACTGCCTTTCCCTGCCTTCTCGCCGACTACAATCTAAATCGCCGGCGGGAAGGCAGTTCGGGGAGATTAGTTGCCCCAAAGAAGAGGAAATTTGTTGCCGGGCGACTAATCTCCCAGAATCTCAGCGTGTATCTCTGCCCTTAGGCTACAAATATATTGTTATTGCTACTTTTTAAGTTAAGACCCATTATTCCAAAACCCCAGATCCCGAGCATTCTGGATAACTGGTCCCTGTACTACAGATTTGCTAAAGCAACAGTCTGGAATATCAGTTTAACTCCAGAATGCTATAAAATATATTGTTATTGCTACTTTTTATTCCTCATCTTTCTATTCAGGCCTCTTCTATTCATATTCCAGTCTCTCATTCAAATCAATGTATGGTTGCTAGGGGAATTTGGACCCTAGCAACCAGATGGCTGAAATCACAAACTGGAGAGCTGCTGAATAAAAATCTAAATAACTCAAAAGCCACAAATAATAACAAATACAAACCAATTGCAAATTGCCTCAGAATATCCCTCTCTGCATCATACTAACAGTTTATTTAAAGGTGAACAAACCCTTTAAGCGTAAATGGTATTGAAAGCAATGTTTGTCTCGGTTTTTAAAATACAGACCCAGAGAACAGAAAAGCAAAGAAACAGAAATCAGTTCCCCTCCAGGTCTGTTGTTTCAGCGCTGGAGAGAATATAAACAGCCAGAGACGCCGCTTGCAGCAGCAATTCTATTTGCAAATAGAAACCGGTGAAAAGACGCAATGAATAGATATTTGGAAGTGGCTTAGAACAATATGTTCATTCATTATGTAAAAATTGTTGCAGGCTGGAGATTCCCTTTAATTACTCAAGATTGGACAGAGCGGATACAGCGCTGCACATTTAAAGAGACACAGCTTGAAATGTAACTGTAATTATTTCCCAATGATGAAAGCCACTAGAGCGTGCTTGCTGTGCTACTATCAGGGCAGCGAGATATCAGGCAAGGAATAAGTAGTTAAATTAGACTGAAGGCTTGTTCCCAGAAGGAAGTCCTAGACTAGAATACCATATGTCACATCAATTTGCTTATGGTTATAGGGCAGGAGTCGCTCGCAGCCAGCGCAGCAGTGAGGCCGCGTCACATCCACTTACATGTTATTTCCAAGGCATTCGCCCGGGGGATGATCTTTATATTATTACATCAGTCGCCCATAAACACATGGGTATCGGCAATGAAACGTACAATATTTAACCCAATTCCTCATCATTAGATTAGGTTAGGAACCACAATGTTGCTTAAAGGACAACTAACCCCTAAAAAAGAATGTGGCTAAAAATGTCATATTGACACTTATTGCACGAGGCTAAAGTTTCAGCTTGTCAATAGCAGCAATGATCCAGGACTTCAAACTTGTCACAGGGGGTCACCATCTTGGAAAGTGTCTGTGACACTCACATGCTCAGTGGGCTCTGATTGGCTGTTGAGAAGCTAAGCTTAGGGCTCGTCACTAATTATCCAGCAGAAAATGAGCTTCCCTGGCTGTAATATAAGCTGATGCTACAGGTTTGCTGATTATTCAATTCTGATGCTAATTGCACTGGTTTCTGTACTGCCATGTAGTAATTATGTGTATTAATTACTAATCAGCCTTATATTGTGACATTTCTATTCTATGTGTACTGTATATTGTGAGTGGCTCCCTAAGCTCAGTAAGTGACAGCAGCACAGAGCATGTGCAGTGAATCAGCAGAAAAGAAGATGGGGAGCTACTGGGGCATCTTTGGAGACACAGATCTTTACTGCTAAAGGGCTGCGGTTGCCTTGGGCTGGTACATTTCTTCTTTAATTAGGCTTTACTTCTCCTTTAAGTAGACTCCTACTGTATGAGTAAAGGTCTTTCGTAGGCTATGAGTGTTTGGATAGAGATCTCACCTAGGCTTAAAATGAATAGATATTACCTAGACTCTGAATAAATGAATGCAAGTCTTACTCAGCTTATACTGAATGAACAGGTTAGGTTAGGTTTTAGTTCTCCTTTATGGATTTGGTTTGACTAGGTCCTGCAGCAGGTTGGGTACCCACAAAAAAAAAATCGGGCACCCTACGGAATGAGGGGAAGACTTTCAGATGATGGTATAGTCATGGGTTTGCGGAGTTGCGGGTCTCATCTAAATTTCTAGTCTTAAGTAATATTGTCTACATTTTACTCCGTTTAAAGTTTTACAAAACTTGTTTCCGTCCTGTCCACTTTTGATGATGTCACTTCCGATTTGCAGCACCATCACTTCCTGTTTGATCAAAGTGGGTAAATATGCGGGTTGTGGTTCGGGTCGCAGGTTGCGGGTTTGGGTCTTAGAAATTGGTTCCGCGCAGGACTCTAAGCTACGAGCATTCGCTGAATGGAAATCCTGCTTAAAAAGGCCAAATACCAAATCCTGGATTTGTGCACCACAAACACACACCTAAGACAACCCAAACTGCCATAAAGTGCATCTAAATAAATATACGTATAGGCAAAGCACAGCTACACATAATAAAGTAGATTTTAATTCTGGTCATTTGCATTAAAGGAACCAGGCATAATGTCAATTGACAATATTCTCATTTACGGCCACTCCAAAATTCGTGTTTGATGGTGGTTTTTGTATAATGCTTTTTCTTTAAATAAACTTTTTTTTTTTAAAGGAGAAAGTTGCTATAAATATTGTACAGTTGTGTGCTTCTGTACCAGCCCAAGGCAACCACAGCCCTTTAGCAGTAAAGATCTGTGTCTCCAAAGATGCCCCAGTAGCTCCCCATCTTCTTTTCTGCTGATTCACTGCACATGCTCTGTGCTGCTGTCACTTACTGAGCTTAGGGACCCACTCACAATATACAGTACACATAGAATAGAAATGTCACAATATAAGGCTGAATGGAAATCCTGCTTAAACGGATAGTCATGGGAAAAATTTTTTCAGTTAATAGTGTTGCTCCAGCAGAATTCTGCGCTGAAATCCATTTCTCAAAAGAGCAAACAGATTTTTTTATATTCAATTTTGAAATCTGACATGGGGCTAGACATATTGTCAATTTCCCAGCTGCCCCAAGTCATGTGACCTGTGCTTTGATAAACTTCAATCACTCTTTACTGCTGTACTGCAAGTTGGAGTGATATCACCCCTCCCTTCCCCCCCCCCCCCAGCAGCCTAACAACAGAACAATGGGAAGGTAACCAGATAGCAGCTCCCTAACACAAGATAACAGCTGCCTGGTAGATCTAAGAACAACACTCAATAGTAAAAACCCATGTCCCACTGAGACACATTCAGTTACATTCAGAAGGAAAAACAGCAGCCTGCCAGAAAGCATTTCTCTCCTAAAGTGCAGGCACAAGTCACATGACCAGGGGCAGCTGGGAAATTGACAAAATGTCTAGCCCCATGTCAGATTTGCAAAACTGAATATTAAAAAAATCTGTTTGCTCTTTTGAGAAATGGATTTCAGTGCAGAATTCTGCTGGAGCAGCACTATTAACTGATGTGTTTTGAAAAAAAACATGTTTTCCGATGACAGGATCCCTTTAAAAAGGCCAAATACCGAATCCTGGATTCGTGCATCACTACCACAAACACACACCTAATACAACCCAAACTGCCATAAAGTGCATCTAAATAAATATATATACGTTTAGGTAAAGCACAGCTACACATAAAAAAAAAAAAAAAAAAAAAAAAAAGATTTTAATTCTGGTCATTTGCATTAAAGGATGACAATATTCTCATTTACAGTCACTCCATTCTGTTCAATCCTAACAACAGTGATATCCTCCTTCCCAACACAACTGCACGACAATATCTCAATGTGCAAAAGTGTGGGCTGCACAGGGAATATAAATTGAAGGCGGCTGTTTATTCTACTTCAATGGGGACCATAGAACGGGCGCATATAAAAATGCAGGTTGTTATGGAGACGCATCGTTTTACCCCCTTTTGATCTCGCCGAAATTTCCAATAATCTTTTTGTTCTCTGTGCTAAATAATAAGCGTCTCATTGATCTACAGAGCAATAAACCCACAGACTTCCCGACCGCATCATCACTAGGCCGGAATTCACTTTTATTAGTAATAAAAAAAAAAAAAGAAAAAAAGATAAGAAGTAGAGTAAGATAAGAGTAGAACAAATAGAGATAGCAGCTTCCGTCATCCAACAGAATTGTGATCACAAAATAAACCAAATGTTCACGCAGGGAGACTTTTTATCAATTGACAACGAGAGAAGGTACGTCGCATAATAAAAAGGGTCGGCCAGGGAAATGTATTGGAACTAGGGATGCACCTATTGTAGATTCCGCCGAACCTCTGAATCCTTCACAAAAGGCCGAATACCGAATCAAATCCTAATTTGCATATGCAAATTAGGGGTGGGAAGGGGACAACATTTTTTACTTCCTTATTATATGACAAAAAGTCACGCAATTTCTCTCCCCACCCCTAATTTGCATATGCAAATTAGGATTCGATTGGCCGGGGCAGAAGGATTCGGCCGAATCCTGCTAAATAAGGCCGAATCCCAAACTGAATCCTGGATTGGGTCCGTCCCTAATTGGAACAATGTAAGGCTACAATTGTATTGTTATTGCTACTTTTTATTACTGTACATACTCTAGTATAAGCCGAGTTTTTCAGCCCCCAAAATATCCTGGAAAACTCTACCTCGGCTTATACTCGGGTCAAGCGCAAAAACGGTCGCCGGCGTCTAAGAATAGTCGCCGGCGCCCAAGAATAGTCGCCGGCGTCCATGAATAGTCGCCGGCATCCAAAAACGAGACGCCAGCACCTCCAATGGGAGCAAGAACCCTCAATTTTTTGATTGAAACTTACCAGAAGCTGCTGCATTTCTCACCCTAGGCTTATACTCGAGTCAATAAGCTTTCCCAGTTTTTGGAGGTAAAATTAGGTACCTCGGCTTATACTCGGGACGGCTTATACTCGAGTATATACGGTACTCATGTTTTATTCAGGCCTCTCCTATTCAGATTCCAGGGTTTTATTCAAAACAAGACACAGTTGCTAAGGTCATTTGGATCCTAGCAACTGCAAACTGGAGAGCTGCTAAATAAAAAGCTGAATAAATTAACTTTTAGTATGATGTAGAGAGTGATATTCTGAGATTTTCATTGTTTATTATTTGTGGTTACTTTAGTTAAAGGTGAAAACCTCTTTAAAGTCATGTGTAGATTATTGATGTCCGGTAGTGATGTGTGGGCCGGCCCCATACCCGCGGGATGGGCGGGTTTAAGATGACCTTGCACTCTTCCTTGCGGGTGGCGGGCGGGTGCGGGTTAAGCTCGTCTCCTGCTCTCCCCTCCCGCCACCGTCTAATTCCGACTTCCGGGTTCACCTTTTATAGAGGCTGCGCCTGCTCGTCCCGCCCCTTTTGTGACATCATCAGCGGGGCGGGTTTATAAAAGCAACGCAGGAGTCCGATGTGGGCGGGCGCGGGACAAGGGAGGGCAGGTTAGGGTCGAGGAAATGCCTGAATCCAGGATTCAGTTCGGGATTCGGCTTTTTTTCAGCAGGATTCGGACAAATCCTTGTGCCTCTGCTGAACTGAATCTGAATCCTAATTTGCATATGTAAATTAGGGGCGGGAAGGGAAATCACGTGACTTTTCGCCACAAAACATGGAAGTAAAAAAAAAATGTTTTCACTTTTTCCTTTTCTGCCCCAAATTTGAATATGCAAATTAGGATCTGGATTCGGTTCAGTATTGGGCCCGATTATTTCACGAAGGATTCGGGGATTCGCTCGAATCCCAAATAGTAGATTCGGTGCATCCCTAATAGCTATAGCTTCTTATGTGCCTTTCTGTTATATGGTTTGAATTCCTGAAACAAGTCGGTTCTCCTCCAGGTCTGTTGGTCCGATGGTTTCGGCTACATTGTTGCAAGAGTTGAAAGAGTCGCATAAGACATTATGGGGCAGATTTATCAAGGGTCGGATTGAAAATTCGAAATTTAAATTTTCCATTTTTTTATGTTCAAAACTGTCAAATTTGCCTACAGAGTTATTCAAATTCAATTAGTGTTTTTCAAAAAATTCTAATTCGATTTTCGAGATTTTACTCAATTCGACTATTCGCCACCTAAAACCTGCCAAATTGCAGTTGCAAATTGGGAGACATCCAGGGATCAATTTGGAGTTGTTTAAAGTAGGGATGCACCGAATCCAGGATGGGGTTCGGGATTTGGCCTTTTTCAGCAGGATTCGGATTTTGTCTTTTACAAAAACGTAACCCTCGTGAAAGGGGCGGGGAGAGAAGCCTTGAAATGAGGCAAAAGGAAATTGAATAAAGAATTGTCAGACTGCAGAATAACTGTATTAAGATATTGATTTGCAATGGTGCCATGCCAGCAAGTACAAACACAGCAAAGAAACGTCAGCTCCTGCGGCCCGTGCCCTTTGCCAGCTGCTCTCTGTGCGTAACGATCTGCGCTTTAAAGGCGGTTAATTATCCAGTAATTTGCAAACGCAGCTTTTGTTTAGGTTTTTTTGTTTTTTTTAAAGAAGTCGGTATTTGATGGTCTAATTTTAGCAGAGCCTAATGTGGCAACGAGTCCTACAGGGCTTGAGCCGGCCCCAAATGGAACACAAATGTTCCTAAATACTGTCCTGAGCCTTCAAAAGGGAAAATTAACCCTGTACGTTTGGATCATCTTCCCTTTTATAAGGGGTTAATTGGTTGTACTGAACATTCCATCCGCAGCATTATGGCAGAGGTGTGGGAGCAGCCATATGGTTCTTTTATACAGAAAAGGAATGTTTTCTTAATGTTATAAAAGCTATACGGGTATAGGACCTGTTATCCAGAATGCTCGGTACCTGGGGCTTTCCGGATAACAGATCTTTCTGTAATTTGGATCTTCATACCTTAAGTCTACTAGAAAAACATACAAACATTAAGGGGCAAATTTATCAAGGGTCGAATTGAAAATTAGAATTTTTAAATTAGAATTTGGAGTTTATTTTAGTGTAATTCGACAAGGGAATAGTTCAAATTAGAATCGAGTTTAAAATAGGGATGCACCGAATCCAGGATTCGGTTCAGGATTCAGCCTTTTTCAGCAGGATTCAGATTCGGCCGAATCCTTCTGTCCGTCTGAACCAAATCCGAATCCTAATTTGCATATGCAAATTAGGGGCGGGGAGGGAAATTGCGTGACATTTAGTCACAAAACAAGGAAGTAAAAAAATGTTTTCCCCTTCTCACCCTTAATTTGGAAATGCAAATTAGTATTCGGTTCTGTATTCGGCCGAATCTTTTGAAAAGGATTCGGGGGTTCGGCCGAATCCAAAATAGTGGATTCGGTGGATCCCTAGTTAAGAAAAAAGTAGAAATTTGAAATTTATCATGTACTGTCCCTTAAAGAATTCGAATTCGACTATTAGCCATCTAAAACCTGCAGAATTGGTATTTTAGCCTATGGGGGACTTCCTAAAATAAATCTGCAGTCGTTGGGTGGACTTTTGAAAAAACGTAAAAACATTTTTTTTTTGGTGAAGAAACTCGAATCGAATTTGATTCGATCCTATTAACCCGAACTTAAAAAAATTCAAATTTATAAATAAATTTCGATTGGTCGGGTTTTTTTCGATTTTCGAGTTTATGGGAGTTTTTATCAACTCCCATAAACGCTAAATTCGACCTTTGATAAATATTTCCCTAAATAAACCCAATAGGCTGGTTTTGCTTCTAATGAGTATTAATTATATCTTAGTTGGGATCATATACAAGGTATGGTTTTATTCCTATAGAGAGAAAAAGGAAATCATTTTTGAATATTTGCTGTATTTTCTATACCTATCTCTCATCATAGGGATCAGATGAAATGTGTGACTCGTAATGAATGAAGCCCATAGTATAAGGAATACACTGAGGATACACAGGCTGATTGCCTTTATAAAATATAAATCACAGGAAGGAAAAGGAGCCCAATTATACAAAAACCAAAAGAACTGAACTTGCCCCTGGCAAATGCATTTTTATAAACTCCTCGACTGAAATAATTAGCAGTTTAGATCATTATTTGGGCAACAGGGATGCAGGGGTGGAAGATGCAAAGCATGAAATTGTATATATAACAAGAGATTTCAGCTATTCAACACTAGAATATAAATTAATTCACAAAAATAATTTTCCTTTAAGCCTAGCACTGTAGACTGAGGTTTAAAAACAACCGTTTAGTGTAAAATGGCAAACCCAATAATGACTGCAATATCCTGATAATAATGATAAGCTGCAAATATATGTACAAATCATCTGTCCCAATTCTGAGGCTTCTTTATTGGCCAATGGTCAATAAAACACTTATCTATAGGACAAAGGGCCACACGTTTGCACAGTGGGAGGCTTTCCACCTGTATCCACTCATCTGGGAGCCACGGCAACAATATCTATATAACAACGATGTGGGCAAATAATGTGTGTGTGTATATATATATATATATCTCAACTGTAGTAATCCACAGGGTGACTGTTACTGCAATGTTTCTATATATCTGTAACCTTGTTATGAGCTAAGGGGGCCCAGTCTGAAGGTCAGTTAGGGGGAGATTTGGGGTGAGTGTTTATTTGTACCCTGGGTACCCCTGGAACTATAGCAGGGTGACACCCCAATGTTTCTATATATCTGTAACCTTGTTATGAGCTAAGGGGGCCCAGTCTGAAGGTCAGTTAGGGAGAGATTTGGGGTGAGTTCTTATTTGTACCCTGGGTACCCCTGGAACTATAGCAGGGTGACACCCCAATGTTCTATATATCTGTAACCTTGTTATGAGCTAAGGGGGCCCAGTCTGAAGGTCAGTTAGGGGGAGATTTGGGGTGAGTGTTTATTTGTACCCTGGGTACCCCTGGAACTATAGCAGGGTGACACCCCAATGTTTCTATATATCTGTAACCTTGTTATGAGCTAAGGGGGCCCAGTCTGAAGGTCAGTTAGGGGGAGATTTGGGGTGAGTGCTTATTTGTACCCTGGGTACCCCTGGAACTATAGCAGGGTGACACCCCAATGTTCTATATATCTGTAACCTTGTTATGAGCTAAGGGGGCCCAGTCTGAAGGTCAGTTAGGGGGAGATTTGGGGTGAGTGCTTATTTGTACCCTGGGTACCCCTGGAACTATAGCAGGTGACACCCCAATGTTTCTATATATCTGTAACCTTGTTATGAGCTAAGGGGGCCCAGTCTGAAGGTCAGTTAGGGGGAGATTTGGGGTGAGTGCATATTTGTACCCTGGGTACCCCTGGAACTATAGCAGGGTGACTGTTACCCCAACGTTTTATATATCTGTAACCTTATTAAATAATAATAATAATAGCAGCAAATGGAAGGCAATTGGTGGGCCAGATTACGCTGATCCAGCATTTGGTGCATGGGCTGATCCATTTGATCCTTAGACTGATGTGTTCCTATCTTGGCAGAATTATCTAGTCTGATTGATATCAGTTGGGGAAGACTTTTTCTTTTGACCTGATACGTGGGCAAATAAGCTGCTGGGTCAGGCAGAAGTAGCCAAGTTGGCAGCAGTAGATCTGGGCATATTTCATGTTGGTATGGCAGATTGATTTGAGGTGCAACAATCATTCAAATCAGATTCCATTGTGCAGCTATGAGGGGTCTGTAGCCGGATTCAGGGAGCATTAGTGCTCAGTAATAAATGAAACAAGACAGAGGGAAGCGATACACAGGTCTGCGCGGCCGGCTGAGAGCTGGAGAGGGGGCCAGGCTGGAGGCTAACATTAGCCCTATGGATGATCAATCAGGAATCAGTGTCTTGTTGGTTTGATGTCAAACAAATAAAGGGGCTTGGGGGGTGCATTGTGGGAAAAGACTAAATTTAGCAGAATTCAGGAAATGAGAGAAGGATATGTGTGTGTGAATGGATGCGTGGTTTTCATTTGGAGGGGTTGAACTTGATGGACTTTGTCTTTTTTCAACCCAATTTAACTATGTAACTATATAAACCACTGCAAACTCTCAGGAAGGTGCCCAAATGCAACTCCCAGTACCTCCCAGAAGCACAGGTACAGGTATAGAGCACATAGAGATGCTTTGTTTGTTCATAGAGATAAACTTGCAGATGTTATGAACCACAGCTAGAGCCAATGGATGGCTGAGCATGCTGGGAATTGTAGTTTATAACTTGTGGAAGCACCGTACAGTGTCTGGGTCCCCTAAACAGCCCTGAAGTCAGACAGGCTACATTTATACGGATGAAACGGGGCCAGAAAGCCTGCAGGGGACATTGATAAAGTCATTACTGTTAATACACAGCACTTTGCCAAATGTTCTAATAATAGGAAGATGCCAATCACTGAGACTGGACTCATGGCACCGTCCAGGCTCCTCCAAAAAACACCCATATGTAATAACATACAATATAAATAAACCAATTGAAGACTTTCCCCCTTATGCAATGAAAGGCACTAAGTTTGCCCAGCAGCACCCACAGCAACCAATAAGATGTTTGCTTTCAAACAGGTGACCAGTAAATTCTACCTGCCGATTGGTTGCTATGAGTTATTGCACCTGGGGCATTTGAGTATAATTATAAGAAGCAGGACAAATCCAGAGCAGTAGCTATGACTGCAAGTGCTTTTATTGGGGAAAATTGCAACGCAACATGTTTCGGGCTAGGCCCTTTATCAAGTGTTCAAGAACAAAATCAAAGGAAGTATTTAAGCATTCCTTGACCTTTCACCTCTTAAAGTGCATTGTGGGTAATTTTATAAATAATATTTTTATAAATTTTTTTTAAAACGACAGAAACTTTGATTCCAAAAACATCCCATAAAGTCCGTTAAATAGGTTAAACACAGTGATATATAAAATGGCACAATCCATAAATAATCTTAAGCGAGTCCAAAGGGTAACCTTAATGTGGGAAAATCCAACTGTGCGCAAAGTCCATATCCACAAACGTGTGGTCAAAGATTAAAATTAGGAAGAGTAGAAAATTGTTAACAATTGTTTTGTACAGTTTATAATTGTCCATTCTCATTCCAGATAGAACAACACACATTACATATTAAAAGAAACATATTAAATTCAGTTGTTCGTTCATCCCCTTGGGTTGAGTACTTTCTAGACGCCTAATCCATCGGGCTTCTCTCTGTAAGACAAGGTGTTTCTATCGCCCCCTCTATCTGACTTTGGTACAACTTCTAACACCTTCCACCTCATTTGGCAGGTGGCCATAGACGCAAAGATCGAGAATCGAGTATTCGTACGATTTTCGGACCGTGTGTTGAGAGTCCCGACATTTTTCATCCGGCGGAGAACGGTCTTTGGTCGATCGATCGGACCGGTTTGATTTTGTCCCAACCGATCCCGCCGGAGCCCATTGCGCTCGCATCGTAATCTGTTCCGCCATAGTGCCCAACGTTCAGATTACCCCCGATATAACCATGCTCGTAAGTGGCATATCGGGGAAAGATCGGCTGGTTTGGCGATGTTTTACAGAGAGAAGCCCGATGGATTAGGCGTCTAGAAAGTACTCAACCCAAGGGAATGAACGAACAACTGAATTTAATACGTTTTCTTTAATTGACTCTGTGTAATTATATTGTACTTCTTTTTCAGGAGATATTGATAGACTGTACTAATAATGATACACTGTATCAAATAATGGGGAGTCCTAAACCTATTACAGTAAGTTATTAGGGTGTAAAGGCCATCTTAGTATTATTTTACAATCTAAACTTGTCCGCACTCCAAGCAGAATAGTTATTTAACATTGTTGCAATAAGACTATTAGGATTCGCAACTGGAAACCATAAGGGTAGGGACACACTGAGCGATTTGGGGAGATTTAGTCGCCTGGCGACTAACCGCAGCGACTTTTCTCCCCGCATGCCTCCCCTCACTCTGCGCCTGGATAAAATGAAAAATCGCCTGCGCTAATCACACACGGCGATTCGTTTTCCGAAGTCGCCCGAAGTTGCCTCACGAGGAAACAAGGGCTTAAGGTTAAACTTGTCACAATTGTTACAATGTTGCACTTTGAAACATGTTTCATGTTAGAGCCTGGATAGACTTAATTAGCAGTTTCCTTTTAGACAGGCCGTTAGGCTAATGGAAGCAACGGCCTGTTGTTCTGTCTGGAATGAGAATGGACAGTTATGAACTGTCGTTAACAATTTTAATCTTTGAACACACGTTTGTGGATATGGACTTTGTGCACAGTTGGATTTTCCCACATTAAGATTACCCTTTGGACTCGCTTAAGATTTTTTATGGATTGTGCCATTTTATATATTACTGTGTTTAACCTACTTTATGGGAAGTTTTTGTAATCAAAGTCTCTGTAATTTTTAAAAAAAAATGATTTATAAAATTACCCACAATGCCAGTAACGTAACTGGAGGGGGGCAGGCCCTAGTGCGGGACGTGCAGCCCCCCTCTGTACAAGATCATATGCCCGGAAATCGGCCGCTGCGGGTGGAAATCGCCAGTTCGCGAGCTGCCGGGGGGCCCTGAGGGGGTGCGGGCCCTGGCCCAATCGCACCCCCAGTAGTTCCGCCACTGCACAATGCACTTTAAGAGGTGAAAGGTCAAAGAATGCTTAAATACTTCCTTTGATTTTGTACTTGATAAAGGGCCAACGCCCGAAACATGTTGTATTGCAATTTTCCCCAATAAAAGCACTTGCAGTCGTAGCTACTGCTCTGGATTTGTCCTGCTTCTTATAATTATACTCAAATGTGGCATTTTGGGGTGTGGACACAGGATACCCCTGCAGGAAAATCCACCTACAATTGAAAATGATGAGCTGTAGTACAGTTTACCTTTATTTGCTCGATTGCACCTGGGGCAAACGTAGTGCCTTTTATTACATAACCGCCTGGAACTATAGCAGAGATGTTTGTACATACGGTATATGTTATAACGGATATATAGATATATAGATTTTTACCCTGATGAATTCTAAAACCTTCCAGACCACTGTGAAACTGACAAATAAAGTAGCGAAGGTTGGAGAAGACTTTTCTGCCACCTTCTGGCTGAGTTCTGCTATAAGACTGAACACACTCTATAGCAATATAAATTTCCCAAAAAAAAAAAAAACAACAATCTATACAAATGTTTACTTATCCTTTAAGGAAATAGAAAGAAGAATTGATCAAACAGAACCTGAATGCCTCGTGCACCTTGGATATAATTAGTGCAGCTGTTCAGTAACTTTAGTGCAGTCAGACAGGTGCAGCGCTAGGCCCTCCCCGTTGGTCTCTAGTCAATATAAGAATATCAGTAGAATTGCTGCAAACCTGTTACATGTACAGGTATGGGACCTGTTATCCAGAATGCTCGGGACCTGGGGTTTTCCGGATAACAGATCTTTCCGTAATTTGGGTCTTCATACCTTAAGTCTACTAGAAAATCATGTAAACATTAAATAAACCCAATAGGCTGGTTTTGCCTCCAATAAGGATTAATTATATCTTAGTTGGGATCAAGTACAAGCGACTGTTTTATTATTACAGAGAAAAAGGAAATCATTTTTAAAAATTTGGATTATTTGGATAAAATTGAGTCTATGGGAGACAGCCATTCCGTAATTTGGAGCTTTCTGGATATCGGGTTTCCGGATAAGGGATCCTATACCTGTATTACCAAAACAGGTGTGTCTATACAAAGTCATTAGGGAATCTGATTTATTTTATAAATCAGAGAGACGGAAACCTACCCAGAGAATCGCATTCCTCCGGTCTGCATATCTTTAAATTATACCCACCAAATAACTGCATTTTATGCAGGTAACCCACGGGAACCTGACCCATAGGCATAAACCACATAGGGAATGAGCCCATTTGCATCCAGCCAATGGATTATGAAAAACAAATGAGACTAAGCTTCTTCCTATTACAGTCATTTGCTGCCCTCTGCTGGTGGAAATGATGACGCTCTCGGACAGACGTCACAGACGTTCTGAACTGTCACAAAGGGACCATGATCCTGATGTCCAGCCAATGAGGCTGTGAGAAAAACACTAACTATCAGCCCAAGATAAAGATCATTACTCATTAAAGGGGTTGTTCACTTGCCAACGCTTCTCAGTTCAGTTGGTTTCAGACAATTCGCCAGAAATACAGATTTCTCAATTTTTATTTTTTTTACTTTTTTTCAATTTCTTTCTAACTTCTATTTGTCACTGTTTTTCCAATATTGAAGTGTAAAAGTTTCATGTTTCACCTTCTTATGTGTTTGTGAAGCAGCTCTGGAAGGTGGGTCAGCGACCCTATAAGTAAATTGATTAATTAGATGATCCATTTCTTTGTCCTTGCTAAGCAGAATCCTCGAGTTTCATTAAAGGGCATGTAAAGGCAAAAAAATAAAATCCCATTTTACTTTCTTTAATGAAAAAGAAACCCATCTCCAATACACTTTAATTTAAAAAAATGTGTACCGTTTTTATAAGAAACCTGACTGTATTCAGTGAAATTCCCCGTTTATTTACTGCTGTGGATAGGAATTGTCAGACGGTCCCTAACTGCTCTGCAGGGAAACAATCATACTTATGAACAGCAGGGGGAGCCCCCGCCTTACTTCCCAGCCATGCAGAACTCAAGCAGCTTTGTTTGTTTCCCTGTAGAGCAGTCGGCGACTGTGTAGAGATTTGTTTTGGATTTTATTTTTGCCTTTACATCCCCTTTACTGTTTCCAACTCCAGCTGCAGGGACAAAGATCATGGAGCCAGATTTAAACAGATAAACTGGGATTCTATTTGGAGGATTATTTTGCTGCAGCCACTGGTTCTGCAGAGTTGGAGAAAGTTTGTATTAAACAAGACAAAAACTATAAAATCCACATTAGATAACATGACAACACAGGACCCAGTGCAGTCTGTATATGCTGATTATTAATCAGTCTTGCTGTATCGGCTTCTGGCAGATATTATTTGACTTGTGCTGTTTTGATCATTTATGACGATCCCTAAGCAGCCCAGGCCACACTGAGCATGTGCACAGTCTTGGTCTTGCCAAGATGTATAGCAAAGTTACAAGATGGTGACCCCCTGTGGCCAACTTTAAAGGCAGCTGTTGATTGATACAATAACTGCACTTATATTCCCTATAGATCCTATTAACCGTGTCAATTAATTGCAGCAAATGGTTCAGAATCTGCACCTGGATCACGGAGTTGCCTCACTCACCAACATTCAACTCCAATTTTGGAAAGTCTGGTAAAAAATATACTAACAATTGGAAAAAGTCTTAATTTAACTGAACTGGAAAAAAAAAGTGTTTGGAAGGTGAACAACCCCTTAAAAGGAGATCACTCGTATGGTTGATCTCCTAGTCCTTATAAAGTCCATTATACTTTCCTGTGAGTCTGATACAATGAACGACATGTCATACAATCACATATAATAAACAAGAAAAAAAGATATCCTTATAAATGGTGCTTAGTGATGTCATTGGTTATAGACCCGTGCTGCCCCGCCGATGATGTCACAAGAGGGGCGGGGCGAGCAGGCGCAGCGTCTATAAAAGATGAACCCGGAAGTCGGCATTTTGACGGTGGCGGTCGGGAAGAGCAGATATAGAGTGCGAGGTCGGCCCGCACATCACTAGTGCAGGATCTTGTTTAAGCTCAAGGTTATTAGGGATGCACAGAATCCAGGATTCGGTTCGGGATTCAACCAAATCTTTCTACACCGTCCAAATCTAATCCTCATTTGCATATGCAAATTAGGGGCGGGAGGGAAATCAGGGGTTCCCCCTCCCATACCTAATTTGCATATGCAAATTAGGATTCGGATTCTGTTTGGTATTCGGCCATATCTTTCGCAAAGGATTCGGGCGCATCTAAAATAGTCGATTCGGTGCATCCCTGAAGGTTATTAAGGGTATATATTCTAGACTTAAAGGAGTGGTTCACCTTTTGGTTAACTTTTAGTATGTTACAGAACAGCCAATTCTTTTCATCTATTCTTCATAGTTTTTGGATTATTTGACTTCATCTTCCCATCTCTTTCCAGCTTTCAAATGGGACGGTCACTGACCCCATCTAAAAAAACAAATGCTCTGTAAGGCTACAAATGCATTGTTACTTTTTATTACTCGTCTTTCTATTCAGGCCTCTCCTATTCATATTCCAGTCTCTTATTCAAATCAGTGCATGGTTGCTAGGGGAATTTGGACCCTAGCATCCAGATTGCTAACAATGCAAACTGGAGAGCTGCTGAAAAAAAAGCTAAATAACTCAAAAACCATAAATAATAAAAAATAAAAAGTAATTGCAAATTGTCTCAGAATATCACTCTCTACATCAAGTTGATTTAAAGGCAGACAATCCCTTTAAGAAAAATGCAGCGTACTGATTGGCGGACTCACAAAAACAAACTTAATTTGGGGTTTGGCACAGAAGCTTCCAATACTTTCCCCTTTAGCCTATCATTAACTAAATGGTGGAAAGTGTTTTGTAGTCTTATTAATGACTGGAGGCTGAGTGAGGAATGGGCTGTTCTCCTCCCCTGGGCCTCCTGTCATTGACATAACTAGAGCCACCTGTCACTGCGTGTGACACTACATGTGCCATAATCGTTAGGCAGCGTCAATGCAGAGAAAAGATCAGCGGATTAGAACCACAAAGCAGAAACAAAACAAAGGCAAAATATATTATGCAGATACCTGGTGCCTGGAAGCACTTTTTGGCCACAAAAATACACCTTCATTTAAAAACTGGCCAAATATACAGGCAAAGACAAGAGAATCTCGCCATCCGGACAGCTAGGGGGCACTATACCATGTGTATAAACTGCACCCACAGAGCAGCTCTACTGCCACCCTAACGATCAGGTCTCATTAAACGAGAGAAGTTGAGCTTACAATCTACTCAACAGTAGGACAAAACTACATGTATACTGTAAATCAGGTGCTGTAACAGTGAGCCATAAACAGTTTGAGAATCCTCGACTTCCTCTTTAAAGACAAATGATTGGAATGAAATCTCTGATGATACTTTGGCACCACGAGGATTTAAATAAAGGAAGAGAAACATGGGAAGAGGAAGTGTTTTTTTTATTACCGTTTTGATGGATGTTCTTGTTTTCTCTTTCCAGGGGCTACTGCTGAGCTCCAGGGTGCAGTGGATGTAGGTCTCCTGCTCATAAGAACCAAATACCAGAAGCCTGGAAGAAACAAGAATGAGAATCATGGGTATCCACGGGCACACTCCTGCATCCCCGGGCACACTCCTGCATTCACGGGCACACTCCTGCATCCACGGGCACACTCCCGGGCACACTCCTGCATCCACGGGCACACTCCCGGGCACACTCCTGCATCCACGGGCACACTCCCGGGCACACTCCTGCATCCACGGGCACACTCCCGGGCACACTCCTGCATCCACGGGCACACTCCCGGGCACACTCCTGCATCCACGGGCACACTCCCGGGCACACTCCTGCATCCACGGGCACACTCCTGCATTCAAGGGCACACTCCTGCATTCAAGGGCACACTCCTGCATTCAAGGGCACACTCCTGCATTCAAGGGCACACTCCTGCATTCAAGGGCACACTCCTGCATTCAAGGGCACACTCCTGCATTCAAGGGCACACTCCTGCATTCAAGGGCACACTCCTGCATTCAAGGGCACACTCCTGCATCCAAGGGCACACTCCTGCATCCACGGGCACACTCCTGCATCCACGGGCACACTCCTGCATCCACGGGCACACTCCTGCATCCACGGGCACACTCCTGCATCCACGGGCACACTCCTGCATCCACGGGCACACTCCTGCATCCACGGGCACACTCCTGCATCCACGGGCACACTCCTGCATCCACGGGCACACTCCTGCATCCAAGGGCACACTCCTACATTCAAGGGCACACTCCTACATTCAAGGGCACATGCCTACATTCACGGGCACACTCCTACATCCCCCTGCCTGGCTGTGCAATGATCCTGTTACTAGGGTGAATTGTGAATAAACTATTATTGAAAATTACCACTTTCATTGGTGTCTGCTTGGAGGAGGTAAATTCATTACTACCTCCTCTGAATTACCCATTGGGTTTTTAAGTGCTTTTAGCAATTTTTATCCTCTGCCTCTGTTTTGTCTTACTACTATATCGAGTCCACCCTGAGTGGAGGGGTATCATCCCCTTTTTCTTCTTCTACAGAGAGCGACGTTTTATTCCTGAGTGGGGTCAGGATAATCTCCCCACCCGCCTATACAGTGGTAACCCTGGTTTGTGAGTATTAACTTGTTTACTCTACCATTACTCCCTGTAAAAACATATTACACTATTGGGGCTCTTGGTGTTCCTTTTTGTTTCCTGTTACTAGGGATGCATCAAATCCACTATTTGTGATTCAGCCTAATAAGGAACCGAATCCGAATTTGCATATGCAAATTACGGATGGGGGCAAAACATTTTTACTTTCTTGTTTTGTGACAAAAAGTTCCATGATTTCCCTTTCCGCCACTAATTCGCATATGCAAATTAGGATTTGGATTCTGTTTGGCCAGGCACAAGGATTCAGCCAAATCCAAATCCTGCTGAAAAAGGCAGAATCCTGGATTCAGTGCATCTCTACCTGTTACATGGGATAACCTTGTGGCAGACATAGGAGGTACTATTAATTGTGGCTTGGGGGTGGAATTAGGATACAGGCACAGGGTAAGACCGACACCATACAAATCAGCTTTGCTGTGTATGGGACAGGTAGTGCTTGTCTTGCTGCTATCAAAGAAGAATTCCCCTCTATCTGCAATAGCTACGACCACCATCAGGTGTGACCAATCAGGTGCCCCATGGTAGATACTCGAAAGTCTAGATTGGCTGCATCCCACTGGGGTCCCACTCTACTAACATGGCAGGGGTCACCACCCTCAGGGGCCCATACAGTATATTCAGTGGGCCGATAATAGGGCCTTGCTATCCAAGTACAACAGGGCCCCATGATTTCTGAAGGGGCCCTCACGCTTCACCCAACAGTAGAGAGGGCCCTAAGATACTCTAAGTTATGATTTGTAGTAGTGGACCTTGCTACTGAGTGGGTCGACAGTAGGTGTTTTTTGGATATAATGGGGCATACATGTGGCAGATCAGGCAGGCAGTTTAGTGGAGCCCATTCTACTTAATTAGCAGTGCCCTGAGGAGGTTGGTCCTGCCCAATATGTAATACAGGGCCCTGTGATTTGTGATGGGCAGCTCTTACTCTACACCAAAAGAAAAGCAATTGGGGGGCATGGAATTCACAAATGAATGAATAAATGTGAGAAATGTTCCTACCTAGAGAAAACGCAGTCAATGAACGTAAACTGATCTCAGAACTGAATGACTCAGGGTCACCTTCCATTTGTCAAAACATGTGAGATAAGAATGATCAATTATGAATTTCACCCTGAAATATTAATAACATTCGAAACCAGATTCTATCCACAGGACAAAGAGGGAGGCCAAGCGTGCCCAATCAAGCAGCTGGCACGGGTATGTTTTATTCTAAAGGTATCGGATCCCATTCTAGAGCAAGACGAGAGGGCCGGGGCTATTAAATACAACGAGCTCTTGTACATTGCCCTGGAGCGATCACAAAGGAGCACAAATGAGATTAGAATTCATTGTGAGAGTTGATACTGGGTTGGGGAGGCTCATACTCTCCTTATAAAAGACACACGGGGAAGAAAATCAATCCTAATGAGATTTCTCAGTGTCACTTGCCGGGCGGCAGTTGGAGACACCCTTCATTTAAAATTGCTTAAACGCTTTACAGTCCCTGATCTGGATGCATAAACAGTAAGCTGTCCTCATGATGCTGGGGGCAGCCATATTGTAAAAGCAGTATCGTGAGGACACCTTATTTTTTATGTCTGTCCATATTATGACTTTTAAAATGATTTTTACCACTAGATGGCAGCACTAAAGGGCCCTCTGTAGAGACTGGATGTGTATATACACAGATATGTAAGCAGCTAATATCTTGCACCTTATCTTCCTTGCTTTAAATATTTACCCAGCAAGAAACCTTGATCTAAGCAACCGCTCCTTTGCCTTCACCTTTGCTCTACCATTGACAAGAAATCAACAAGCAGGGGTAATGTACATTTATGTTTAACATGCACCCCAATAAATAGGGCAGGAATGAGGTGATCACTGTGAGAGAGACTTAGACTAAATAATCCTTAGCAGGAAGGCAGAGACAATGGAGCATTATTTAATAAAGTTCTCCTTTAATATAGTCCCATTCAAATATTAAGAGGACTAAAGTGCCCTGGACTATGAGTTGGTTTGTTGGGTTTTAGGCAGAATTAAGGTGAAGCCCCGTACCTGCTGCACTCTATTACAGACACTTTCAATCGACCTTCAGTTATTCCCAGGTCTTGCAGGAAGAGGGGTCGCTCCTCCAAATCAGTCTCAGGTGGTTGCACTTGTATTGGGAAGAATGGTTTGTACCTGGAGAGAAGAAACAGACACACCGTGAGAAGAACACATCAAGAACTTTATCTAAACAAATGGCTCACTATATCATTCCATTGCACACCTTTCTCCATTGAAAAAACAACAACAATATGACGTCAGCACAAACAGAGGGCTGCTCCTGCTGAATTGTGTTTAGTAGAGAGGAATATCTATGCTGCCATAGTTTTATGGGATCTCTCTGTACAGACTATGAGCAAACTTAGGGGACGGTTCCTGCTGAATTGTGCTTAGTACAGGGAATACCTATACTGCCATAGTTTTATGGGATCTCTCTGTACAGGCTATGAGCAAACTTAGGGACTGTTCCTGCTGAATTGTGCTTAGTACAGGGAATACCTATGCTGCCATAGTTTTATGGGATCTCTCTGTACAGACTATGAGCAAACTTAGGGACTGTTCCTGCTGAATTGTGCTTAGTACAGGGAATACCTATGCTGCCATAGTTTTATGGGATCTCTCTGTACAGACTATGAGCAAACTTAGGGGACTGTTCCTGCTGAATTGTGCTTAGTACAGGGGAATACCTATGCTGTCATAGTTTTATGGGATCTCTCTGTACAGACTATGAGCAAACTGAGGGGACTGTTCCTGCTGAATTGTGCTTAGTACAGGGAATACCTATGCTGCTATAGTTTTATGGGATCTCTCTGTACAGACTATGAGCAAACTGAGGGGTCTGTTCCTGCTGAATTGTGCTTAGTACAGGGGAATATCTATGCTGCCATAGTTTTATGGGATCTTTCTGTACAGACTATGAGCAAACTTAGGGACTGTTCCTGCTGAATTGTGCTTAGTACAGGGAATACCTATGCTGCCATAGTTTTATGGGATCTCTCTGTACAGACTATGAGCAAACTTAGGGACTGTTCCTGCTGAATTGTGCTTAGTACAGGGAATACCTATGCTGCCATAGTTTTATGGGATCTCTCTGTACAGACTATGAGCAAACTTAGGGGACTGTTCCTGCTGAATTGTGCTTAGTACAGGGAATACCTATGCTGTCATAGTTTTATGGGATCTCTCTGTACAGACTATGAGCAAACTGAGGGGACTGTTCCTGCTGAATTGTGCTTAGTACAGGGAATACCTATGCTGCCATAGTTTTATGGGATCTCTCTGTACAGACTATGAGCAAACTGAGGGGTCTGTTCCTGCTGAATTGTGCTTAGTACAGGGGAATACCTATGCTGCCATAGTTTTATGGGATCTTTCTGTACAGACTATGAGCAAACTTAGGGACTGTTCCTGCTGAATTGTGCTTAGTACAGGGGAATACCTATGCTTGAATTTCCCGTTGCACCAATATTCCACATAATAAAAGCTCAATAGTACAAACCAGTATTTATAACTCAAGGACAGACACTTCACACTGCTCTGAACTCGGTGCAGCTTTCCTGAAACACTGGCCCCATTCATTCCAATGGGAGCGGCTTTTCTATTTTTCTATTTAGCTTAATTTTTTTTTTTAAATCTGTTTTCTACACAAGTTTGGAGAGCTGCAGAGTTTCCAAAGGTATTACTCACAGCTACGCCATTGTGACAATTCATTACAAATGGGCCCCTTAGTTTTCCTTTAATGTTGCTCAGAGAAATGGAAAACACATTCCTCCCCCCCAGCGCCCCAAGCCAGCGATGTCAGCACCCTGTGATCTCACCTCCCATGTGATATATGAATGATGTCATAGGGCTGGAGCCATGATCTAATACTACAGGTATGACTTTGATGTACTTACAGCAGCTGCGGGGGCCACACACACACCTGGTGCTCACATTGAATAAAGTGCATCTGTCCGGCAGCCGTGCGGTGTGGGGGGGGGGGTGAGCACGGATTTAGTAGTAGTAAAAAATCTCATTAAAATGGAACGTCGCAAAAAAGCCCCACTAAGAGGAGGAATGGAGACTATTTTTTTTTATATAATTATAAAATTATTTAATTCTAGGAGTCAAAGCGTCTTTAGAAAAACAGTGGATTCCCAGAATTTCTGCTCTTTACACAGGTTTCGGGCTCGTCCCTATGTCAGTTGTATAGGAACCCTAAAGTGGATGGATATTTAGCCCACTAATGACCTGACAAGAGACAATAACACCTATTTAGATAAAGATAGAAAAACCAAAAAAAGACCATTGTGATATTCCCCATTAGGACACTATACACTCGACAAAGGTCCTACTCCAAAACGTACTGTGTTATCCACTAATTCACCTTTAAAGGGGTTGTTCCCCTTTAAATTAACTGTTAGTATGATGTAGAGAGGGATATTCTGAGACTATTTGCAATTGGTTTTCATTTTTTATTATTTGTGGTTTTTGACTTATTTAGCTTTTTATTCAGCAGCTCTCCAGTTTGCAATTTAAGCAGTCTGGTTGCTAGGGTCTAAATTCACCTAGCAACCATGCATTGATTTGATTAAAGGGGTTGTTAACCTTCAAATGAAATTTTAGTAGGTTGTAGAGAGTGATATTATGTGACAAATCGCAATTGGTTGTCATTTTTTATTATTTGTGGTTTTTGAGTTATTTGGCTTTTTATTCAGCCGCTCTCCAGTAGCCATCTGGTCGCTAGGGTCCCAGGTACCATAGCAACCATGCATTGATTTGAATAAGAGACTGGAATATGAATAGGAGAGGGATTGAACAGAAAGATGAGTAATAAAAAGTAGCAATAACTATGAATGTGTAGCCTTACAGAGAATATGTTTTTAGTTGGGGTCATTGACCCCCATTTTAAAGAAGAAGACACACAATTAAAAACCTATAAAAAATAAAAAATGAAGACCAATTGAAAAGTTGCTTATAATTGGCCATTCTGTAACATCCTAAAAAGTTAACTTAAAGGTGAACCACCCCTTTAATAGGAAGAGGAGAGGAACAGGAGAGGTCTGAATTGAAAGATGAGTAATAAAAAGTAGAAATAACATTTGTAGCCTTACAGAGCATTTGTTTTTTAGATGGAGTCAGCGACCCCACACTTGAAAGCTCAGAAGTCAGAAGAAGGGAAATAATGCAAAAAGTATAAAAAGGAAACAATGAACCACTCGTTTAAGTTAACTTTTATTATGTTAAATAATGGCTAATTCTAAGAAACTTTTCAATTGGTCTTTTTTTTTTATAGTTTATTTGCTTTCTGTCCTATTCATATACCAGTCTCTTATTCAAATCAGTGCATGGTTGCTAGGGGAATTTGGACCTTAGCTGAAATTGCAAACCGGAGAGCTGCTGAATAAAAAGCACAAATAACACAAAAACCACAAATAATAAAAAATGAAAACCCACTGCAAATGGTCTCAGAATTTCACTCTCTACATCATACTAACAGTTTATTTAAAGGTGAACAATCCCTTTAATTACACAGGCATAGCTTCAGCAGGAACAGCCTACTAAATCTGTTTAAATCTTGGACAAAGACAAGATGCATAGGCATACCCCTGTACTAACCTCTATAATAAACCTACCCCAGGTATTATACTCGGCTATAAAGTCAGTGCAATAAGGAGGATTGTAAATGAGTTAAAGTCGGATGTTGCTGTGAGTGGGAGTTACTGGTGCCTCTATAATCTGCTGAACATATGGCTCTGCACAGACAACCTGCTGTCACAGCAACTCCCCGCTGCCCTGTACAAAGCATTAGTCGAGGTATTACATACGCACATGACTTGTGATCTTCTGAAAGGGTCACTGTCACATGGCACTGCCCAACTGTGCTCTAAGCCAAGCGTGGCCCTGGGGAAGCTGGGGGGGGGGGCGACTTTAAAGGGAAAGGAATTAGAATTTAAAGGGATACGGTCATGGAAAAAAAAATGTTTTTTTTCAAAACAAATCAGTTAATAGTGGTGCTCCAGCAGAATTCTAAACTGAAATCGGTTTATCAAAAGAGCAAACAGATTTTTTTATATTTAATTTTGAAATCTGACATGGGGCTAGACATATTGTCAGTTTCTTAGCTGCCCCAAGTCATATGACTTGTGCTCTGATAAACTTCAAACACTCTTAACTGCTGTACTGCAAGTTGGAGTGATATCACCCCCCTCCCTTTCCCCCCAGCGGCCTAACAACAGAACAATGGGAAGGTAACCAGATAGCAGCTCCCTAACACAAGATAACAGCTGCCTGGTAGATCTAAAAACAACACTCAATAGTAAAATCCAGGTCCCACTGAGACACATTCAGTTACATTGAGTAGGAGAAACAACAGTCTGCCAGAAAGCAGTTCCATCCTAAAGTGCTGGCTCTTTCTGAAATCACATGACCAGGCAAAATGAGCTGAGATGCACCTACACACCAATATTAGAACTAAATACACTTGCTGCTTCAGGAATGACATTTTATATTGTACAGTGAATTATTTGCAGTGTAAACAGTGTCATTTATAATTAAAAATACATCATAGAAATCATGACAGAATCCCTTTAAATACTCTGGTTTGCAGGCATTAAGTCTGGCAGCATGCAAGAATGGGGGATAAATAAAAGAAGGTTGAACTGTACAGATAAATTGCAATAAAGGGACAGTAAACCTTTACATTAACTTTTAGAGGCACATTTATCAAAGGTCGAATTTCGAGTTCATGAGAGATTTTGAAAACTCCCCTAAACTCCCATGAATTCAAAATTCCACCAATCGAAATTTATTAGAAAGAAAAACTGAATTCGAACTCGGCTGAATGCAATCGACCTGAAAACTAGAATCAAATTCAATTCGAATTTTAAAAACTGGATTTGAGTTTTTTCTCAAAAAAAAAACCTCGAAATGTCGGGAAGGCAGCAATCAACTGGGCATCTCCCATCGACTTAAACAGCAATTCGGCAGGTTTTAAGTGGCGAATTTGAGTTCTTAAAAGGGACAGCGTATGATAAATCTGGAAAATCTAATTTTTTTAAAAAACTTGAATCAAATTTGAATAACCCCCTAGTCGAATGACAGATTTGACCACACAAACCCCTGAAAATTCAAATTTCAATTCAACCATTGATAAATTTGCCCCTTAGTATGATGTAGAAAGTGGTATTTGCAATTGGTTTTCATTTATTATTAATTGTGGTTTTGGGGTTATTTAGCTTTTTCAGCAGCTCTCCATCTTGTAATTTCAGCCATCTAGTTGCTAAGGTCCAAATGACCCTAGCAACCATGCACTGATTTGTATAAGAGACTGGAATATGAATAGGAGAGGCCTGAATAGAAAGAAGAGTAATAAAAAGTAGCAATAGCTAAAATTCATAGCCTTATGGAGCATCTGTTTTTAGATGGGGTCAGTGACCCCCATTTGAAAGCTGGAATCAGATAAAGACTGGAGCAACTGCTGCCCTCCTGCTGCTCACTACTGATCAAAGGCCCATTTTTGCTTATAGCCGGGTATCTATACCCATCAGGTGATTTCTACAATACTTTTTATAAAGGGGGGATATGTCACAAGCTTAGCATTGAATTATTTACTGTCCAGCCAATTAACAATCACCATGCACAGGCAGTCTAGCAACCATCACTCATTGTGACAGGCCCATTAGAACAGCATAACTACAGCACTCAGCCAGTGCCGAGCAAACACAACCTCACATTCATTAGCAACACAACTGTCAGGTTCAGTTGGAAGGACAATACATCTGAGCAATAGAAAATTGTATGGGAAAATATAATTAAATATTTCTTTGCTCCATTGGGAATATTAAAGGGAAAGAATATTTAATTATTGTGGTCTGAGTCTCCTGTGTGTTGTCTGGTCACTTGTCATAATCCTACTGTTGTGCAGGTATATAAGTAATCAATCTCAGGGGCATGCAAAGACTTCATCAAAGCACGGAAAGTAGAAAATAGCTGTTTGGGGTTTTTATAAATAGTGGCAAGCTATAATATGGCAGCATTATTCCATAAGCACAATTCAGCAGAAATGGCTTATAGCCTGTACAGAGAGATCCCATAAAACTATGGCAGCATAGGTATTCCTCTGTACTAAGCACAATTCAGCAGGAACAGCCCCTAAGTTTGCTCATAGTCTGTACAGAGAGATCCCATAAAACTATGGCAGCATAGGTATCCCCTGTACTAAGCACAATTCAGCAGGAACAGCCCCTAAGTTTGCTCATAGTCTGTACAGAGAGATCCCATAAAACTATGGCAGCATAGGTATCCCCTGTACTAAGCACAATTCAGCAGGAACAGCCCCTAAGTTTGCTCATAGTCTGTACAGAGAGATCCCATAAAACTATGGCAGCATAGGTATCCCCTGTACTAAGCACAATTCAGCAGGAACAGCCCCTAAATTTGCTCATAGTCTGTACAGAGAGATCCCATAAAACTATGGAAACATATGTATTCTCCTGTACTAAGCACAATTCAGCAGGAACAGTCCCTAAGTTTGCTCATAGCCTGTACAGAGAGATCCCATAAAACTATGGCAGCATAGGTATTCCCATGTATTAAGCACAATTCAGCAGGAACAGTCCTCTAAGTTTGCTCATAGTCTGTACAGAAAGATTCCATAAAACTATGGCAGCATAGGTATTCCTCTGTACTAAGCACAATTCAGCAGGAACAGTCCTCTAAGTTTGCTCATAGTCTGTACAGAGAGATCCCATAAAACTATGGCAGCATAGGTATTCCTTGTACTAAGCACAATTCAGCAGGAACAGTCCCTACGTTTGCTCATAGTCTGTACAGAGAGATCCCATAAAACTGTGGCAGCATAGGTATTCCCCTGTACTAAGCACAATTCAGCAGGAACAGTCCCTAAGTTTGCTCATAGTCTGTACAGAGAGATCCATAAAACTATGGCAGCATAGGTATTCCCTGTACTAAGCACAATTCAGCAGGAACAGTCCCCTAAGTTTGCTCATAGTCTGTACAGAGAGATCACATAAAACTATGGCAGCATAGGTATTCCTCTGTACTAAGCACAATTCAGCAGGAACAGTCCTCTAAGTTTGCTCATAGTCTGTACAGAGAGATCCCATAAAACTATGGCAGCATAGGTATTCCTTGTACTAAGCACAATTCAGCAGGAACAGTCCCTACGTTTGCTCATAGTCTGTACAGAGAGATCCCATAAAACTGTGGCAGCATAGGTATTCCCCTGTACTAAGCACAATTCAGCAGGAACAGTCCCTAAGTTTGCTCATAGTCTGTACAGAGAGATCCCATAAAACTATGGCAGCATAGGTATTCCCTGTACTAAGCACAATTCAGCAGGAACAGTCCCCTAAGTTTGCTCATAGTCTGTACAGAGAGATCACATAAAACTGTGGCAGCATAGGTATTCCTCTGTACTAAGCACAATTCAGCAGGAACAGTCCCCTAAGTTTGCTCATAGTCTGTACAGAGAGATCCCATAAAACTGTGGCAGCATAGGTATTCCCTGTACTAAGCACAATTCAGCAGGAACAGTCCCCTAAGTTTGCTCATAGTCTGTACAGAGAGATCACATAAAACTATGGCAGCATAGGCATTCCCCTA